>NC_137912.1:21733293-21763293 GCF_963457725.1 Sprattus sprattus
ATTCTATATGCTCTGAGGTTTTTATGATATGAGCATATGAATCATTAGTTATATTTGAGTTAAGAAGCATGCTAGAATGAGATCTGTAGCCTGCTCTCGTCACAATTTACAGTTCATTTCTGTGCGCGGCTGTCCATACCGTGTAGGATGGAGAATTATAATTCGTCTTTTCGGGCCTACTTTTCGTCAATTTCAGATCATCTTCACGTGTCCTTCCCCCCTTGTTAAGTACTGTCATGTTTGATATAACGAAGAAAGGCGGGAAATGCAGAACTGGCTGACGTGTATAGAACAGTGCAATAGGTCGTCTCCTGTGTTCTTTTTCAGCTGTCATGGATAGGGGGGCACTTTGATGAGCTACTAATGGATTAATAGGTGATTTCTTTTGTCTTCCATTGTGCTTTGGAGTGCGCCGGGTCATGCAGGCCAGGTTCTGCTGTGCTCAAGTATAATCAAACCGAGGCGCTCATCTGTTCCTGCGCTTTTTCCTGGCTAGGCCTCAGCCATTGAGTGAAACGGAGTAGGCTGCGCTGTTGACGGATGGAAAATTTTCCATCTCAAGATTGGAGCTGAAACACTCTCTGGGCATTGTGAGGAAAATGTTGAATAAAAAAAATGATAAATTGCATTCTAATTTTATTTTGCCCTGAATTATCTGGAAATACAGAAACCCCCACAGTCTCTCGTGTGCTTTTGAAAGAAAGTTTCGCATCCACGGGCCGATTTATCAGCCAAACGTAGATTTTAGGAGATGCCCCGAGCTTGAATTAAGAGAGGAAAAACACCAAGATGCCACCTCTGTTCTTGAACACGTGTCTTTTCAGTAATTTGTTAGATATTTCCCCCATGAGTGCTCGACGCTTTTTATCTGAGGCTATGAGCTACTGTACGCTGCACCTCGCTGTTATCTCCCGGTAACGCGGGTATGACGCTCTCCTTTATCAATTGTTTTGAAACGACAGACTTCAAAAGCAATTAGAAACATGACGTGACAGCGGCGCGGGCGAAATTAGAATACATTTTTAATTACTATATTTATTTATTTCGCCTTTTTTCTTCCCTTTCTCTCGACCACCCCAAGCGTCATCTGCTATTAGAAGGCACTCGCGTAATGTTTGAACAGTCTAATCAATGGCCTTAAACTGAGGACTACGTGGCGCTCTTGTTAGCAAGTTCCGAGGCAACGGAGACGCAGTGGAAAGGTGCCGCACGGAGATAGGTTATAATTTAATACGGGCGCTAATGGCGGCGGTATCTGTCTTTGACAACTTGCATGCTATTCTAAACCTTTCCCTCATATGAAAAAAAAGTTTATTTCACTGTTATTAAAAAGTAACACAAACAAAAGGACGAGCGCAGAGTGGGCAATTTTGCTTTGTTGTGCACGCGCACAGTGGATTGACATAGGCGTGTGCGTGTGTGTGTGTGTGTGACAGAGAAAAAGGCAGAAAGTTCGGTCTTCGTAACCTTCAATCAGCGATTCCTGCTTGATCGGTGGAGGGGATCTCCTCTTGGTGTGGCTAGCTGGTTTGAGGAGGTTTGAACGTGGGGCTGACTGTGTGACCTGACGGCTAAGTTTGCTGGTGGTGAGGGACAGGGGCGGGTAGAAAGGTCTCCCCTACCGAGGCCGGGTTAAATAAATAAGCTTAATTATCACGCGCAACCGAACACCACAGGTAAACACCTCCACCCTTGCACGAGCTGCATTGTCAAGCTTTTGTCGCATGACACCGTGGAGCTCGCACCGGAGCCTATTCAATTTCCCGGCATGCCTGGAATCATGCAATATGCATTATTTTCTCAAAAAGGCCAAATAGATCAGCGATATAAAATGTCAGAATGGAGCGCGCTCTCCGCAGTATTTTGATTGAAAGTGAAGGCATTTCTCTCCTCGCGCTATAGAGGTGCGGGTGGGGGAGGGGGGCATAAAGGCACCTACACGAGGCCAGCCGCAAGCGCACAGTGGTTCCTTTGATCAGAAAGGGCAGCTCATCCTTCCTGCGCGAGGGAACGTCATCAGATGCTGATGTTGTGCTCGCGCGCTCACTAGTTTTCATCAAGAGAAGGGGGGGCGTGAGAGGAGAGAAAAGTGTCATCATAAATGCGCGCGGTGTTGGGGATGACTTTGTGTCGACCTCTGTTGCAAATGGGCTATGCACGCGGAATAACGGCCTCCGCGCGCAGACATGGAAATGGCTTAGCACTATCGCCGTCTCCCAGGCAACCATCAGAGTCCCCATCTCGCGCAGAGAAATGAGTTCTGAAAAGGCTGGAGAGAGGCACGGATTAAAGCATGATCCTAGGGACGGGGTGTCAATCAAAACCCAACTCACAAACCGCGCCTTTTTTTTTTCTCTTCCACAAAATTGTATTTTGAAACGCAGCATATATTTACTGCCAAAGGTGCCTCTGACTATTTTATATTTTTATAAGACTGATAATGAATTGGTGCTTCAGAATACCTTGAGGAAGGGCGCGTCCCTCTTTCAAAAATCCGTTATTTTACAGGATTGGCCTTGACGCACTCACAAGGCCAGAGATATTTCAATTACGCAGATTAACTGCGAATGCATAGCCTTCTAAATAAAGTACCTCAATCTGGATGAGACTGGAGATATATTAGATTAATTGTCACCGTATACTGGTCTTTATGTGGCGAGACTGTATGCGTTCTATAATTTAGCCTTAGTTGTTGACCTTTTCTAAATAAATCAAATTTGTATGGCCTGGAAAAAAATCTTTATTATTTTAACATCATGTTTGCCTGCTATATGCTGCCAATTTTCTTTTAGATTCTGATGGTGGATGGTCTTAATCATTTCCGTCTACAGCGAAATGCCCCCTCTCAATCTTACCTTAATAATGGAGTCTCCATACCCTAAGAATGGGTATCTCTACTCATCAATAAGAAGTCTCGGTTCTGCTGTTTGTCTAGTCTAATTCGGAGAGCATAGGCTCACTGTCGGGTCGGTGTAGGACTGAGGGAAAAGAAGGAGGGGGCCCAGAGGAAAAGACATTTTAAAAAAAAACGTCTTCAAATTGGCTTGACCCGCTGCTATTTGATATTTGCCTCTTTGACACTCATTTAAAGGCGCGCGGCAGCAAAGCAGAACGTGGACAAGCCCGGCCTGAAATCGAAGCCGCGTGCGCGCGGGGGGATCTGGAGAACCCGATAGCCGGGGGCTCGCGCTCTCCAAAGGCTCCCTGGTCATTTTAGCCCGACTCGCTCGAGCCGGCCCAGCCAGCTCGTCGCCAGGCGGGGTGTAAACGTTAAATGTTCACTATTTGTTCCAGAGATTGCATTGAAAATCAAGTCCGGACCGCGAGGCAGGCAGGCAAGCAGGCAGGCTCCATTTTTCCCCGCTTTCTTTCAAGGCTATAAGAATCCTCACAAACAGCCATTGACTAAGCAGCTTAAAGAGCCCCCTAATAATACTTAAACGAATTCCTCGGCTGAGGAAGGGAGAAGTTTAAAACCAGACAGAATAAGAGAAGAGAGGGAGAGAGCGAAATATTTGCACTTATGGAGACGTCAGACACGATAGCTTCCGACATATTGTAATAATACCCTATCAGCTAGCTGGTGTCTACCTTAAACCCTATATGGCATTCTTGGTAGATGACAGATAAATGGGGCACTAAGCTTCCTGAGCCTGCAGGCCTTCTAGACTGTGACGTACTGTAGGCTATTGTTTTGACTGCTAATGCCTACAGGTGATTCCCCTCCCTCTCTCCGTCGATGTGGGGGGCCGAATGATCAGAAAGGCATTTTGCGCAGGGTTAAGCGTTGGGTGCGTTTAATAAACGGCTCGTTAGCGCGGGATGAGCACGTTCTGGAGCAGATAAACGCCCGGCCATTGTGCGCGCGACTCTCTAGAGAGCCCTGAACAGGCTGACGGGGTATTTGTCTCCAACTCCCCTGCCTTCCATTTCATTAGCCAATCTAGCCGCTCTATCTCTTCATCTATCTCTCCTCCCGTGTGTCTGTACATATCCCCCCCTCGTCTCCCCACAAACTAAAATAGGAAGGGGGGGGGGGCGTATACAAAAAAAATCATCTCTGCCATCTTCGCAGAATGCTGCTTAGTGATAACGCGGGCCGGGTAATATGCAACGATAAACGTTTTCCCAAAACACTTGACACATACAGCAGGCTAGCCATCGCAGTGTGTTTGGGCCCAGCGTCTCTCTGAACCAAATAATCTCTCTCTTTCTCTCTCTCTCTTTCTCTCTCTCCCTCTCTCTCTCTCTCTCGCTGTTCCCTCCCTTGGTAGAAAGGATGGATGGCGGACAAATAGAAATGATAGAATCTCGGTGGTGGTGCCAGAACATTGGAAACTGACGGATCGGGGAGCACGTCCAGAAAAAAGGGCAAGAAAAGCCCAAAGAGTATTGTAATGAAAGAGTGATTCGGGAGACAGAGGGGCAAGGGCGATATAATCTCTATTAAATAATCCATTATTTGTATTATTATTATTGTTGTTGATGTTGTCTTTAAGCATAATGTTAGTAGTGAAATTATCTTCAGGTGCATAAAGCAATAGATATAGCTATTAGTGGCCTATACTATTAATACATTATTAATATTATACATCAAGGCCTACAACAACAGTTCTATTCATTATTGTTGTTGATTATTATTATTATTATAATTATTATTTGGGATTAATTGGCGTTGATAAAGGTGAAACTTAATGGTAGTACCATGAATTCAGGGGTCGATAAAAATCTCGCTTACATGTTTTATCTATTGTTCTATCCGTTATCTCGTAGGACTAGGCTATTGCGGTATCACAATATCACGATATTCTTATCATAATGATATGTGTAATTGCTGCCGTTCGTTAGAGTACAGGTAACCGCCCAGCCTCCTCCAACCAGCCACCCCCACCCCACTCCACAAAGCCTCTTCGCCGGGTTGGAGGGCTGGGTTGCGGCCAGGGAACCGAGTCCAGCATCCTTTACTGATCCGCAACTGGCTCTCGCTCCCTCTCTCTTTCTCTCTCTTCCTCTCTCCCTTTCTCTATCCCAACACAAATGCACATCCCCCTCTCCCTCCAACTTCATGATTAATGATATTTCGCTGAAGATTAATCATGGAAAATTAAAAATCTTGGAGGTTTGCAGTGACGGTTTGGTTTAGTGGGGGCTGGTTTGTTGGTGGTGGGGGGATAGGGTGAAAGCGAATTAGCTTCATCGAATCTTTTTAGATGCAAATATTTTGTTATCTCGTCTTCCCCGCTCTGTGTTCGGTATTTATGATTAATTATCTCCTCGTGGTGAAAAATAAATCATGCGAAATTAGGATCTCGCGCCTCCACCAGCACGCGCGGCGATGGCGGGTCGATCTTGTTAATTCCAGGTTGAAATTGACACACTAATTATAGACCACTGTGGCAGCGTAACACTAGAAGGCAAGATTACCTCGGCGTTTTTATTTTTTTTTATCAGATACACCCCCCTCCCTCCTCCGTCCCTCAACCCCCCCCCCCCCCCCCCCCCCCCCCTACACCCCCTTATATTTTACCAATTAAAAATCGTAAAGGCATTTCACTGCCCTAGGATAAAAAAAAGCCCCCCCCCCTCCTTCTCACAACATTGGCCATCACTTCCCACCATCAGATTCATTGTGATGTATTAGAGATGCAATAAATTATCCCATGTAACAAAACATGGCGCGGTGAAAGGCAGATAATCTGTGCCGCGGAGATAAGGATTCATTATTCGCCATCATTATGACTCCAGCGCAGCCTGCGACTTCTTTCTTAATCAGCCTCTGTGATCCCGGATCTGTGAGGCGGGCAGATAAGCGAGCAGTCGTTTATAATTCTCCCCACCTCGGCCTAATATTTTAAAATCAAATCGGAGGAAGAAGCCTCGGTAAAAAAAACACACTCACATGCACACACACCGGCTTACGCTGAGAGCACACAGCCAGGCAATAATAAAACACATGGACACACAAAAAAAAGAAAAGGGAAGATAGAGGGAGGAAATAGAGAAATGGAGAGACAAACATTCCCGACAGCGAAAGATTTAAGCCGTGTGTGCTTATGGAAGGTCATATACCCCAAATGATTATCTATTTCTACTAAAGCAAGAGAAAACATTATTTTTAACGAAGCAATTTAGCCAAATATATAAAATTCGAGGCGTTAGATTTTAATGTGGGCTAGCCTTGGTCTAGAGTGGATGCTGACTGATGCAGTGGTTGGTTTGATCTCCGTTTCTAGGGCCGCCAATAATGAAAACAATAAAACAATCTGGTGACTAATTGGAGAAAGATCAACGTGTGCAGATAAAGCAAGAAGATGGCGAAAGCGCGATAAATTACTATGGCAAAGAGCATATGGAAGCAAACTCAGGAGCCAGACCAACAATTAGCGTGAGCGACATATAGGCTGCCAATGTTTAAACAGGCCACTGCGTTTTCTGGTGGCAAAATTAATCGGTTTATGGACGTGAGATCATAATCCCTCACTCTATCAGACGATAAGATTGAGAGTTATAAATATCAAGAAGCATAAATAAATAAATTAGTTGAATAAACACAACTGTGTACTTGTATCAAGCCCAAGGTTTACACATGGCTGTTGTAAGCTCACGCTGTCACGCGGGAGCTCACGTCAATTCCGACATTAATCACGCGATTTCATGGCAACCGCAGAACGTTTGCTGAAGAGGAGAGAGGGAGAGAGACACACTGAGTGAGGTGTGAACGCGGACTTGTCCTCTTTTCTCTTCCAACGACCTATAAGCCTGCAAGCCTGCTTATCAGAAATTACGTACCAGAGTCACATTTCAGCCTATTAGAAAATCACTGCTCAATAATAAGAAGTGTAGGCCATATGCCTA
Organism: Sprattus sprattus; assembly: GCF_963457725.1. NCBI lineage: Eukaryota > Metazoa > Chordata > Actinopteri > Clupeiformes > Clupeidae > Sprattus > Sprattus sprattus. The sequence continues at coordinate 21,740,149 of NC_137912.1, forward strand.
TTTATACCATAATCTACAAGGAGAATGCATTGTCCAAAAACATTTTAATAATTGTAATTGGAAATGATGGTATTACAAAGGAGTCTTAGTTACTTTACCTTACCCATCACGTTTATCTCACAAATCTCCTTGAACGCTCACAAATAATTGATAAGGGGAGAAAAGGGAAAATTAATTTAATTTAATGCTGTCAAATCTAATGGTTTACCGAGACGAATCAAAATGAATTAATTCAACACAGATTTTTACTTTTACAGGCGTTATTAATATTTTCTATTGCAATTACAATATGTCATAATTATCTGTGGAATATGATATGGTGTCACCTTTGTGCGCATTCTATCAGAGGCATCAGTATGCGCATTCATCATCGACGCATATTAGGAACACTTTAACATGAAAATTACGACGGCATTTATTTTTCTCAATAAGCACTTTATTTACGTCTGAACGAGCTGATTAAACGATTCTCATCAGGATGGGGTTTTGCCTAATTCTATTAGAAAAACGGAAATACTAATTCTATAAATGAGAGCTGTTGTTGCCTTGGAAACATTGAATTATTCATTTATTTAAAAGACACATTTTGGCTCGCTGCTTCCGTAAGTTTATAGGGATGTTTGAGCCAATTATCTTTAATTTATTGCCTTAATTGAATTTCTCCTCTAAAGATAGATATTGGTGTGATCGGTTTACGCTCCTTCTGAGTTTAGGGCGCAACGTGAGAGATACCAAGTCTGTAACGTCAGCACAATTCCCTCTCTTTCTCTCATTCCCTTGATCCTCCATCCCTCTCTCTCTCTCTCTCTCTCTTATATATACACACTCTTTCTCTCTTGCTCTCTCTCTCTCTCTCTCTCTCTCTCTCCCTCTCTCTCTCTCTCTCTCTCCATGTCTGTCTGGAAAGGAGAAAGAAGACGCTCCCGTCAATATCTGGGCGTGTTGGAGGTGTGATATGAGGCCGCTCTTCTGTAATGCAGTAATCATCATAGCCCCTCATCGCAAGGCGTATTATTCATTATAAATGCTTATGAACGCTTTCTGTTGTGCTACTGAACGGTAAAGCAGGCCCCTGCCTCAATAAGGCCCTTTCTCTGTCCGTCGCAAATGCCTCTAGAGACGCAGAACGGTTGGAGAATAGGCCGAGAATTACGCGCTCTGTCTGAATGATCTGCCTCTGAAAATAGACCTTCGGATTTAATGAACACATTCAGTAGCCTACTGTATCGAGTTTTTCTAAATATTATTCTAGTTCGAATTCTTCTTTACAGTACCATTGAAATCATTCCTATCTGACGGAAACATAAACTATTCAATGGTCTCGGTCCCTGGCTAAATAAGACGTTATTTAATTTCTAAAATATCAAATGTAAAAAACTAAATGATTCATTAAATGTTATCTTCATAATCTGACATCAGTGTATGAACAGGAACGAATCAAAATCCTGAACACTAAGAATATCCAGGTAGCCTATTCAAATCTTTATTGCAGACGAGAGGATGCAACCACAACACACAAAAAAACATATATTTTCTATTTTTTGTTGACCTATATGTCAATCTAAAACCACAACTATTACCCGCAGCGGGCGGGCATGTCCTCAACAAGTAAGAATATACAGGTAGTCTACCACAACTATTCCTCATCAGAATATAAGTATAGGCTATGTGTGTAATTGTGTGTGTGTCTTTGCCCCACAGTTTACGCCGTCACACATCCTCCATAGAAAGATCGTTCAGATATCATTTCAAATGTGAGTCTTGTTTGGCCAAACATTTATGCAATAAATTACTTTGAATGATTAAAAAAATCTGAAAAAAACATAACCACATGCCATCCGAGAAAGCATCATGCCACAAAGAAGAACGTCCATACTATAACGGTTCTGGAATGATGTCGCGCGACCCTATGTAGTTGTACCTGCTAGCGCCCGCGGCCCGTCTCTCTCTCTTCTTCTCACTCTCTCAGACTCTCTCTCTCTCTTTTGACCTCGTTATGTGTTAATATTGCACGTTGCGTGAGTGGGTGCGTGCGCGTGTGTGTCTGTGTGTATGTGTTCGCTTGAGGGCAGGTTAAGTGTTTTTTCCTTCTGCACCCCACATCGACCCGGAAGAGCTCTGCTGTAACATACAGTAAGTACGGTAAGTGAATGCGTTGGTTGGTCTGTGTGTGTGAGCGTGTGTGTTTATGTGTGTGCGCTGAAGGGGGGGGGGCGAGAGGTGGGGGGGGGGGGGGGCGTGCAGCGCGAGCCCAGGTTTTTTCCCCTCCTTGCTCGCTCTCTAAATGCCATCGGCGGTTCGATCTGTGTGTCAGCTCTCTCGCGCATCTGCAACTAATCAGAAAAAACACAACAATACAAAAAACAAAAACAATAGCAACAAATCCAGTCTCCGGTATCCATTCTACAGGTCAGTAAATATTTAGATATTTTTTACACACATTTTCTCGATGACAAAAAACACCCAGCGATGAGTCGCACGGATGAATTTGGTCATGACATTTCTTGGTGTACTGGGTATGGAATTAGTGCCGTTGAAAATGTTATGTTGTTTCCGTGTGGTTCTCGACGCATTTGATGAAAGAGTAGACGCTGCCATGCTCTCATTCTTGAGATTGTGTTCAGCTCAGACAGCGCTATCAAACCACCGTCTTTCTCACGCGTGAATGTTCTACCGGGCATATTCATATGGTTGAATTAACTCCAGAAAAGCGAAGGGGGTGTTTTTTTTTTTTCTTTTAATATTTTGCACTATGGTGATGTTGCATCGTAACGTTTTCGTAGCCCATCGTTTTTGATGTGTACACGGGCATCGTTTAAAAACATTAATGGTTTCATGTCTTCTCATTTGGCCAGTCTATGTCGATTCATTTCAAATCGCGCACATTGGCTGCTTGCCTCTTGCACTGGCTGCGTTCTCCATAAGCGACGAAGCAGGCTATTCATGGCTCTATTTTAACTGTCATTTTCCTCCCCTCTTAAACGGGGAAAGATGAAGGATTTTAATGATCTATTACCACCTGCAAGTGAGCGAGCCTGCCTCCCCTAACCCGTGAAATCCAGCTGATTAGCCCAGCAATGGGTCGTAAAAGCAACCTGCTCTGCTGAAGCTGCGTTTTCCATCTCTGTGTGAGAGAGATTGTGTGTGTGTGTGTGTGTGTGCCTGTGTGTGTGTGTGTGTGTGTGTGCCTGTGTGTGTGTGTGTGTGTGTGTGTGGCAGAGAGAATGATAGCGTGTGTGGGTATGTGTGTATGTGTGTGTGAGAGAGAGCGAGCGAGCGTGAGAGAGAGAGCGAGAGAGAGAGAGAGAGAGAGAGAGAGAGAAAAAGAGAGAGCGAGAGAGAGAGAGAGAGATGATTTGAAAAACCTGCTCCTGCACGTTTGGAAGAAGACATGAAATTAAAGCTGCATCACAGACCGCCATTGACAGGGGCTCCCTGTCGTTTGTTTTTTATTTGCATGCTGGGACCGGGAACAGAGGCGAAGTCGCACCGCGCTCCCTTGATTTCGCCCGAGTGCGCTCGGTGCAGCTGTTTCTGGAGATAGCAAGGCCCGGCCTCTGAAATAATCAGCGGCCTGAACGATCTTAAATGACGGTGAAATCTGTCCCCAGCATCTCTGAATCATGTCTTGTCTCTGAAAGACGCGGGGTTCTCACACAAACAATCATGCACAGAAAGAGAGGCACACACACTCTCTCTCACACACATGTAAGGTATGAGATTATACACAGCTACGTCATGATTTTGTTTTGTTTATTGAGCTGATCAGAAAACGATGTTGGGCCGCGGTTCAAACCCTTGTGTCATCTATTTGGATTGACTGTCAAAGTCACACAATAGGTTTACCGTGGTGCAGTAATGCGTGGATAAATTGCCAAAATATTTAGTCTAATTCTGTAGGCCTATTCCTCCTTTCCAGTTACCGTCAATAATGGGCTGACGTAACGGTAAAGGGCTAATAAAGACATAAACTCGCGTGGACACACAGCATCTCTCGCTTTCTCCCTCTGTGACCTCGCGTCGCTGCATCCGTTCTCTTTTTCTCTGGTGGGTGACATAAAACAAAACCTGTCCTCGACGACTCAAAAGCGAGTCGGCCTTTAATGTCAATCATTCTAAGAATCCTGGAAGAATCAACGCTCTCGTTCTTGCTGCTGTATTATTTCACTATTTGACAAGATTCTTAGAATCTAACAAGGTTCTCACGGATGACTCGAGAGGGAAAGTTAGTTCCTGAAAATGTTTTTGGTTTTAAAATAACATTTATTAGTCACCTTTCTCTGAATCATATTTGTAACGATACCAATGTACTTTTACTAAGAAAGAAAGAAAAACGCCGTATGTTGGTTTTATCTATGCCGATCATTTATGTGTAGTTTTATAGGTTAAGTTAATCTATTTTTGTTTTCGAAGCCGCAGGAATACCCCCCCAACGATAATATTTTTGTTGCATGATAAATTGTTGTTTTTTATGTAAATGAAGGCCTTGACAAAATCTAATAAATATATTTTCGAATTATTTTATTCTATCAGTGCAAGTCCTCAGATATATCTTTTAAACCGACGTTGATTTCATATGTTTTCATCACCGAACGCGTCAGAGTCGATGTCAAGGATGTACAATCAAGCAATGTTTTGATTGTATAAAATGGATCAGCTTTTATCATTGCACATCAAACAATAGGCTTCAGCATTTTCAGATGGCTATAGATGGGTTCCTGTGGCACACTTAAGAGTTTTTTTTTTTTTGCAACCTCCCAACCGCTCTCGTCCTCTTTCACTTTATCGCCTCCTTTCTTTCGTCTGTCTCGCTCTCCTTGGTGTTCCCCTCTTTGTCTTTCTTTATTTTTCAGTTGATCTCCCTTCCATTTTTTTCTTTCTGCCCTTCGTTCTTTCTTTCTTTTCTTTCTTTCTCCTTTTCCCTCTTTCTGTCGCCTCACCTCGGTTCCTCCATCTAGATAATAGTAATGTATTCCAGTGGCGGCCCGAGGTGAGGTTTGTGGAGCGGTTTGCCTGGGGCCGTGCCCTCTGCTTCACCCTGGCCCGGCCGCTCTCAGTGTTTGGACAGCTTTACCTGGGTCGGCGGACTCACACTGTAAACCCACGGCCGTCACAAGGCAACTAAGCCCCGGCAGTCTCGGCCTCCCGGACCGCTCATCACACGTTGATTCAGCTCTCTTTCTCTCACTCTCTCTTTCTCTCTCTCTCCCTCTCTCGTCTTCAGCGGAGAGGTGAAATCGTCACGGCTGGCTGCTTTAGACTTCGGCTTATCTTTGTTTGGTATAAATAATTATACACGTTGGGCGATCGCCAGTTTCATCGCCCAGGCAAGATGACAAGGAGAAATAAGATAGAAAGAGATAGGCTAGGTTAACTGTAATTACATGCGATTATTATTATTATGAATATTATTATTGGGTCGTTATATTAATCGCTATTATAAATATGTTGCACATTTTCATGTGTTCAAAGGAAGGTAAATCATGTTATCTACAATGGCATCTTACGCAGGGTGCATTTAAAATAAAGCGCCAGTGTGTGCTGCACGTAGTAAAAAAGTGTGATGTTTCCTGATTTTAATCTGGCTTGTCTGACAGAATCATTCACAAACTATCTGCTTCATCTCCAACCTCAATGTAATCTCCACCAGAGCACACCCCGCCTGCGTTATTGAGTTGTGACTAGCTCAGGGCCTTCATTTATTTTTGTTTCAAAATGTCTACAGGTCTATTGCCATTAATACCAATAGATCAATAACAGGAGATACACCACAGCCAAACAACCGCTAACAGGCCTGTTTATTAAAAAAAAATTGCGTCAAAAACAAAAATAGTAGCTTAGCGCTACGAAGCATATATCAGCACTAATTAAATGAATTGTATCGACTTAATGTAATGTCTTAATTTTTTTGATTAATTATTAATTGTTTTTATTTATTTATTTAAAAAAAAAAAGATATATAAGGGTGTATGTCATAGCCCTTCTCCGCTGGGTGTTGTGACAGAGGGAAGGATTATAAATGACAGCACTTGAAGAAGAGCCGTTCGGTTGCCTCGCTGGAGGAATAAGCTCACGTTACACAAACTCCTGACTCTGCACCGGGGGACTCGGCGCGCACGGGACAGCTTCCACGTCTCCGACTGTAAGCCTTCAAACTCTCAGTCAAGAAACAAACAACAAAAACATAATCGGGGGTTTACATTTTGCCTTGTGTGTTGCCTAGGAGCACCTCATACGTATACTCGCGGGATAAAAACGCACAATACGTTCCTGCGGATAATTACACACGTCCGTTGACAGCGCGACAATGACAGCGGGATTGTTCGGCGCGAGCCAGCCGACCATTTTTTCCATCCAAGTTCAGTCCTTCGGTTCACTCGAGCAGGCGAACGAGTGAGGCAGGACTACCTTTCGGCACGATTCCGATGAGGGAAAACATTGTTGCAACCCAGTCAGCAGAAGTCCGTTTTTTTCACACAATGCTCCATATCTCCGAACTCACATTAAACATGCAAATATTTACCATGCTAGGCCCCTCAGAACAAACACACAGCACCAAGTGTTGCCTTGCACATAATTCCGTAAACCCTATATAACTTTTTCTCTTCGAACTTGTGTACCTAGGCTATTTATATCTTATGTAGCCTTCTGCATAACCTGCATGGTTGCACATATCTCATGAGTGGCTTGATGTACATTTAATCCTCTCCAGGCCTTTGACTATAGTGTTACCTTGAGAAGGACATCACTGTTCCTCAAGACCTGCCCTGAAATAAAGTCGATTTTCGGGCTGGTGTCATAGCTGGTGGCCCAATGTGACTGGCAAAGCGAGCACTTGTGTTGATCTTCTTTATTGCACTAATTTCTGAAAAAAAAAAGTGGGGGGCTTGTTCACACACACACACACACACACACACACACACACACACACACACACACACACACACACACACAAAATTCATTTCCTGCATGTTTACTCTACTGGTGACGTCACGTCCATTGGCGTCGCCGAGGCTGGCCATCTCAGTACATTGCATAGCATCAAAAGCACAGAACCCCCCCCTCCGTTCCTCAATTACATATTGTCAATCTTGGGGGACGGGCCAGCCAAAATACCACCCCATGGGCCAAGTCCCCTCATTATGGCGCAACCAAGCGGAATAATGGTGGAGAATACACGGCAGCATGCCCACCTGACGCAGGCATGCGGTTGGAACTCCGTGACCTGTCCGGGGAAACCCGTTTTAATTAGATATCAAAGGTCACTATCATATCCTCCTCTCGGGAGCGCGCAGAGAGCCGCTAATGTACAGTGAGGGACGCATCACGTTACATGCACGGAATCTTTTAAATGAATTATGAGCGCCCGTTGTGCGTTTGTTCCCCAGTTCCCTCGGTAAACTATAGGGTACGACAAGCTCTCTTCAACCGGACAAGGAGTCTCGAGTCGCATGCGGAAGGCGCGGGACTCTATCACGCAGACTAGTCCCAGTCATCCGCCGTGTTGCGCAGAGGCGAACGAGAACCAGCCCCATTTTGAGACGCAATAACAACGCGTTTGTCACCGGCCGCGAGAGGACGCACTGTCACAATTTTAAGAAAACGCAAGCCACACACACACACTCTCTCTCTCTCTCTCTCTCTCTCTCTCTCTATCTCTCTCTCTCTCTCTCTCTCTGTGACAGAGATAATCTAATTCACTTACACACACACTGGTATATCATTTGTACATTTTAGGTAAATATTAAACAACATTTCAAATAACTTGCATTATGAGGTTTGAGACATTTATGCGCGATGGAGGGTTTATTAAGAAATTATAAAAATGAACACAACAGAGCAATTAGTTATTTCTATTTTTCATACGAAGTTAGGTGTAGTGTGTATTGTTTTTTAGTGCTATTATAGGCGGTGTGTATTGATCTGAAGGGGGCACAGTAATCCTTCTACATTTTTTATTTTTTGAGAACGAATTTATTTTCTTCCTGGTGCGCAGTTAAAAAAGTACAAAATCCTCCAAAGTTTCTGTGAATGTGTTCCAACCATTGGGAGATGGAGAGGGAGAGGGAGAGGGAGAGGAATAGGGAAAGGGAGAGGGAGAGGGAGAGGGAGAGGGAGAGAGAGATCTGTGCTACAGTTCCTGGTCATCTTTCGCTGGCCCACTTTATTCAATTATGCCGGGCAGCCAGGCCCCTCCCCCTCCTGATGACACCGGCAGACCCTCCTTAAGTTGCGTCGCGCCACAGCTGTCTGCGAACACTGAGCTGACTGGCGCCATCCTGAAAGAATGCCTTCACTGTAAAAAAACACAGAGAGCCAGAGAGAGACAGAGCGAGAGAGAGAGAGGGAGGGAGAGAGCTGCACCGTGACGGAGAGAGTTCAGAGTGACTGAGGGAGAGAGAGAGAGAGAGAGAGAGAGAGGGAGGGAGGGAAGTAGAGAGAGTAGGGGAGAGGGGTTGCTGCTGCGCATAAACAGAGATTTGATCTGCGAGTTAAAGTTCGGTGCAACTCAGTGTGCAGAGAAGGCATCTATACCCCGGTCGAGCGCGACTGTAAACACACCAGCTACTTGTTGAGTCGCTTGAACAATACTGGAGTTTGTAAAGGGGAAAAAAGTTGAGGAACTTTTAGCGGAACTGGATATGAACCTTGGACTTTTATGACAACTGTCTATTGCGGCGATATTTTTTTCTTAAATGTATGTGAAATCCAAACATCCACGTTTATTTATTGCATCGACTGATGCGCCTTAATAGTGATTTTGATAGTTGTTGTAAGTGTAAACAGGAGCAGTGAGTGACAGAGGTCGACGGATCGGACTGTAAATGTGTGTGTTTTATTAAATTCCAGGTGATCGAAGGTATATCGCCTATCGACGGACGCCTGTGGATTTAACGAAGCAGGAATTTTTGGGACAGATATTTTTTTCCTTCCTTGTGTCGTTTCGGCTCTCTCCAGTGTGTATGAACGTTTGCTAAAAAGCGATGGAAGTAAGCGCGGATCAGCCCCGCTGGATGAGCCATCATCACCCTGCGGTAATTAACGGGCAGCATCCCGACTCCCACCACCCGGGGCTCGGCCACGGTTATGTGGACCCGTCGCAGTATCCCCTCGCTGAAGATGTGGATGTACTGTTTAATATCGAAGGACAGCCCAACCATGTCTCGTCGTACTACGGAAACTCTATGCGGGCCGTGCAGAGGTACCCACCGCCACCACACAGTAAGTCCTACTTTAAGTTTCCACTTGTCTGACTTGTGTTTTTAATGTTATAGAGTCTAACACAGTAGTGTGCCTGTGTGTGTGTGTGTGTTCTTTAAATGTTCTGTTTTCAGTCGTAAATAGTTGCACAATTGTAGTCAATTCAGGTGTTGTCAAAAATCACCTTAGGACTGGTTGTGTTCAAAGCGACCTCCCAATAGTCACAACTGATTCGCTCAAATCAGAAATTCAGCTGAAAAGCGGCACCGTTTTGAAACTATTGCGTTCCACTTAACGTGCGGCTCACCTTTTGGTGGTGTAACCCGGGTTTCGTAACCTTCTAGTGTTGTTTAGTCTTTGTGTAAAACTACAAACAATTTCATGTCACTCTTAGAGAATGCGTTCACAATATTTCCATGTGGATTCATCTATGTTACGCACTGGGTGGCATTATAATACTCCTATTGCGAAAGCCATACATACAATACATTTAAATACTGCCCTGTGATTATCTGAATGTTTTTGATTAAATGTAGGCCTTCATGTTATAAATCCTCTCACTTAACGGACTTTCGGTAAGCTAGGCTGGCTTGACATACAACAGAATTAACAGAATACATATTTAATCTCTGCGCTGGAACTAATTTACGCAAAGCACCATTTTACAGCATCATTGTAACAAATGAAACATTCACTTATATTTGTATAGAGTTCGAAAAAGCTAATGCCGGTTTTAGTGAAATAACTTCCTCAATGATATAGTGATTCATGACCTTTTTTCTTTGTAGAGGCTTCCTAGTTTCATCACCTCAAAGCACTCGGTGTGTGTTCACTAAAATGACGTGAACCTAGGGGCGTAGGATAGGGGTTTTGGTCTTCATACGAGTCGACGATTCAACTGTCTGCTTAGTAAGCCGAGTGGACTTAATATTTGTCCTAGTTTTGGTGTAGTGCATGCCGTTGACACACATTGTGATTAAGCTGTTAGAGTCAGACAAGCAGTGTAGCATATTCTTGACAGATCGGCACTGTAAAAACCTGCAAAATAAGTTTCGGTACTTGTGGCTTCGCCCCGTTGTTTGTGAATAGAATCGAACGTTGACGTGACATTGTCTATTGAGTGTCCAAGAATCTGAAGACAGAGTTGACTACAACGCGAAGCACGCGTATAGAGATGTAAATGTTTCGTTGAGGGGCTTGAACAGTAACTGCACACGTTTACATATCCATGGTGTCTTCAAATGGAGAACAAGTTAGTCCGGCTCTGGTTTTCCTAAACGTCAAAGGCATAGTCGACATTCTGCTTACATGTGCTGAAGTAAAACTGTGTCAGGGTTGCAAACGCATGAAACTCGAAGGCCATAGATATGATCTGAGCTCAGTAACTTCTTAAATGAGAGTCGCACACGTAGGGCCTTGCCACGGCCTGTCATCACGTTGAAAATCATTAGCTGCACAGACAGCCCTGCACAGGCTTGCTGTAATAAGGCTTTCTCCTTCTTGCTTTGTGTTCACAGGTAGTCAGGTATGTCGCCCGTCCTTACTGCACGGTTCTCTGCCTTGGCTCGATGGCAGCAAAGGCATCGGGCCTCATCACAGCACTTCGCCGTGGAACTTGAGCCCTTTCCAGAAGACCTCGCTGCACCACGGCTCCCCCGGCGCCCTGCCTGTCTACCCCCCAGCCTCGTCCTCCTCCCTGTCTGGCGGCCACTCCAGTCCGCACCTCTTCACCTTTCCCCCGACTCCTCCCAAAGACGTGTCCCCGGACCCGGGCATGTCCACGCCGGGCTCCGGGTCGCGCCAGGAGGATAAAGAGTGCATTAAGTACCAGGTGTCCCTGGCCGAAAGCATGAAACTGGAGTCCCATAGTCGAAGCATGGCATCAATCGGAGCGGCCAATTCCGCCCACCACCACCCCATCGCCACTTACCCATCCTATGTGTCTGATTACGGCCCAGGCCTCTTCCCACCAAGTAGCCTCATAGGTGGGTCTACCTCTAGTTATGGTTCCAAAACGAGACCAAAAACAAGGTCATGTTCAGGTAGGCGTGCGCTTTATTACATATTTAATTTATCCTTAGCATGAGTTGTGTTGGAAAAAAAAAACCTCTAAAGGTTGATTTTGAATGATGAGAATTATTGTACATTGTGAAAGGGCAAACACCTCTGCCATCGACTCGTTCTCAGCACAAAGAACCTCCCATGTTGACCTACAATCACGGCAGTCAGGAAGGCCGAGGCCTCTGTCGACTTAAAACCACAATAAGGTCTGGTAGAAAAACTCACGCTGGCAGCTTTCATATCCAGTCACAACTAGGGCCTTGATAGCACGAAAAAGATAAAACAGACAATACGTAGTAATGTAACCTGTAGCCAATAATAATTAACAGCAGAAGCAGATAGGCTAATGACATTATAAATCAAAAAACAATAATGACCCAATGGAATATTTTATCACTCACATATATAAATCATGATTGCTCCAAATGTAACTAAGCAATTGGATGATGATTTTCCTGTTTACTGCTTTATTTCATATTAATTCGATAGACGTGCTGCTGTCCTCGATTTCTAGACAAATAATATCAGTCTTAAATCCCAGCTCTGGATGCACAGAGATTTGTTCAACTCTTGCTTTAGCGGAAGGACACAATACCATTTTAATTTTAAGAGCATTTGATCACATTATACTTAATGTTCTCGCGCTCTCCAAAGAGGAATTAAGTCCAGTAAATTATTAAACAGCCACAGATCTTTGCGGATGAGCACTCGATGCTCTAAGCCCGACTGAAATGGGGGTCCCTTTTTTTAAACAAAACTATTTTTCTCAGCGCGAGTTCTATCACTGGCGCTCAGTCCATGGCTGTCTCTCGCGCGTTTATATGTTTAAGCTAATCCAATTATTTTCAGACTGCTGCACGCGACAGTTGCATTGTTTATTCAGCGCTAGAACCACTGATAGAGTCCGGATGCGCCCCGGATCGCGAGGAATAACGAACGAGCTCGAGCCGTGGCAGGGTCACGGCCGTGGCGGAATGTTATCAAAACACTGTAATTATTTCAAAGGTCATTACGTCACCGCAGCCAAACCAGCCTATCTTTAATAAGATTACCGTCTGTGGCATTGTGCATCATATGCAAGCAAAAAAATAAACACTTTATAAAACACCATTGCGAATTTATGAATCTCTTATCAACAATAGAACGTTTTTTTTTGGGGGGGGGGGGGGGGACCTTCATTACTCATAACTCAACCTCAGCTTTCTTTTATGTCTGTCTGTTTTACTTTTGGATCTCTCTTTCTTTTTCTTTTCTTTCTTATAGTAGGTTATGAGGTAAACAAGGTTGCTCACGGGTGTACAATTTGAACAACTCTGTGCAACTTTACGGGCAGCCCACACGGGTCTAAATCTATTTGTCAAAGGTTTGGACGCGCAATCATCTTCCCCTCTTAAAAAGGCCCTTTGATTCCTCGCTCTGTACAGATGCGTCTGGCACATCAGAGCTGCCACGGGGGTGACGCATGTCTGTGTGAGGTCACAGAGGAAGTGCGGATGTGTGCAGACTCTGCGCCACGCTGAACGCCTCCTCAGCGCACTCTTTTTGCGTCGATACCGGGTTGCGTTGGATAATGAGGCCGTCCGGTTCTGCGTCTGAGTTTACCGGTGTCAGTCCACAGCAGCTCAAACCAGCCATTTCAAGCACCACGACACAGGAATAATTGTAAAATAATAATAATAAAATAAAACACCATAACCAAATCTAGGCCATATATTCTTCTTTTCAGATATTTGTATTTAAAATATCTGATAGAATTATAAGAAAAAATATATAGCGAAATATAGCATTTCTCTTCATGTCAAATGGGAGGTTCTTTGTTAAAAGAAAATAATATCAGTGTAAAAATGGTGTGATTCTGAAATGATGCATTGTTATTTTATGCTTTGAAATGGTGATATCTGTGGTAATGATCAAGAAATGATAACCAACAAGCATAGCATACAATCATTCTTATCGTGAATGATGAGCGTAATGGCACGTTGTAGGCGATAATCAGAGTGTAATCAAAAGCGGACAATTTATGCTTGATAATATTTGCCACTCTAGCTCACATATAGTATTATTGTTGTTATTATTATTGTTGTTGTTGTTATTATCGATGTGGTTTATGTTACTGTGTGATTTTTTTATTTTATAACAATGGCAGGAGAGGTAGGCCTAATAGTGGGATGAAGGATTTTGTATTTATAATAATTATGTCTTGACTGCCATACTGAATGCATAAGTATCGCAGATGTTATCTGTGAATTTAGTGTGAAGGTGTTTGACCCCTTGGAAAGGTGTGTATGAGTGTGTGTGTTTGTATGTGTGACAAGATACCTAAACAGCACCAGGTTTCTACAAGCGCCCGTGTGTTGTCTTTTGATTTCCAGAAGGTAGAGAGTGCGTTAACTGCGGAGCCACATCCACACCTCTGTGGCGACGGGACGGCACCGGGCACTATTTGTGTAACGCCTGCGGCCTGTATCACAAGATGAACGGGCAGAATAGGCCCCTGATCAAGCCCAAGAGGAGGCTGGTATGTGTACACTACCACACTGCATTGATGACGCTTCCGTCTCTCTGTCTTTCTCTACCCAGGAAGAAGTGTTAGCTGCAGGAAACTGACTCGCCAAGTGCAGGTCTCATTTCTTTTAGATACTGCAGTGACACATTATTATTATTATTATTATTACTAATATTATTATTATTGCAGCTGCCATTCATAACATATCTTTCTGTTTTATATTTTGCTATACTTTGCTTCCCCCTGTTTTTAATCACGGCTTTATGATGAATTTATGATCATGTTAAAAAATAAAAATAAAACATAAAATGGCTGACAAACATTACACATCGAAGCAAACGAAAAATATGATGCAATTCGTTACTGACATAATTGCAGAAATATTTTATTCTTAAAGATGTCAACATATACAGCGTCATTGTGAAATTGCCTTTTGCAGTTACACTTTGAAGTTAGCCTCGTGTCTGTAAAATGAAGTACATTCTTCCCTTGACGGTTGCGTGAGGTGCCCAGACCCTAGGAGGGAAACCCCCTTACACTAAAAGCCTAAAAGCCGAGAACGTGCATACTCTCTTCTCTCTCTATCTCTACCTCTCTCTCTGTCTCTCCCTCTCTCTCTCTCACACACACAGACACACACACACACACACACACACACACATTCACTCACATAGTGCGCCTTCTTAAACTGTAGAAAGGGGAAACTCTAGGCATGGAAACGGTCACTGCGTTGCTATTTTGGCAGGCGGTTTAACTCTACCTCTCTCGCACTCCCTCTCTCTCTTTTCTCTCTCTCTAATGTGAAAACCCGACTTCCCAGGAAAAAGCTGCCGGATATCTGACCGGCGCTGATAAGTCGTTTTTCACAACATAGCGCGCTTCCCTCAGCCTAAACATGAAGGCAGCGCGAGGGGAACCGAGGGAGCGCGCGCTAGTGTGGAGGGCACGCAGGAGTCACGACTAGAGATTGTTCTTTTCACAGTTCAGGGAATCACCTCAGTCCGCGCAGGCATAGTGAAGGGAGAGAATAGCAGGGGAGCGAGAGGGTAAAGATAGAAAGAGAATAAGAGATAGAGAGAAAGCGAGAAAATACTCCCAAAAATATTATTATTATGGAAATTTAGAAATGCTTACCGCTTCCTCTAAAATATATATAGATGTTTAATACGTTTATAAATCTATTTATATAAATGCATAACATATGGCAATATTCTTTAAACGCAAAAGTACACAACATCGACAATTATTTAAAGGCAATATGATGAGGAGCACGGGGCTATTTTGCCGTGTTCCCCAACTAGTGTTATTAGTTCTCTCACAAACGAGAAACTTTAGACCAGCTCAGAGAGAGGGAGAGAAATATCACCGCTTTCATTGTTTATGGTAGTGTGCCCTGGAGTCATCACGCCCATCGATTACTTCATAGATTATAACGTCAGGCACAGGCACACACACACACACACACACACACACACACACGCGCGCCTTTTACTCGGCCAATTGCTATTCTGTGGGTGTCTCCACTCTGCAGAAATAATAGGCTACCTATTTGTCGCACCTGTCAGTTCGTCAGACTAATCTCCACCGTTATCGCCATTTAATGCAGTTTTTATTACCGCGCTTTGAAATACACACTCCTCCCTTCCCCCATCTCACACTTTCATCTCATGTGTTTGCTTTGCCTATGCGTTGTGCTCATTTTCCTAATTGGGTTCTTATTTTTACTTTGTATGATAACATGAATATTAAGAAAATGTTTGACATTGGCAGTTGTTAAAAGGAACGGGTGTTGCACGTGTTGAATAAGACCAGCATTAGACCAGCATTGCTTAGATTGTCAGTGGTTTTACTGCTTGGGAATGGAGGAAGAGAGAGGGAAAGAGAGA
Source organism: Sprattus sprattus (assembly GCF_963457725.1). Lineage (NCBI taxonomy): Eukaryota > Metazoa > Chordata > Actinopteri > Clupeiformes > Clupeidae > Sprattus > Sprattus sprattus. Next base: position 21,755,803 of record NC_137912.1, read on the forward strand.
GGGATAAAGAGAGGGATAGAGAGAGAGAGAGAGAGAGAGAGAGAGAGAGCGTTAGAGAGATGTTGCAAAGATATAAACCATTTCCGAAGCCATTAGAAACGTGAATGAAAACTGGGAGCGGGTTTAATTGAATAAACTGCCAGGTTGATATTTAAACACGCCTGCACTCTAAGTCTATACACTGTGGTACTGTTAGATCCACACTTAGACATTTTAACGGGTAAATTTCAGCAGGGCTAATGGTTGAGTTTTAAGCCCCCGCTTTCATGTGCATTTTCTAAATGTTTACGTTAGAGAGGGTATGGGCGCGCTAAACGCTATATATAGCGCCGCGTCAAAGCAGCTCTGTTATGGAATTTCTTTCTTGAGCTTCATTTTAAACTTCCAAGCCTGGGAGAAAGGGAGGGAGACAGGGCCAGAAAGGCGGGGTGGGATATAAACTGCCTGCATGATATTGTTCAGGAACATAACATAGTCAATAGGTGATGTGATGTGAATTGGTATGGCGAAGTAATTGACATCTTTCTTTCTCTCTTTCTTTCTCTCTCTCTGTCTATCCATCACTTCACAGTCCGCGGCCCGGCGAGCAGGGACCTCGTGCGCAAACTGTCAGACGACCACAACGACGCTGTGGCGGAGAAACGCCAATGGGGACCCCGTCTGCAATGCGTGCGGGCTCTACTACAAACTGCACAATGTAAGTTAAACAGCTGCCATATCTTATGGTGAGACATTTCCTTACTTATCTTAGCATGACCCTACCGCCTTTTATTTCGTCTGACATTTCTTTCTCATTCAAACATTTGTTTTAACAAAGAATATAATTACTACACAACCAGTTCTACATTTTACGCATCGGCACAAGTTATGCCCATTGGTCTGGTTAAAATTTCGATTAACCAGCTGCCTAAATTACTTTCACAAATGCCGCACTAGTTGTACTCGCAAATGAAAGGAAACTACCAGAGCTTCATCTTGCTTCTCAACAGATGACACCTGCCTTTGTATTCCGGCTTCCAAGAGACGCAGGCTATAGGCTACAGCTTCAACATTAAATTGCCTCATACATTTTTTGTATCGTAAAAATGTCTTATGGTTATTATTATTATTATTGTATAGTTTGGTACATCCCATATATGTTAAAGTATTTCCCCGCCTTAATCAGATCCTGCAATTCCGTATCATCGCCCTCGAGGCCACCCGTTCCGTGCAGCTCCCTGCCTTGTCACGCAAACGCTCGCACCCCGCTAAATGATTTTCCCATGTTGCTCTTGGCAGATTCCTGCACGTCTCCGGAGAAGCCGTTCTGACCCCGGTTATCAGAGAAAATAATAATATTTCCAAGTTCCATATTATCATTTGAACTGAACTGGACCAGGGGTAATTGCAAAATTAGTTTGTTTTGGTAAATTCTCCATTCTGTTGGGGCCTGCGCGCTTTGAAACGAATTCCACATTTTGCATGGCAAATTAGAACCGTTCCTCACTCTCCTTATACCAACCTTCACAGCTGTCTGTGGTAGCCCACGTGCATGCAACGTCCACGCGATCAAATCAAGTTAGGACAAAATGTATGATTGGCCTACTAAAACAGATGCTTGCTTATTTTCAGACATACATCACACACACACACACACACCCGCAAGTGTGTTTTTTTAATATATAACCCGTAAATGCAGTGTACTCAGGTCACCATGTATCAGGGCTAGGGTGTGACAGGAGAGGTTGTGGTCTATGTGTAGTGGTTTTATGCAGTGCATGCAGAAAATGAAGTGTGTGTGTGTGTGTGTGTCTCTTTCTATGATGGTCAATAAAGGTGGGGGGCTGTGAAGGTGAGACTTCCTCACCACATCAAGCAGTGCAGGTTGAGGAGGTTTGGTCAATGTGTGTGTGTGAGTGTGTGTGTGCAAGGGTGAAACACAGACCTTGTTTCATTCATTCTGTGTTAGAACCCACATGATGGGAGGAAGGGACCCCCCTCCCCCCAACACACACACACACACACACACACACACACACACACACATACACATAAATACATACACGCATGCGACCACACATATACACACGCACACAAACACAAAGACACACACACACACAGGCATCACATACGCACACACACACACACGCACACACACACACACACACACACACACACACACACACGCACGCACACACACACACGCACAGGAACAAACATACTCTCACAGTGCATTCGAAGGAAAAGAGCTAGACTGCAGGTATGACAGAGTGTTAAGGAGTAGGCAGACAGTCTTCAATCATAATGTAGAACGCAAGCAAGAGACATAAGTGGGTGGGTGAGAGAGAGCAAGAGAGGGAGAGAGAGTGAGAGAGGGAGAGAGAGAGAGAGTGTGTGAGAGAAGGAGGGATGAGGACAGAGGTATGGAGTGGTTGAGGCAGGCTGAGAAGGTAGAGAGAGAATGTGAGAGAGAGAAGGAGGGATGAGGACAGAGGTATGGAGTGGTTGAGGCAGGCTGAGAAGAGGGGAGAGAGAATGTGTGAGAGAGAAGGAGGGATGAGGACAGAGGTATGGAGTGGTTGAGGGAGGCTGTTGGCGGGTGGTGGCGGTTGAGTGCCCGTGCCTGGATGGCCGCTTGGCAGGCCAGGGTTTGGGGTTTCTCTCCTTGGCAGGCCTGCTAGTGGACGCTGCCCAGCTAAGGGGAATCAGCCTCTAAACCCAGCCCGGTGCTGATACGACCTGACACACTACACACAGCCCTCTGACTGAGACACACACACACACACACACACACACACATACACACACACACACACACACACACACACACACACACACACACACACACACACACACACACACACACACACACACACACACACACACACACACACAGGAGACATTCAAGAGCTACAAGCATAATACAAGTATACAATACAATTGCAAATAAACGAAACACACACACACACTCACACAATTACAACCAGACACACACACAGACATAGTCAGAACCCGACAAACACACAGACACACACACACACAGCCTCCTTCAGCAGTCCCTGTGTGAAATTCAAAACCTCGTTCTGCGACTCCCTGTCTTTCCCCTTCTCTGGGGTCTCTACTAAAATGTGAAAATTGCGGCGATTTTCAGGCCGATTGGCGGCTGTACATATGTGCGTTTCACGTCGTGACTCCATTACGTCAACAGCCTGCATCTCATGCTTCATCGAGTTTTAAAGCCATCCTCTGAAACACACTTACGCTGTTAATTTTCTCTTAAGAACCTTACCTTCAACTCATTGAGCATTTTACTTTGTCACGTAAGCATCAACGCTAACACTCACTAACCTTCCTCCCTCCCTCTTTCCCCCCCTCTCTGTTTCCTTCTCTCTTGCTATTGGCTCCCTCTCTGTCAATCACAGATTAACCGGCCACTCACAATGAAGAAGGAGGGCATCCAGACCAGGAACAGGAAGATGTCGAGCAAGTCCAAGAAGAGTAAAAAATCGCACGACAGCATGGACGACTTCTCCAAGTCGCTGATGGAGAAGAGCAGCTCTTTCAGTCCAGCCGCACTCTCACGCCACATGTCCTCCTTCCCGCCCTTCTCCCACTCCGGTCACATGCTCAGCACCCCCACCCCCATGCACCCGCACCCATCGTCCTTCGCCCCTCACCACCCCTCCAGTATGGTTAGCGCCATGGGCTAGACGACAAGAGTGCCACACGCACCACCACCACCCCCACCCCCCCCACCCCCCACGCCCCGACCCCAAAGCATCCACACACACCTCCTCTGGCGCCCCACACAGGCCTGCGCCGCCCACCCTCCTCCCAAACACCCGACTCGAAAGGAAGAAGCTTCCGGAAGCAGCAGCCCCCCGGCGCATCAGACAGTGAGACAGCGAACCTCCCACCACTGGTTTCCAGAGGGGACTCCTTTTTGAGAAAAAAAACAAACAAAAAAAACTACCTTCTGTGACCTCTTGGACTTTGAACTCCTTCTTCAGCGTCTTTTGAGAAGAATGAACGAATGCACGAAAATGAAAGAAAGAAAGGACTTAAAGAAAGACAGACTTAAGGACGAGTCCACACCACGACACCTCTTTCGCTCACCAATCTTACTTTCCTGCCTGCCTTGTTTGACACAGATCTGACCGTATGGGCTGAACTTGCAGAAACACACACGGCCTGGACCGAGACACACACACACACACACACACACACAAACATGCAGACAGCTACGAATGGTCTGCATCAATCCCTGCAGGATCACTTGGGTGGGGAAAAAAGACGTAATGGTTGAGAAGAAGAAGAAGAAGAGAGACAGAAAGAGAAAGAAAGAGAGAGAGGGAGAAACGAAAAGACTATTACTTGGTTACGTGCCCCCCCTCTTTCTTTAACCCCCTCCCCAAACATTTTGACGTGACTGTCCCCCCCCCCCCCCCCCCTCCCCATGGCCTGGAAGCCTCACTCTCTGTACAGAAGCCATTTTCCCATCAAGGAACCGATGATCTGACCTCGATTCATTAGAAACGGACTCCGATATGATGCCCCCCTTACCTCCATACACACACACGCACACACACACACACACACACACACACACACACACACACACACACTCACACTTATGCACACACACACCCATACACACTTGTGTCCCTGCGCTAGGGATCCCTTACCCCTTTACCCGTGCTGTGAAAAGACATGAGGAAATGAACTTTGAATATATTTGTACAAATTGTATGAAATACATCACATTTAATGAAGACTTTTTAATTAAAAGTGGAAAAAAACATTGCGAAATATGCCCAAGGGCAGCTAACGATAAGGGTACATGTTAACGAGAGAGAGAGAGAGAGAGGACCGGCGTGAGTAGAGACAGACAGAGAAGGATAAAGAAAGAGAGAGATCGAGGGGAGAGAGAGAGAGCAGGAAAAGACAGACTAAATGAATGAACAATTTAAGATGGCTATGTCTTTTCTGTTGGCTGCATTAAGCTTGCGGAGCGGTATACTTACCAACTGCAAGCGGCTGTTTAGGATGTGATATATAAGTCTCGGCCAATTGGTTTGTGTTCACATACTCAATGCTCCTCACACACACACACACAAATTCTCACACACAAATTCTCACATACACATTTAGCTCTCACACATACACACGCACGCACACGCACACGCACACGCACACGCACACGCACACGCACACGCACACACACACACACACACACACACACACCTGCTCAGCTGAGAGACCTTCTTCTGCCCCCCTCCCCCAGGTTATATGCATTGTGAAATAAGTCTCCGTATTTGTTATTTGTATGTATAATTCAGAGTACCAAAAAACACGAAAGAAACAAAGATGTAGAATTATTTCTCTATGTAATGCAGAATGAATGGGTGTACAAATTTAATAATCACTAGTGTAAAAAAAAGACTGCTTTTTTGTTTCGTAATTTTTTTCCCTCTCTCTTTGAAAATAATAAACTAGTTTAATCTGTTGACATCGATTCAGTGCTTGTGAAACAGTTATTATCTTCTTCTCATGGCTCAAATATACTCTGTGTATAAAGGAATGTGGTCGCTAGTGTGAAAAGTACATGTGTATATGTATGTGTGTGCGAGTGTGCCTACAAGCGAGACAAATGTGAGAAGCCATGTTTGTGGGTATTCGTTGTGGGGGTGCATGTGTTTGCTTGTGTGTGTGTGTGAGTGTGAGTGAGTGTGTGTGTGTATGTGTGTGTGTTTTTTAGGCTTTCAGCATTCTTTCTAAACACACGTGTTTGCCACTGTCAAACAGGAAAGCCAGAAATAAACCCAGACTTGGTGTGAGAGAGAGGAGCTTCATCTCAAACCGGTCTCTTGCTCCCCGACCCCTGAGCCCCCCCCCCGCCCCTCTCATCTAACCCACCTCTAAAACAGTACACACTACCTAGTGAGCAGGTTGCCAATTGGAACAGAGAACCGGGAAAGCCTAGGGGCACCAGGCTGAGGATGTAATGGCCTGAGACTGGTCTGTGCTTTCTGAACTCTTGTGGTTGCGGCGGACACACACACACACACACACACACACACACACACACATACACACACACACACACACACACACACACACACACACACACACACACACACACACAGTCTTTGATCAGCACTGGTAAGTGATTGCTGAGAGAGGCGAGACTATTTGGGGCCTTTCTACAGGGCTGTTAAATTCACTTCAGTTGTTCTTTATGGCTCGTGACTGCACACACATGCGCAACATACACAAAAAGACACACACACACACACACTTCATAGTATGCACACAGACGCACACGCACGCACGTAAGCAAACACACACACACACACACCGTAGTACGAAAGTTAATCACAGATCCCCATGGAAACCTGACAACAAATAATCATGTCATTGTGTGCTGACCTGACGTAAACTACACATGGCCGGGACTAAAAGTTGTTTTGCAAAAATAAAAAGGAAATTGATTTAGTGCAAAACACACACAGACACACCCTTAAATACTTCAGATACTCTTCAAATACTTTTTCGCTGCAAAAAATATCTCGGCTTCATCCAGCTCAAACTCTTGAGATGTGGAATAGCATGAATATGTGGCACCCCTGACTCAGCCCAGGTACACACAAGACCACAACACACAGAGACACACACAAGACACACACAGAAGAAGGAAAGACGAGCGACTCCAGGACACACGGAGGCTTCGCTCTCTGCATCCTTCGCTGTGTGTTCTCCGAGGCCGTGTTTTAGTCGCCGGCCAGTGTTACCCAGCCTGTTTAACTATAGCCAGGGGAGGAGGGAGCGAGGGAGAGAAGCGGAGGAGAAAGTAGAGAGAGAGAGAGAGAGAGAAAGAGGGCCTCTTTCAGCGTAGCGCGTGTGTCCCTGTGCTGCATTTGCATTGACTGCGAGCGAGTGAGCCTGTGAGGCTGTTGGACTTGTTTTTTTTCCCACCCCTTCACTCGTTCTTTTTTTCTTGTGACTTCGATGGGCATAGAAAGAGGAAACGCTACTCAGGTTTCAACCACAGATCAGACCACAACGTGACCAACGGTCGGCAACCCTGCCTACTCTCCAAGCCCCCCCCCCCCCCCCCCCCCCACACACACACCTCTCAGCTTCAAATCATCCCAGTGATAGACAGGACGGTAGTGAGGTCAGACAGGGCACTCCAGGCCACTACAGGAGGAGATACACTCTGACTTTTAAAATCCTTCATTTCAAACACTAAAAAGAAAACTCTAAAAAAAGGAGAGAGTAAAAGAAAGAAAAATAAAGACATTAATTTGTGTGTCTTTCCTCTGAAGGATCTTATGTGGTGGTGTGGAGCAGGCCAACCAAGTATCTCTCTTTCCTTCGCTCTTCCTCCCATACTCTCTATCCCTCTTCCTTTTCTCTTTCTCCCATTCTCTCTATCCCTTTTTTCTTTCTCTCATTCTCTCTATCCCTCTTTCCTTCTCTCTTTCTCTCATTTTCTCTATCCCCTTTTTC
>NC_137912.1:21775793-21780793 GCF_963457725.1 Sprattus sprattus
GCTCATATTCATTTTTAAACTACACAATACTAATGCTTTAACTTAGGAAGAGTTCAGAAATCAATATTTGGTGGAATAACCTTGCTTTAAAATCACAACTTTCATGTGTCTTGGCATGCTCTCCACCAGTCTTTCACATTGCCGTTGGGTGACTTTATGCTACTCCTGGCGCAAGAATTCAAGCAGCAGATCTTCTCTGATGAGTCCAATTTTCAGCTTTGCCCAACACATGGTCGTCTGATGGTTAGACGGAGACCTGGAGAGGCCTACAAGCCACAGAGTCTTGCACCTACTGTGAAATTGGACTCATCAGAGAAGACGAACTAGGAGACCCTCCAGTCGGCTTTGGTTCAATCCTTATGGTCTTATACAAACCTCAGCCAGGCAAAGTACAACGTTGTCCCGGAAGAAAAACTTGCTTCCTTTTGCTCTGACAATGTTCCCCAACTCTGAGAAGTGTTTTTTCCAGCAGGGCAATGCTCCATGCCACACAGCCAGGCCAGTAAAGGTGTGGATGGAGTATCACCAGATCAGGACCCTGTCATGGCCAGCCCAATTTCGAGACCTGAATCCCATAAAAAAAACTCTGAAATGTGATCAAGAGGAAGATGGATGGTCACAAGCCATGAAAAGAAGCAGAGAATTGAATTCTCGAATTCTTGCGCCAGGAGTAGCATAAAGTCACCCAACGGCAATGTGAAAGACTGATGGAGAGCATGCCAAGACACATGAAAGTTGTGATCTTAAATCAAGGTTATTCCACCAAATATTGATTTCTGAACTCTTCCTAAGTTAAAGCATTAGTATTGTGTAGCTTAGAAATGAATATGAGCTTGTTTTCTTTGCATTATTCGAGATCTGAAGACACTGCATCTTTTTTGCTATTTTGACCAATTGTCATTTTTCTGCAAATAAATGATCTAAATGACAATATTTTTATTTGAAATTTGGTAGGAATGTTGCCAGTAGGTTATAGAATAAAACAAAAATGTACATTTTACTTTAACACATACCAATAAATAGTAAAACCAGAGAAACTGATCATTTTGAAGTGGTCTCTTAATTTTTTCCACGGCTGTATATCCGACATGACTTTGCATCAATTCGGTAGAATGGCCCATATATACAGCCGCGGAAAAAATTAAGAGACCACTTCAAAATTATCAGTTTATCTGGTTTTACTATTTATTGGTATGTGTTAAAGTAAAATGTACATTTTTGTTTTATTCTATAACCTACTGGCAACATTCCTACCCAATTTCAAATAAAAATATTGTCATTTAGATCATTTATTTGCAGAAAAATGACAATTGGTCAAAATAGCAAAAAAGATGCAGTGTCTTCAGATCTCGAATAATGCAAAGAAAACAAGCTCATATTCATTTTTAAACTACACAATACTAATGCTTTAACTTAGGAAGAGTTCAGAAATCAATATTTGGTGGAATAACCTTGATTTAAAATCACAACTTTCATGTGTCTTGGCATGCTCTCCACCAGTCTTTCACATTGCCGTCGGGTGACTTTATGCTACTCCTGGCGCAAGAATTCAAGCAACTCGGCTTCTTTTCATGGCTTGTGACCATCCATCTTCCTCTTGATCACATTTTAGAGTTTTTTTTATGGGATTCAGGTCTCGAAATTGGGCTGGCAATGACAGGGTCCTGATCTGGTGGTACTCCATCCACACCTTTACTGGCCTGGCTGTGTGGCATGGAGCATCGCCCTGTTGGAAAAAACACTTCTCAGAGTTGGGGAACATTGTCAGAGCAAAAGGAAGCAAGTTTTTCTTCCGGGACAACGTTGTACTTTGCCTGGCTGAGGTTTGTAAAAGACCATAAGGATTGAACCAAAGCTGACTGGAGGTCCCTAAGTTCATCTTCTCTGATGAGTCCAATTTCACAGTAGGTGCAAGACTCTGTGGCTTGTAGGCTTCTCCAGGTCTCAGTCTAACCATCAGACGACCATGTGTTGGGCAAAGCTGAAAATTGGACTCATCAGAGAAGACGAACTTAGGGACCTCCAGTCCGCTTTGCTTCAATCCTTATGGTCTTCTACAAACCTCAGCCAGGCAAAGTACAACGTTGTCCTGGAAGAAAAACTTGCTTCCTTTTGCTCTGACAATGTTCCCCAACTCTGAGAAGTGTTTTTTCCAGCAGGGCAATGCTCCATGCCACACAGCCAGGCCAGTAAAGGTGTGGATGGAGTACCACCAGATCAGGACCCTGTCATGGCCAGCCCAATTTCGAGACCTGAATCCCATAAAAAACCTCTGAAATGTGATCAAGAGGAAGATGGATGGTCACAAGCCATGAAAAGAAGCCGAGCTGCTTGAATTCTTGCGCTAGGAGTAGCATAAAGTCACCCAACTGCAATGTGAAAGACTGGTGGAGAGCATGCCAAGACACATGACAGTTGTGATTTGAAATCAAGGTTATTCCACCAAATATTGATTTCTGAACTCTTCCTAAGTTAAAGCATTAGTATTGTGTACTTTAAAAATGAATATGAGCTTGTTTTCTTTGCATTATTCGAGATCTGAAGACACTGCATCTTTTTTGCTATTTTGACCAATTGTCATTTTTCTGCAAATAAATGATCTGAATGACAATATTTTTATTTGAAATTTGGTAGGAATGTTGCCAGTAGGTTATAGAATAAAACAAAAATGTACATTTTACTTTAACACATACCAATAAATAGTAAAACCAGAGAAACTGATAATTTTGAAGTGGTCTCTTAATTTTTTCCGCGGCTGTATATGTGTGTGTGTGTGTGTGTGTGTGTTTGTGTACATGTGTGTGTGTGTCTTGACACAAAGAGACTGATGTCGACCATTTCCCTTCTCTTAAATCCGTATGTTCTATGTTATAGTGGAGGTTCAATAGTAGTAAAAGGGGGAGGATGTGTGTGTGTGTGTGTGTTTATGTGTGTGTGTGTGTGTGTGTGTCTCTGTCTCTGTGTCTCTCTGTGTGTGTGAGTGCATGTGTGTGTAAGGTTCAATAGTAGTAGCGGTCTAGGCTGGCACTATTATTTGCTCTTTCAAAGCAGGTGTGTGTGGTGCACATTTATGAGTGTACTGTATGTGTACTAGTGTAAGAGTGTGTGTATGAGTGTAAGAGAGTGTGTATGAGTGTAAGAGAGTGTGTGTATGAGTGTAAGAGAGTGTGTGTATGAGTGTAAGAGAGTGTGTGTATGAGTGTAAGAGAGTGTGTATGAGTGTAAGAGAGTGTGTATGAGTGTAAGAGAGTGTGTGTATGAGTGTAAGAGTGTGTGTATGAGTGTAAGAGTGTGTGTGTATGAGTGTGAGAGTGTGTGTGTATGAGTGTGAGAGTGTGTGTATGAGTGTAAGAGAGTGTGTGTATGAGTGTAAGAGTGTGTGTATGAGTGTAAGAGAGTGTGTGTATGAGTGTAAGAGTGTGTGTATGAGTGTAAGAGAGTGTGTATGAGTGTAAGAGTGTGTGTGTATGAGTGTGAGAGTGTGTGTGTATGAGTGTGAGAGTGTGTGTATGAGTGTAAGAGAGTGTGTGTATGAGTGTAAGAGTGTGTGTATGAGTGTAAGAGAGTGTGTGTATGAGTGTAAGAGTGTGTGTATGAGTGTAAGAGAGTGTGTATGAGTGTAAGAGTGTGTGTGTATGAGTGTGAGAGTGTGTGTGTATGAGTGTAAGAGAGTGTGTGTATGAGTGTAAGAGTGTGTGTATGAGTGTAAGAGAGTGTGTATGAGTGTAAGAGTGTGTGTGTATGAGTGTGAGAGTGTGTGTGTATGAGTGTGAGAGTGTGTGTATGAGTGTAAGAGAGTGTGTGTATGAGTGTCAGAGTGTATGTGTATGAGTGTAAGAGTGTGTGTATGAGTGTAAGAGAGTGTGTGTATGAGTGTGAGAGTGTGTGTGTATGAGTGTAAGAGTGTGTGTATGAGTGTAAGAGAGTGTGTGTATGAGTGTAAGAGTGTGTGTATGAGTGTAAGAGAGTGTGTATGAGTGTAAGAGTGTGTGTGTATGAGTGTGAGAGTGTGTGTGTATGAGTGTGAGAGTGTGTGTATGAGTGTAAGAGAGTGTGTGTATGAGTGTAAGAGTGTATGTGTATGAGTGTAAGAGTGTGTGTATGAGTGTAAGAGAGTGTGTATGAGTGTAAGAGTGTGTGTGTATGAGTGTGAGAGTGTGTGTGTATGAGTGTGAGAGTGTGTGTATGAGTGTAAGAGAGTGTGTGTATGAGTGTAAGAGAGTGTGTATGAGTGTAAGAGTGTGTGTATGAGTGTAAGAGAGTGTGTATGAGTGTAAGAGTGTGTGTGTATGAGTGTGAGAGTGTGTGTGTATGAGTGTGAGAGTGTGTGTATGAGTGTAAGATAGTGTGTGTATGAGTGTAAGAGAGTGTGTATGAGTGTAAGAGTGTGTGTATGAGTGTGAGAGTGTGTGTATGAGTGTAAGAGAGTGTGTATGAGTGTAAGAGTGTGTGTGTATGAGTGTAAGTGAGTGTGTGTATGAGTGTAAGAGAGTGTGTGTATGAGTGTAAGAGTGTGTGTATGAGTGTAAGAGAGTGTGTGTATGAGTGTAAGAGAGTGTGTGTATGAGTGTAAGAGAGTGTGTATGAGTGTAAGAGTGTGTGTGTATGAGTGTAAGTGAGTGTGTGTATGAGTGTAAGAGAGTGTGTGTATGAGTGTAAGAGTGTGTGTGTATGAGTGTGAGAGTGTGTGTGTATGAGTGTGAGAGTGTGTGTATGAGTGTAAGAGAGTGTGTGTATGAGTGTAAGAGAGTGTGTATGAGTGTAAGAGAGTGTGTGTATGAGTGTAAGAGAGTGTGTGTATGAGTGTAAGAGTGTGTGTATGAGTGTAAGAGTGTGTGTGTATGAGTGTAAGAGTGTGTGTGTATGAGTGTAAGAGTGTGTGTGTATGAGTGTAAGAGAGTGTGTGTATGAGTGTAAGAGAGTGTGTATGAGTGTAAGAGTGTGTGTGTATGAGTGTAAGAGAGTGTGTGTATGAGTGTAAGAGAGTGTGTGTATGAGTG
>NC_137912.1:21805793-21813293 GCF_963457725.1 Sprattus sprattus
CACGCACACACACACACACAAACACACACACACAGACACACACACACACACACACACACACACACACACACACACACACACACACACACACATCCATCTACTCAAACACACACAGTTTGTTCCTTCACAGCAGGACAAAATAAACTTCTTAGCCATGCTAATGAGTGTTATGAATGAGCCTGGTGTGTGTGTGTGTGTGTGTGTGTGTATGTGTGTGTGTGTGTGTGTGTGTGTGTGTGTGTGTGTATGTGTGTGTGTGTGTGTGTGTGTGTGTGTGTGTGTGTGTGTGTGTGTGTGTGTGTGTGTCTTTGTCAGTCTTGCCTGCAACAAGGAGTTGCTTGAGGCCTAACATACCCTTCAACCAAAGGGGTGTGTGTGTTTGTTTATGTGAGTGTGTACTGTTTGAATCCCTTCTGTCTTAAGGCTTTTGAACTTTGAGAATCAAAGGTGAGCTTGATTAAGGGAGATAGCTTGTACTCCCACATAGTGTATGTATGTGTGTGTGTGTGTGTGTGTGTGTGTGTGTGTGTGTGTGTGTGTGTGTGTGTGTGTGAAAGAGGGACAGGAATGTGAGGGGTAGCAGTGTACCTGAATACCTAGGTTGTGTGTGTGTGTGTGTGTGTGTGTGTGTGTGTGTGTGTGTGTGTGTGTGTGTCTGTGTGTGTGTGTTTGAGAGGGAGAGTTAACGGAGAGAGACAGAGAGAGATGTTTATAATCTTAAGTCACACTCTGTCAGTCTTGATTGGCAAGGAATCTATGTGTTTGTCTCTCTCTCACTCTGTCTCTTTTTCGATATGTCTCTCTCTCTCTTTCTGTCTGTCTCTCTCTCTCACTCTGTCTGTCTGTCTCATTTTCTCTCTCTTTCTGTCTGTCTCTCTCTCTCACTCTGTCTGTCTGTCTCATTCAGTGTGGACACATGCGTCCAATTTCCGATTTCAGTCCGATTTAAATTGGATATTGGACACATGTGACTCCCTAGAACTAGATTCATTGTGTCCAACTTGAGTCCGACTGGACTCCGATGTAAACCCCCAGACACACGATTCGATTCCGCTGGTAATTGGACTGGGCGCGCATGTGTCTCTCGTATCTGATTCAAATTGGACAACAACAACTTTTGCACGTGCTTGAGATCGTGCCCACAGACATATACATGCATCATATATAATGTATATGATATGATAAACGCTGCTAGACGCTCAGTTCTTGTGCTCCCTCTCATTCACGTTGAAATACTGAAAGCGAAAGTGAAACTTATAAACTGCAACGCAACTGTTTGGGACAGAATGCGCTAATTCAGTGAACAAATATTTTCATATTACTTTTTCACCAGTTGTTAGTCATGTAATCCTTTCATATCGATGTGAATCAATCAATACTAATACAAATTTAACTGTGGTGTGTTTTTGTTTCATTTCACAACGTATTTACTGTATAATCAACGGTAGCAGATGTAAACATTCCGCATTTGATTTGAACTGACACGGCCAAGAACTAGTTGTGTCACTGCCATGTGCTTAGAGATAGAGCAGTTAACCCCCCATGGAGACCCCATGGAGAGAATTGAATGGGATCGAAGTGCTGCCATCATGTGCCCGCACTGATAGTCTCTCTCTTTCTGTCTGTCTCTCTCTCTCTGTCTCTCTTTCGGTCTGTCTGTCTCTCTTTTTCTGTCTGTCTCTCCCTCTTGCTCACTTAATATTTGTACTCTCTCATTATTATTGTGTATGAGTGTGAATTTGGCAACATGTTGGTGTGTTTTTGTTTGATTATAAACGTTATAGTATAGTGTAGTACGTATAGTCACTATTTATTTACAAAACTGTTTTATTGAAAAATAGTTTTGATTTATTAAGTATTTTTTAGAGCTACGTTTAAAACCACTTTAATTGAGTGTGTGCGTGTTTTACCTGTCTGTCTGAGTGTGTGTGTGTGTGTGTGTGTGTAAAAGAGAGGGACACAGAGGAACTGGAAGGTCTTGTTACTCAGCTGAGGTGTTGAGTTCCTGTCTGTTGGTTACCTGCCTTTCTGAATGTTTCTGAATAACACACACACACACACACACACACACACACACACACACACACACACACACACACACACACACACACACACACGCACACACACGCACACACACGCACACACACACACACACACACACACACACACACACACACACCAAACCAAGGAATCTCAGCTATGACTTGAACACCCCTGTATACACGCACAAACTGTCTGAAATTCTTGAAAGACCGCCACAAACACACACACGCACACACACACACACACACACACACACACACACACACACACACACACACACACACACACACACACACACACACACACACACACACACACACACACACACACACACACAGTCAACTCAGTTTAAACACAGTTTAAATTCTTCTAATTTTAGTCTTAAAGTTTTCATCCAACCATTTCACCCAATTTAGGCAAACCAAGCAAGTATTATGATGGTACACTAATGTGTGTGTGTGTGTGCGCGCCTGTATGTGTATGTGTGTGTTGTGTGTGCTTTGCGCTGATGTGGATTATGCCTCATTGTGCTGGGGATTAAGTAGCAGGGAGTTAGCTCTTATGAAAACAGCGCTCACTGACAGTGCTCTAATTGTGCTTAGCACACGGAGCCACTCCAAGGCAGAGTAAACCACATTACAGTAATGGCTGACAGCTTACCACTATATAATTACAGGTTTGTCTGTGTGCGTGTGTGTGTGTGTGTGTGTCTGCAAACTTTGTCTCTCTGCGTGTGTTTTTACAATATCTGCTCTGAAGAGGGGCATGTGCATGTGTGTTTTAAATGATATGAGTATAATACATATGTGTGTGTGTGTGTGTGTGTGTCTGTGTGTCCACATGTGTGTGTGTGTGTCCACGTGTGTGTTTCAGTGTCCCGAAGCTAATTTCTCAGGTTGAGAATAGTTGAGGCCAGTTGAGATGTGAACACGCACGTGTATGTGTGTGTGTGTGTGTGTGTGTCTGTGTGTGTGTGTGTGTGTGTGTGTGTGTGTGTGGGTGTGTGTGTGTGTGTGACAGTTTAAAGAGTTGCTTACATGGAGAAATTACCTGCTTGTAATTGATAAGAAGGTGTGAGGGCAGAGACCTGAGAGAGGGCGGACAATGTCTGCGGTGTTGGCACGGCAACTGGTTATACCAGTTCTTAAACTTCATCCTTATGTCTGCAGTCTTTCTCTCCCTCTCTCTTGCGCTGTCTGTGTGTCTTTTTACTCTAATGCGTGTGCGTGTGTGTATATAAGTGTGTTTGTGTGTGTGTTTGTGTGTGTTTGTGTGTGTGTCTGAGTGTGTGTATATACTTCTCTGTGTGTGTATATAAGTGTATGTGTGTGTTTGTGTGGTAAGTATTTTTTAACTCAGCCATAATAGGGGTATTTTCTGGTTAGAGGGTCTTCCCTTCATGGGAAAATGCAACCAGTCACAATTTCTAGAAACCTACAGGGTGCCTTTGAATAGGTCCATCCCAACGCAACTCGTTAAATAGGGGTGTTTGGTCCATCCTAACGCAGGTCGTTAAATAGGGGTGTTTGGTCCATCTCAACTTAGCTCATTCAATAGGGGTGTTTGGGAGAAACTTCAAAGTGGTTGTGTGCTCTATTGTATGTCAATCATTTCTAAAGTAAACTTTTATGTTTGGAAGTTCCATAATGGATTTTTTAATGTGAGACAACGGACCAAAAATGGATTTTAACGGATTTAGTCTGTACAAATGAGATTGTACAGATAAAGCAGTTTGTAAAAGTTAAATGACTTAAATGAGTCCTTAATTGACTAATGTGTGTTTGGGTTTTGGCAAAAAAAAAAAAACATGTGAACTGACTGTAATTTTTGCTAATTTTACTGATCGTACAAACACACACACCCATTTAACACACACACACACACACACACACACAAACACACACACACACACACACACACACACACACACACACACACACACACAATCACACACACACACACACACACACACACACACAAACACACACACACACACACACGTCTCTGTTATCCTCAGCTAGGTCCTAATGTGCTGCTTGTAAGAGTGGCTTCCTTCCTGTCCCGGAGTAATTAGTGTGATTATCAATCCAAACATTCCCGGGAATAATTGCGCACAGAAATATAGCCACCACAGGAGTACTTCCTGTCCGAGCATGACCCACTGCTATGGAACTTCCTGTGGGCTGAGGGGAGGCTCTTGGGCTTTGCGTGACCAAAGTTATGGATCCTGTGTGTGTGTGTGTGTGTGTGTTTGTGTGTGTGTGTGTGTGTGTGTGTGTGTGTGTGTATGTGTGTGTGTGTATTTGGGTGTGTCAGGATGAAGTTCGTAGATGGTTCAAGTAGTAATGTACCTTAATGTACTCACTCATTAACATGGAAGTATGTACAGACACACACACACTCACACACACACACACACACACACACACCCACACCCACACCCACACACACACACACACACACACACAGAGGTTGTGGCGCTATCACACACATTGATCTAAATGAGATTACAGGGAGCTGAGATGAGCACTTAAATAATTATTATGATAGAATGTAATTACACATGGAGTGTTTCGTTTGCTGTAATGACTGACTGACTGAACCTCTCCTACTAAACTCCTCTCAACTTCGCCTTACTTATTGTGTTAGTGTGTGTGTGTGTGTGTGTGTGTGTGTGTGTGTGTGTGTGTGTGTGTGTGAGTCTGTGAGTGTGTGTGTGAGTCTACCTGTAACGAGCATTCGCCGGTTCCCCTGAGAACACTGCCTTTGGGCCACAAACACACTCGACGCACGCACCTACAAACGCACGCACGCACGCACGCACGCACGCTCACACACACACACACACACACACACACACACACACACACACACACACACACACACACACACACACACATACACACAGAGCGTGAGTATATTTACACCTCAAACATTCAAGCACTGCATAAGTTAGTGGGAAACACCAACGTCAGCAGCACCCTCAGGAACATGTGTGTGCTTGCTTGTGTGTGTGTGTGTGTGTGTGTGAATTCCCGCATCTTTTTCCCTGTGGGCTAGTCTAGCTTTCTCGGTTTCTCTCACTCTGCCGTTGTTTTGGTTGGTCCCCTTTATTTGAATCATGTCCTACTCTTCATCTTTATCAGCCATAAATGTTTTTAGCCTTTTCACTGAGGATAATGAATTGCTGTGTGTGTGTGTGTGTGTGTGAGTGTGTGTGTGTGTGTGTGAGTGTGTGTGTGTGTGTGAGTGTGTGTGAGAGTGAGTGTGTGTGTGTGTGTGTGTGTGTTTGAGTGTGTGTGTGTGTGTGTGTGTGTGTGTGTGTGTGTGTGTGTGTGTGTGTGTGTGTGTGTGTGTGCGTTGCAAATCCTTAGGAAGCCAGGTGTGTCTGTGTCTCCCTCTCTCTATGGCCAGGGTGTGTTTCCCTTGGTCTGTATGATGTTAATCATTTGCTTTGTATGGTGCCAATTCATATTTCGTTATTTTGATTAAGTTAATTTGATTGTTCAATTTTGTTCAGTCAATACTGATGCTTTTCAACTTTGTGTTGTTTTCTGAATATGTTTGAGTTTTGCCTGTGTAATGACTATCAAATGCAGATTATGGTGTTTGGTCAAATATTCAGAAGAGTCTCTTACTGGATGTTTTTTTCTCTGTAAAAGGGCACCATTGGGGTCGGAAAATATGAAGTGATGGCAGAATGTCCTTGGCTGCATTTCTGTTCTGGGAGGTAGCCTCCTAAGTGCTGCCCTGCAAGCCTGACTGGAGGGTTTGCAGTTCTCTCCTACAATGTCCTCACAAAATTCAAGATGCAATTGGGCTTTTGTCTGATAATTCAGAATTTGTATGGTACTTTGGTACCAAATTCTCTCCCTCTCTTGCTGTCCTTTTCTCTTTCTCTCTCGCTCTCTCTGTCCCCTTCTCTTTCATGTCGCCCCTCCCTTCCTCTCCGTGCTCTGCTCCTTTGTTACCCGTGAGTAGCGGTGATCTCATTATTCCTGTCATGATCAGGGCAGAGTTAAAGACTGCTTAACTAAACACGGGAGGAGTTGGAGGCTTCTGGCCTGACCTGCGCTGATAGGCATCTCCTCAGCAGGTAGATGAGCTAGCTGATATCACACACACACACACACACACACCTGCCCCGTCACTGTCACAGGGGTGACGAGAGGCAGGTGCTACTGCTTAACACACATAAACACACACACACACACACACACACACACACACACACACACACACACACACACACACACACACACACACACACACACACACACACATACACACACACATACACACACACACACACACACACACACACACACACACACACACACACACACACACACACACACACACACACACACACACACACACACAAACACACAAACACACAAGCCATTAATAACACTATATTATTATTACTATATTATTTATTAATTACCCATTGTCAGTTCAATCTGTGGTTATAAAAGATTTCCCCAAACCATTTCAACCTTAGTGTTTCTGAACCATTTCAAGCACAGTGTTCCTGAACCATTTCACCTTAGTGTTCCTGAACCATTTCAAGCACAGTGTTCCTGAACTGTTTAAACCACGGCATTAATCTGTTTCAGTGTATGCTAGCTGACACAGCTGGTGACCTAACCGATGCAAGCGTTTAGCCCCAGAGATTCAGAATCAGCCATCAGAGATTTTCCCAAACCATTGTCTTACATTGCACCTATTCAATCCACTTCATGGACACTCATCTGCTTTATTTTTTAAGTAAATAAAGAAACCTCCAAAACAGTGGATTATTTATTTAATATTTTACACTCCAGCTGATGCTCTGATTGTGCACCGTTACATTCTGATATCACAACCCACTAATCAAATAGCTATCTGGGTAGTAATTAGTGCCAGCCAACACCTAACATTAGCTAATATAGGCCACAAGAAATCACGATAGTTGTCCACATATGTGCTTATACCTTCCCTTTTACACTCAATAGCACAGGTTAGGTATGACCTTAAACATGTTTGTCAGTATTGTTTTTAATGGTAATCAATAGAGACAGCCCATAGACATTCGCATAGCAAGTGACAGCGTTGCCAAGCTGCTAGCATAATGCTAAAGTAAAAAAAATGAGCTTGGCTCTGTTTACTCTGCTAATTAGCTTAGCATATCAAGCAAATGCTAATGTTACCCAACCCCATGGGATTTTGTAGGCTACACTGGCTTTTCTATTGGAATTGGTTACATTGTTGCTTAAAACTTGGGTTTGTTTTAATTCATTAATAATTGTCTCTAAATTGGTTGTTCTAAGGCATTTTGTGTTATGGGTGCAGTTAAAGGTTTGGATCCTGGTGTGTTAAACCTCTCTCTCACACTCAGTCACACACACACACACAAACACTCACACTTTCACATGCCCACTCCTTCCCCCACAAAACCTTTTTCCTCCCTCTGTC
>NC_137912.1:21818293-21823293 GCF_963457725.1 Sprattus sprattus
ATGATTTGTGGTTCATTTAACTGAAAATGTGTTATGCGAGTTGAAAAAATTATTTCTGTGCGCTGTCTCTGTCTTCTTTCTTCGCCTTTCTCTTATCACTGCTGCCATATCAACGTTTTCAGACTCAATGAAATTGCGCTTCCTGGTTAAGACGTGCTTTTATGAGGCGGAGAATTATCCTGCAAATTGGAGACGTGCGCTCCACAGGCAGTTTAGTAAATACCACGCATGACATCATTAGGCGCACTTACCTTGTCTCCACCCATGTAAATTGCGCCTCACGCCTACGTTACCACCCACGTCCAAGTTACCTCCCCTGTTCACACCCACAGGCGTTAATATGCGCTGCGGCCCCTTAGTAAATACCGTTTTATGTTTACGACCGCTATTTTACGCCAGAAATGGGCGCAATCCTGTTAGTAAATCAGGCCCTTAGTGTCTTCAGTCACTAAACGTCTTTTAAGTGTTGTGAAAAGGAATGGCAACATTACAAAGCTTTACTGTCCCAACTTTTTTTTGAAATACTATGTTGCAACAATCGGAATTGAGTTGAGTTGAGTTGAGTTGAGTTGAGTTGAGTTGAGTTGAGTTGAGTTGAGTTGAGTTGGAGGGAGTGAGAGATGGTGGAGGTGGCGGATCCCTAACCTTCAGCCTATTTCCTTTGATCGTTTTGTGATGAATATGACCTGATGTGGTGTGTGACGGTGTTTCACCAAGGAGCCTCTCAAGTTCCTGTGCTGCAGGCTGCAGCGGTAGCCTACGTCACCATGAGCCCACAGACCCACTGCAACACAACTAAACACAACTCAACACGCAACACAACACAACTCAACACGCAACACAACTCATAAAACAACACACTACAGAGGCCAGCATGTCTATTAGCCCACATTAACACTACAACACAACTCAATTCAGAACAGCACAACACAACACAACACAACACAACCTTTTATATATGTGTGTGTGTGTGTGTGTGAGAGAGAGTTTGTATCTTGACTGAGACTAGGTAACTGCATGTTCACCCTATTTGGAGGCCCTAGTTGCTTGTGTGTGTGTGTGTGTGTGTGTTTATGTACAGAGGCTGGCACCCCTGTGGATGCACTAATCAGTGATCTCATTGCATTCTGACTGACTGTCTGCATGTGAAGCCTGTTCTGCGGTCAGACGCCGAGCACTAACTGTCTGTCTGCATGTGAAGCCTGTTCTCCGGTCAGACGGCCAGCACTAACTGTCTCCATTGTTAGGTGGTATTTGCATTGCAAATGAGAGATGTTTGTTGTCAAACTGCAGGTACACAGAGTGTCTGTGTGTTTGTCTGTTTGACCGCTGACCGATATGACAATCTATCCATCCACTGAGGTCTATGAGGCCGGAAAGGTTGAGTATGTATAACTGTGTGTGTGTGCGTGTGTGTGTGTCTCTGTGTGTATTTGTGATCTGAGGTTAAGCAGGTGTAGGTCTGTTCTACCACCCATACGTACTTAAACTTTCCTGTTACAATTGTGTATTTGCTCCCACCCCCCCTCTCTCACTCTTCTCTCTCTCTTTCTCTCTCTCGCTTTGTCTCTCTCCCTCTTCTCTTTTTCTCTCCCCCTTCTCTTCCTCTCTCCCCCTTCTCTCTCTTTTTCTCTCTCCATCTCTCTCTCTCTACCTCTACCAACCTGTTTGAAAAGTGTTACTTTCACTACATTTTCACCCCTGCATTTTCCTCAGAACGTTTGCATGTGACCTTGCAGTGGGTGTGTGGATTTCATAATGACAGGTTGGAGTGCTTGATGCTTTTTTTCAAAGACGTGCCACTCAAAGAGTTCACCGTTTCCACTGAAACACAAAAGTTGTTTGCACAAGTCTCAGTGTATGTGTGTGTGTGTCTGTATGTGTATAACTGTCTGTCTGCATGAGTGTGTGTGTGTGTGTGTGTGTGTGTGTGTGTGTGTGTGTGTGTGTGTGTGTGAGAGTGTGTATGTGTGTGTGAGAGAGAGTGTATGTGTGAGGACTTTTCCTCACACTCTCTGACTATGAAAAGAGTGGAATGTAAAACAGCTTTATTTTGTGTTTAGCCTCCCAAATCGGGGATAAGCTCATCTTAGCGTGATATTCCCCTTTCCATTCCGTATGGATATCCCACAACATGGATGCCCATGTTCTCAATTCAACCCAACTTTCAAATGAAATTACTTTTCGCCATGTTGTGTCTGTGTGTTTGGGAGTGTGTGTGTGAATAGAAGTGATTCAAAGTATGAGTATCAGATTAGGAGAGGTTTAGGACTTAAACTTGCTCATCACACTCTTAATGCATTTATTTATGCTTTATTTTGCAATATCATGTACACACACACACACACACACACACACACACACACACACACACACACACACACACACACACACACTACAGATTGAGCCTTGTATTGCCAAAAGTAAGCTTCCTATGAGTATGTGTGTATTATCTGCATGTGTGTGTGTGTGTGTGTGTGTGTGTGTGTGTGTGTGTGTGTGTGTGTGTGTGTGTGTCAATATGATGTTGATTCCTCTCATACTGAGCGTTGGTGATTAAAGTTGGGAGGCAGGACTTATTTTAGGACTCCAGTCGTGCATTCAGGGAGGGGTGTGTTTGTGTGTGCGTGTGTGTACGTGTGCATTTTGGGAGAGGCATATTTGTGTTAGGTGAGAAAATAAAAGTAGTCTTTTTAGACTTCTCTGGAACATGGCAAGCTGTTTGTCTGTGTCTGCATGTGTGTGCGTGTAATTTCTGTATAACACCCAGTCACCAGGCTTTTTGCCAACCGCTTCTTGCTTACTGTGATCCTAGGGTTGATCATGCCTGAGTCAGTTTGTGCGTGTGTATTAACACGTAGGGTTGGGGATGTGCACACACACACACACACACACACACACACACACACACACACACACACACACACACACACACACACACACACACACACACACACACACACAGTCTGATCTACACCCTTGAGAGTCTTGCAGGTCTGTGTGTGTTAGTGTTTGCTCGATGCACTGCAGATGTTACTTTGCTGTCTCCGTCCCTACCGTTTTCTACCACTCTCCTCTTTCAATTCAATTTAATTTTATTTATTTAAAATATTTATATTTAAAAAAATGTTAAATCAAAATTGTCTCTGGGCGTTAACAGATACACGGATAAACATATCAGGATGTGGTAAATGTACACAATACATACAAACATCACATTGTATATACATGATTCATACCAGATCGATAGTGGATAAGGTGGGGAGAGCCATTCAAGTATTGTAAAGCTTAGTGGGTATACAGTGTGCTTGTAGGTTTCAATCACAAGGGTAAGTAGAGTAATAGAACAGAAAACTATGTCAATGGGGGCAATTATTTATATTGCAGGTGAAGCTAGCGCAGAGTATGGGGTAGAATAAGACAGTGTGTTGGGGGTGGGTTGGTAAAGGCGTTGTTTTCTGAAGTAGGTCAGGTGGAAAGACTACAGCATCATCCCATAGCAAGATATGACTAGACAATGTCTAGACTTGGAGGGGAAGAAAGACACAAAGTGACTGGGTACAGTTTGGCTGCCAATATGCATAGTTGTACTTGATGGACATGGTCCTTCCTTCCCCCCATCCTTCCTGTTCCTCTCTGTATTTTTTCCCCTTCCTCTCTTTCTTTTCCCTTTGGTCTTCCTCTCTCTCTGTTTTCACTTCTTTCTTCATGCTCTCTGTCTTGAACCCTCCAATTGCCCTTGAGTTACAGTGTCCTGAAATTATCTTCATTGATCTGCGATCTGCGATCACACCCCATGACTGTCCATCTAGCCTCCTAAAATGACCCCCACAAATCATATCTATCATATATATTGTGAAATCATATTTATCGTATGTATTGTGAAATCATATCTATCATATATATTGAGGGTTTTTATTGAGGGTGAGGATTTTAAGATAAATTCTTTAATATTCTTCAAAATGATCCAGGAGACCTGCTAAGCTTATACATCAGCAGAGGACAGAAATCAGCAGTGTCCAGAATGTAACCTGCTATGCCTCTAAATATGTTTTGGATAATATTTAGCTAAACACAAAACCCTGCTAAGCCTCTAAATCAGTAGGACAACATTCAGCAGTTTAAATCTCTAAAAATACCAGCTTAGCCCCTGATTAAACAGAGGACAATAATCAGCAGTCAAAAGGTCTACATGAAGGCACATACCTGACAAGACTAACAAAAATAGACAGAACAATGGACATACTGTATATATGAGGTGGCCAGCACCGAAATAAATGTTCTGTGTTTCCGGTGGACACTTCCTTGTGTCGGACCGATCATCTAGCTGAGGCCACGAACTTTCGAACAATTTGGTAATCCAGTTATCTTTTCTCAGTGACCCACAGTTGGTGCACCAACCGTGTCCACTTTCCTCACACTCATACTTACCTGCTAGAATGTCCATTTCAAGAAAGCTAATTTAGTGCCGCTCAGTGTGCTATAAACTAGCCAGATAACTTGCAATGCATTGTATCTATGCATGAAAACTGATTCACCTCTCCACAAACTTTCACTCAAGTTGTTTTTATTTTATTTATTATTAATATTTTTTTAGATAGACCTTTGTCTTGGGATTAGCATTAGTGTGTTGGTTAGAGCACTACATCCCCTGTGCTCATCTTAATTGTGCTAGCATGTAAAGGTCTTACCATTGCAGTTGTATTTACGAGAGTAGAAGAGATGAGAATTTAGAGATAGCATAAGAAGATGCAGTGGGTGCTCTGGCTTGGCTAATGCTTTTACCTGCCTGAGAACAGAACCTGTTGGTAGTGGAACACTAGCTAGCTTTGCTGAACAAACTTTAGGTAACCATGGTAATGCAGAGATGGGGTGAAGCAAACAACTGTGATGTAGCTGTCCTAGCCTAGCATCGCGACCTCTGACCCTTTCCCAGGTTCAAATTGCGTTCCATTCGCCTACACTTTTGTCACCCCATTGTGGATCATTCCTTACATAAT
>NC_137912.1:21838293-21840793 GCF_963457725.1 Sprattus sprattus
AATGTGTCTATATGTGTGTGTGTATCTATCTTAGTGATTGTGTGTGTGTGTGTGTGTGTATGTGTGTGTGTGTGTTTGTGTGTGTGTGTGTGTGTGGTCACAGGTTGTTGGTAAACCAATGATCCACATCTGACCCTTTTTTAAATCTCCTGTGTGTATGTGCATGTCTATTTTTGCATATGTTTGGGTTTGTTTTTGTGTGTATAAATGTGTGTGCGTGTGTGTGTGTGTGTGTGTGTTTGTGATTGTTTGTGGCTTAGTTTGAAGTGGGTTTTACATTTGACTTCAGAAGCCTAGTGAAATAAGTCAAATATATGGCCGCTGTTAAAGCTGTTTAACTATTATAGGCCCTAAATATGACCTTATCACCATGAGTTTCTGTTTTTAAAACATTCATTATTCATTGATTTTTATGTATTATATATCAGTATTCGGTAACACTTTATATTAAGACACACATATTCACCATTAGTTAGCTACTTACTAACATGTGTATAAGCAGCAAACTAGCCACTTATTACTCTTTGTAAACCACTAGTTAATACCTTATTCTGCATGACCTTATTCTACCCATAATAGACAGTTAACTAAGAATTTACCCTATATAAGCTCCTAATTAGCCCTTATTAATAGCTATTAAGTAAGTTGTTGCATATGAATTATGATCTAAATACGCATGGTTCAGTATGGGGCTTGTAAGGTGGTAGTAACACAAGAACAGTTATTCACCCCTAATAATATTTATCTAAGATGGTCTACTCATATGGAATTACACTGTAAAATGTTACCAGGGTTTTACAATATTTAACTGACATTTCACAATACATTATCGTATTATAACTTTACATGCTTTAACTGTAATAATCACAATATCATGTTGTAATGTAGAATTTACTGTGAAATCAATATAGACACAGTAATTTACTGTGAAAAAAATGATACCGTGATGTCACTGCATTTTGTAGGGTTATTTGATTCACAGTAAAATACTGTACATTTGAATTGCACTTGAACGACTGCGCTGCATTGTGGGCTCAAGAAGAGACAGTTGGATCCACGGTGGATACAGCACATGAAAGAAGAGCTCGAAGGTAAGGTTGACGGACAGCTTTCACAACTTTATAGTAACGTTTATTTTCTGTGTTAGTAAATGAACGATGTTTTGGATCAAGTGTGCGAGTTATTCGATGTAAAATACACGGATTAGCGTGAAAGGTAAAGTTAGCTAACGTTAGCCTCCAGCTGCAGTATCATAACCAGCTAAGTCATTTTAAAGGCGTTTTCTCCTGCAAAATTTGTACTCACAGACACGTAAGGTATAGTTGTTTTGGATGTGTAGTTGTTTTCATTTATTGTTCTCCACATGTCCAGGTATAGATTGTGAGTATTTCGACTGAGAATACACAAATTAGCGTGAAAGTTAAAGTACGCTAACGTTAGCCTCCGGCTGCAGCAACTAGGCTAAGTCCTTTCAAAGTCGTTTTTTCCCCGCAAAGCTTTGCCTCATATCTTTGGAAAGCTCAAATTACGTGTTTTTGTAATGGTCCCCTGATGTCTTTAAGAAGCATAGCGTGTCAGTTATTTGGTGGAGAATACACAATAAGTGCAAATATGCGCATAAGTCAAAGTGAGCTAATGTTAGTCTCCAGCTCTAGCAACTAAGTAATTTCAAAGCTGTTTTTCTCCAAAAAGCTCGCATCACAGACAAGAAAGTAAATTTATTTTATATCTTAGGAAAGTGCAAACTATTTGTTTTCATTTGGTGGTCTTTACATGTCAATAGGAAGGATATGCATGAGTATTTGCTATCTGTGAGTAATTGCTGTCCATTCTTTTTCAGAGGCAGTTAACAAGAGTGGAGCAGGCTGTTGAAGTAAAAAGAACACCCTTTCTCTTTTTACTATTGTACTTTGATCCATCATTGAATGTTTCATCAAACTAGCAAATAACATTTTGATCAAATTAAGCTTATATTCATGAATCACTACAAAGTTGCTATAGTTGATATAACTTTTACCTCAACAATTTAGCAGTGATCCTTAAAGTATATTTATGAACTGTATTTTAAGGTCTTTGCCCTACAATGGAAGCCAATTTCTACACACCTGATTTGCTTGCTTATATCAATCTGGCTTGGCTTTCAATACTAATTTATTTGGTGTACGATTTGGTTAAAGGGGAAGGGACACCACTGCATGTGCCTTGGATAAACAATGCAATATTAAATCTGTAAAACTGAAAGTTGTCTTTGCTTATTGTTTACAGGTGCATCTTGGGCATTTACTCAGAACAAGGCTCGAAAGAGAGGCGTGGATATTTGAGTGGTCTTTGTAAATGTGAATTTGTCGTATGCATCTTTATTTTAGTTTTTAATGTATATGCACTGCAAAAATGCTTTTCTAACCTAGTGTTATTACTCTTATATTGAGATGAAAAAATCTAGTTGGTCTTGTTTCTAGCTAAATTGTACTTACCTAGTGCTGTCTTGGTAAGGTTATTT
>NC_137912.1:21845793-21848293 GCF_963457725.1 Sprattus sprattus
TGAGTGGCGTATGTTTATATGAATTATTTTTTATTTTGTTGCCAGGCATATTTTGTGGGTCACATTTAAAACTGCCCCATCTCCCAATGTTAACTTTGTCCTGTGGCGCTCACGCTCATTGGTGTTTTCAAGATGGAAAAGATAACTAGGTATGTACAAATCAGAAAGTGTTGAAAATTTCATGAAATAAATGCAAACTAAATAATACATGTTTGACTCCAAAGGCAAATATGCTCATTAGTTTGAAGCTGTAGTCTGTAAAGAGTGGGTGTGTTTTGTATTTATTTATATTTATTTAAGCATACTTTAAACTGTTGTTAACAGTTAATATAATAATCATAGTTTGAAGCTGTAGTTTGAAGCCAAGTGTTTTGTATGTATTTATATTCATAGTATACTTTAAACAGTTAATATATTGTTCAATTTGAAGAAAAAAATTGGCCTTGGCAATAAAAAAAAGCCTTTCTTTAATGTCGTCAATCCTCGTTTTGTGTTTTTTTTTTTAAGTATCGGTTCAGAACACACTGCTGGTCCGTACAGTTCTTCTCTGCAGCAATGTGAAACTGTTTTAACAGAGAATCTTTTTGTCATGATGGTGGACGATGAATAATGAGCTTTGGTGAAGGGGAATGAAGACATTAGTAATTGAACAATAACAATGCTAGTTGGGCCAAGAGAGGGTCGTGTGTGTGTGTGTGTGTGTGTGTGTGTGTGTGTGTGTGTGTGATGGTGATACATTTTGATCTCATAGTTTTCTAAACTAATTGCCGTTAGCTGTTGAGTTTATTTTTGTACTAAGGACACACACACACACACACACACACACACACACACACACACACACACACACACACACACACACACACACACACACACACACACACACACACACACACACACCGTTGCCAATATCAGCAGTGGAGTCAGACAACACACAAGGCCAAGACTCTTTGGATGTCAGCCACTTAATTATCTCTGTATCAATCTGCAGTTAGAAGCAAGGCGAAGTCTCCAACTTTACGCACACACACACACACACACACAAACACACACACACACACACACACACACACACACACACACACACACACACACACACACACACACACACACACACGCACACACGTACACTTATACACACACACACAAAATACTTTCATGACAACACACACACACAAACACACACACAATCAGTGATAGTTTTGTGGCTGGTGCTATTAAGGCCAGTGTTATAACAAAGTGATATCAATGCTGTTAATATTAATTATGTTAATATCAAGGCTGTTAATATTAATTATGTTAATATCAAGGCTGTTAATATCAATTCTGCTTAAATCAGTGCTGTTCATATCAATGCTGTTCATATCAATGTTGTTAATATCAATTCTATTAAAATTAGTGCTGTTTGTCAATGACGTGGGATGATGAGCTGAGACTTGAGCTGTTTTAGACACACACATAAACTACACACAAAAACACACCACTGCAGAAGAAAGAAAGGGAGCAAATAGCATGGACTCTTATCAACACCTGTGTGTGTGTGTGTGTGTGTGTGTGTGTGTGTGTGTGTGTGTGTGTGTGTGTGGGTGTGTGTGTGTGTGTGTGTGTTGTGAGGTTTGACACAGGTACAGAGCAGGCATTGGAATGACACTTTACGTGTTTGTGCATGCTAATGTCTGAGGAATATATCGGTGGGTATCTAGGCATTTAATGTCTGTAAGTGCGTGTGTGTATGTGTATTAGTGTGTGTCTGTGAGTAGTGTTTAATATGAAAAGAATATTACTGTGCATTTTCAGTTGTGTGTGTGTGTGTTTTTCTGTGTGTGTGTGTGTGTGTATGTGTTTTTTTCTGTGTTTGTATTTTTGTATGAGTGACTATATGGAATTTGTTCATTTTCTTTGTGTATGTGTTTGGGGTAGAAATGATAGATATTTTCAGTGTGTGTGTGTGTTTGTGTGTAGATTGATATATCTTTTCAGTGTATGTACTGGCCATGGAGTTCCTTCATTAGACCAATCAGCTTGGTATTAGTTGATTTAAATTCATCCTCTTATTCTCTCTCTCCCCTTCACTCTCTCTCTCTCTTTCTCTCTCTCTCTCCTTCTTTTGTCTGTTATTCTCTCTCTCTTCATCCTTCCCCCTGCTTGTCCACATGGGAAGCTTCTTTGACTCGCACAAAAAATGTCCGTCACGGTTCGTCTTCCCTCAAATTTGAATTAGAGCAGTGATTACACTGAGCCATCTAAGTGTGTCTGTGTGTGTGTGTGTGTGTGTGTGTGTGTGTGTGTGTGTGTGTGTCTGTATGTGTCTGTATGTGTCTGTGTGTGTATGTGTGTGCCTGTGTGTGTGTGTCTGGCTATAGGTGTTCTTGCTGTTTGTAAATGTTTCCTTGTATACATGAATGTGTGGTCATAGATGTTTCTATCTCTCTCCCTCTGTGTGTGTGTGTGTGTGTGTGTGTGTGTGTGTGTGTATTAACATTTGTGTCAGTCAATCAGT
>NC_137912.1:21853293-21855793 GCF_963457725.1 Sprattus sprattus
TGCCCTTAACAAGAGCCCTCATTTTTCTGCCTTTGATCTTTATACTCAACCAAAGAGGACATTATAACACTCCGCCGTGTCCTTCTGCATAGCATACCGGCGCTCCAGAGTTCAGAGGCGTGGCGGTTAGCATAGCGTCTAGCTTGACCAATAATGGCGTGTTCAAGACCACTTGGGACAAGGATATCTCCAACTTTGAAAATTACTCCACAGAAGCTCAGTGAAAAAAAATTACCCTCATCATTTAATTTAAACATCGTCATCAAAATATGTACAGTATACAGCCGCGGAAAAAATTAAGAGACCACTTCAAAATTATCAGTTTCTCTGGTTTTACTATTTATTGGTATGTCTTAAAGTAAAATGTACATTTTTGTTTTATTCTATAACCTACTGGCAACATTCCTACCAAATTTCAAATAAAAATATTGTCATTTAGATCATTTATTTGCAGAAAAATGACAATTGGTCAAAATAGCAAAAAAGATGCAGTGTTTTCAGATCTCGAATAATGCAAAGAAAACAAGCTCATATAAATTTTTAAACTACACAATACTAATGCTTTAACTTAGGAAGAGTTCAGAAATCAATATTTGGTGGAATAACCTTGATTTAAAATCACAACTTTCATGTGTCTTGGCATGCTCTCCACCAGTCTTTCACATTGCCGTCGGGTGACTTTATGCTACTCCTGGCGCAAGAATTCAAGCAGCTCGGCTTCTTTTCATGGCTTGTGACCATCCATCTTCCTCTTGATCACATTTCAGAGTTTTTTTAATGGGATTCAGGTCTCGAAATTGGGCTGGCAATGACAGGGTCCTGATCTGGTGGTACTCCATCCACACCTTTACTGGCCTGGCTGTGTGGCATGGAGCATTGCCCTGCTGGAAAAAACACTTCTCAGAGTTGGGGAACATTGTCAGAGCAAAAGGAAGCAAATTTTTCTTCCGGGACAACGTTGTACTTTGCCTGGCTGAGGTTTGTAAAAGACCATAAGGATTGAACCAAAGTTGACTGGAGGTCCCTAAGTTCGTCTTCTCTGATGAGTCCAATTTTCAGCTTTGCCCATCACATGGTCGTCTGATGGTTAGACTGAGACCTGGAGAGGCCTACAAGCCACAGAGTCTTGCACCTACTGTGAAATTGGGCTGTATGTACAATCGTTATTAATAATTTACTATTATAATATTTGATTTAATCAAATTAAGGACACCCGACAGAGTCTAAGAGAGATCTTGATGGTTAAAAACCTAAACGTCTGAGAAGAGGCAGTGTGACAAAATGAACAAGAAAAAAGTCATTTTTCTTTTAAGCTATTTAGAATTATTTAATCCCAGCAGCCATCTCTACATTATGATGTTTACATCGGGCTCTAAACGCATTTAAGCCAGAGCTGGGAAATATCAGCATTCAGAATGCCAAGTTCTCCCCCCCCCCAAAAAAACTAGCCTACCAGTTCTTTTTTTTAAACAATGAGGGGTGGAATAAGTGCCGACAGGCTCCTGCAGACTGAGCAGACTCAAGCAGCGCTGGTGTGCATCATGTCTGACATGTTAATGCTCATCACGTCTGATTCACAGCAGTCTTGCGTCATGTTGGTTAGCTTCTAGGCTGCGTCACGCCCCTGTCCCGCCACTGCTGCCCTCCCTTTACACAGACCTCCATCCATCGCTATGACGACCTCCACTGCTGCTCTCCCTTTACACAGACCTCCATCCATCGCTATGACGACCTCCACTGCTGCTCTCCCTTTACACAGACCTCCATCCATCGCTATGACGACCTCCACTGCTGCTCTCCCTTTACACAGACCTCCATCCATCGCTGTGACGACCTCCAATGTGGGCTCAGAGGCAGCATACCAATCACCCCTCATTCTGTGTCCGTACCTTCGAGACAGAACGGAGAGGCAGAAAGAAGCCGTGAGAACACTGTGTCAAAAGCCTCCCCCTTTCTCTGTTCTTTCCCGTTTCCCCTTTTCACTTGCTCCTCTCATCTTCTCCCCCTTTTTAGCTTTATATCCCCCCCTTTTCCGTCTATCTTCATCCTGTTTTTGTTATCCTTTGTTCCTGCCCTTCTCACCCTTCTCTCCTTCTTCCTCCTCTCCCATTCAACCTCTTTTTTTCTCTCTCTCCCTCTCCTTCCGGTTTTTATCATTTCTCCTCTGTCACTCTAATTTCTGTCATCTTGTTCATCTCCGTTCCCCCAATGCTGTCATGTGATAGGGTTTATTAACCAACATTATTTATCTCCTAATTAGACCTAATTAATGAAGATATTTATGAAGATAAACCTCAAATGAGACAAGAAAACACGCACACACACACACACACACATAATATCTGCTAAATATTTGCATGGTGCATCATAAGCATCCACCTCCACACACACACGCACACACACACACACACAGACACACAGACACAGACACACACACGCACACACACGCACACACACGCACACACACACACACACACACACACACACACACACACACACA
>NC_137912.1:21869811-21874811 GCF_963457725.1 Sprattus sprattus
AAGGGTAACTCTCAGGCAGCCAATTGGTTTTAGATACCTGTGAGGCACTTGATGTTGAGACTGGTTGACTACCAGGCTGCTTACTAACACTGGGTAACTCTCAGGCAGCCAATTGGCTTTGGGTGCCTGTGAGGTACTCGATGTTGATACTGGTTGACTTCCAGGCTGCTTTGGAATAAGGGTAACTGTCAGGCAGCCAATTGGTTTTAGATACCTTTGAGGCACTTGTTGAGACTGGTTGACTTCCAGGCTGCTTACTAACACTGGGTAACTCTCAGGCAGCCAATTGGCTTTGGGTGCCTGTGAGGCACTCGATGTTGATACTGGTTGACTTCCAGGCTGCTTTGGAATAAGGGTAACTCTCAGGCAGCCATTGATTTTAAAGAAGTGGCCATGCTGCCTGCTCTAAACCCCACTATGGCCACAGGGAGAGCCACGGAGTTCAAGTCATTTGCAATATTCCACATCCTATATCTGGGCTCTGACAGGTATAATAGACATTATTTATCCTGAATTTATGTTTTTATCTTTTCCTCCAGACAACAGCTCCAGCACCTCGCCAACCAGGTGTGCTCAAATGAGGATTTTGGACTCCTTACACTCACCTTGGGACCAGGAATGGTAGAGGTGGTAGTTGACGTTTTTAAAAAGTGTGTTGACACACACATCGCAAACATTAACAATAAAAATAAAAAAATCTGTTGTTTGTTGTTGTTAATTAATAAAATAACTAGATGTTCTACATCACTGTGTATGTGTATTGAATTGGAAGTGTATTGAACTTGGCATCTTGATTTAACTAGTCTGATCATTTAGCTAGCTGGGCCTGAAATGAAATAAATAAATTTCAACACTTATTTCTACAGCTTCACATAAGGGTTTATTCCAGTAGAGTGTCACAAGTTAATGAAACCCCAACTTACATTAATTATTTAAAAAAAAAAATGTATCATTAGAGGAAACACATGATGAATTGGAAGTGTATTGAACTTGGCATCTTGATTTAACTAGTCTGATCATTTAGCTAGCTGGGCCTGAAATGAAATAAATACATTTCAACACTTATTTCTACAGCTTCACATAAGGGTTTATTCCAGTAGAGTGTCACAAGTTAATGAAACCCCAACTTACATTAATTATTAAAAAAAAATGTATCATCAGAAGACACACATGATGGAGGAGAGACATGACTGATGGGGTGTGACGTATTCTTTATTGAAAGGCCAAGGTCAAGTACAACACTCATACACACAGTAACCCAAGTTGATACAGAATAATGTGAAAATGGTAAAAATCTAATTTCCTCAAAAAAATCCTCAGGAATATTCCCTTCAAGAATATCAAAGGATCGCTTGATTCTAGGGTCCCTTTCCTTCTTTAAGCCATCTTCGATTGACTTCAGCCAATTCTTCTCCATTGCCTGAAACGGGGAAAAAGTATGAAAACATAAGCCTATGACTCCCTGAGACACACATCCTAAACTATTTTATCTTGTGATGACCTGAACTGTAGGCTACATGGCCAGTGTTAAGCAGTCTAAAGCATAACGTTAATCCACCATGCCTAGATTCCTCTCCACTGGCTGTCACAAAGTCACCTGTATGAAGTCTATTAAAAAGCCTATTACAACAACTGGTGGCTGCCTCAGAGTTATCCTTATTCCAAAGCAGCCTGGAAGTCAACCAGTCTCAACATCGAGTGCCTCACAGGCACCCAAAGCCAATTGGCTGCCTGAGAGTTACCCAGTGTTAGTAAGCAGCCTGGAAGTCAACCAGTCTCAACAAGTGCCTCAAAGGTATCTAAAACCAATTGGCTGCCTGACAGTTACCCTTATTCCAAAGCAGCCTGGAAGTCAACCAGTATCAACATCGAGTGCCTCACAGGCACCCAAAGCCAATTGGCTGCCTGAGAGTTACCCAGTGTAAGTAAGCAGCCTGGTAGTCAACCAGTCTCAACATCAAGTGCCTCACAGGTATCTAAAACCAATTGGCTGCCTGAGAGTTACCCTTATTCCAAAGCAGCTCAACGTCATTTGAAAGATAACCACTAACCATTAACAATCACTAAAATACATATCTACAGTAATTAATCACTTAAATACATATCTACAGTAATTAATCTTACTTTATAGGCTTACTGTTACCTAATGTTTTAACCAGATTTAGCTAGCTAGCAGGTTGAAATAACATTACCACAGCTAAAATTAGATTTAGCTAGCTAGCAGGTTGAAATGACATTACCACAGCTAAGATTAGCATAATCTATCTTTATGTTAACATATTGCATGGTATAGATAACATTAGCCGGCCCATTTTATACAGTGATCAATCTACAGTAATAAATCTTACTTTGTAGGCTTACTGTTACCTAATGTTTTAACCAGATTGAGCTAGCTAGTGGGTTGAAAAGACATTACCACAGCTAAGATTAGCACGATCTATCTTTAAATATGGTTAACATATTGCATGCTAAACATAACATTAGCTGGCCCATCTTACATGTACAGCCCTAAAGCAAACACAATTAGCCATTTCATGTTTAAAATAGAAATATATTAGCTACATACCTTTGTAAAGTTGGAGCTTTCACTCGTTGCTGAGAGGTGGAATGAAGTTGGAGCTGGAATGAGAGCACTATACAGAAAGTTTGAATTTGGGCTCAAAGTGTTTGGATTGGACCAGAGGTTTGGGGGCGGAACCAGAGGTTTGGAGTTGGGAAGCACATTGATTGGATAAGAGTTTTGGGGGCGGAACCACCTTCCAGGCAGCCGCTGCCTGGCAGTCGAAGTTGAGGGCTCAAAACACCATTGAGCCATACACACCCACTCACTTAAATAATCACTCTCACAAACACTCACTAAACAAAATACTCATAAAGTAGCTGACAGCAAGTAAGCTTAAGAGTGACATACTTTTAAAGATTGATCATATCTCAACTGTAGCTTCTGTAGTTCTGGGAAATATCTCGCTCTTTCATTGTGATTTATAAGTGTCACTTGTCACTAATTGTGTGTGTGTGTGTGTGTGTGTGTGTGTGTGTGTGTGTGTGTGTGTGTGTGTGTGTGTGCGCACCTGTGTGTTTTCTGTAAGAGGGAGAGAAAGAGCGATATATACACTGAAATAGAGAGAAAAACGGGGTGAAAAACAGACAAAGAAATGAAGGGATGAATAGAGAAACAGAAAGAGAAGAAGAGTGTGTGAGAAAGAAAAAGGGAGAAAAAGAGAGAGTGGGTGAAATAGTTTGGAGTGAGGCTGAGGCAAGCAGCAGCAGAAGCAGGTTTGTGTGTGAGTCTGAAAGGTGTGTGTGTGTGTATGTGTTTGAGTCTGAGAGGTTGTGTGTGCGTGTGTGTGTGTGTGTGTGTGTGTGTGTGTGTGTGTGCGTGTGTGCGAGTGTGTGCGAGTCCGAGAGGTTGTGGGGAAATTCTTTCCCTGTTTTTAATTGACAGCGTAAATCAGTCACCGTGACAGATTGGAGACACACGCTAAGATTTAGAGAGAGAGAGGGGGAAGGAGTGAAAGAGAAGGACAGAGAGAAAGAGAGAGTTGTGTGTTCGTTTTCACAATGTGTGGTTAATGTCTGTAAACCACATGAAACTGTCCGCCTTGATCCCAGAATGCAGCACTGTGGAAAGCCAAGGGGGTAGAGCAAGGGTTGGGTTAGGCAGGTAACCTCTCCCAGGATTCCTTGCGGGTGGAGTTTGAGGGTAGGATGGGGGTTAACATGTCTGACCTTTTAGGCTCCTACCACACACAAACACACACACACACACACACACACACACACACACACACACACACACACACACACACACACACACACACACACACACACACACAGACATTAACACACATTCTTTTCTTGGTATGTTTAAATGGTTCAATGTGTTTAAATGCCCAAATCTTTAATTTAATTCAGATGAGCAGTTGACGTAATTCCTACTAACTATCAAACATGGATACAACATGACATAACACCACTGTCAGGATACCTACAGTAATGTGTGTGTGACATGTCTAAATCAATTAGACTCAATGTTCATTTGCTAGTTTAATCTGACACCTCTCGTGAGGGAGCCAACTTTCCAAACTCAACATAAAACATAATCAGCTAAATGCTCCCCTGTCTTTGGAACACAGTAACAGTTTAACACACACTCTCGCTTTTCACACACACATTCTCACAAATCTCACACACATACACCTACTCACACACACACTCACACACACACACTCAAACACACATACACACACACACACACACACACACACACCGGTCCAAAACCATGGGTTTGGATTTCTACTTTCAAATGAACACACACAAGCAAACACATACAAGTCTCTTCCTTTATTCATATTTGGGGCGAGTGTTTCTGAAGATAACCGAAAGAAAAATGGAGCCTGCTGGTAGTCTTAAAGATCGGAGGTGATGTCATATTCTGTCTGTAGAATTCTATGTGAAAACTCTCTCACAGTCACACACACACACACACACACACACACACACACACACACACACACACACACACACACACACACACACACACACACACAGACTCAAGGCAATGTTATTTGGCAATTATGACAAACACATATACACATGGTATGAGCACACATACACACACAAACACATGTCCACACACACATACACACAAAAACACATGTCCAGACACACATACACACACATTCACATGTCCACACACACAGGTGAACCTTTTGCACGGCCCCAGCATATCATGCGTCGAGGCGAGCGAGCGGCTCCGGCTGTGGCTCCAGCTCTGGCTTGACTGATGGCTTGATGGTTTTCATAGCGTCGACGTAATGGTTTATTCTCCAGTGTTTGCCTCACAATGGAAGACTTCCGTAGGTGTGTGTCATCTGCCGGTGTGATTGAGTGTTGGGGCGCGAGCGCCGCGCTCCGCCGGCGGATTTATTTAAACAAACATTCTGAAGGCCTTTGTGGAGCCTGTCTGCATCGCACGCCTCGCAGAAAGAAAGAAGACG
>NC_137912.1:21904811-21912311 GCF_963457725.1 Sprattus sprattus
TAATAGTTGATTGAAAAGCGGCCCATCAATAGGGCTAATAGTGAGGGTGAAGTCAGAGAAGCTGATGAATGAATAAAATAAACGTATTCTCTAATTTCACCAAGTGGTTTAAACGCAAAGAATTCACTGGTTCAATAACATTTTGTCTGGAGAATTAGCAAGCTGACGAGCTAACAATCATAAAGTTTCGCAACAGTGAAATCAACTGCAACCAAGCAAACTACCCAACATTATCTTTGTCAGTGTTGGAAGAAAGAAGCACCAAAAACTAAACAGGTTGCCTTCTTTTAAAATAGAGCCAGATGTTTCCATTGTGGGCTTAACATGCCTGTCTGAATACATAGTGCAACAACCGGGGTATACGTGGGATAACGGCCTTAGAGATTTCCCGTTATACAAAATTCATAGACGTAGTGGAGGCGAAAACACATTAATTTCGTGTTACATGACACCTCTGTAGTCATTATCCCTTACTCAGGACTCAGCTAACTAAACTAATGTTGCATTACCTCCGAGACTGCCAACTTGCTAACTTTTGATTGTGTAGCATAGTTACTCTAGCGGCATCTGGTGCTGTAACCAAAAATATGCTTGCATAAGTTGTGCACCAACTCCAATACAATGCCAAAACATAGATTGGAAAGGCTACAGATTAATCATAATGAATCACTCTCTCTCTTTCTCTCTCTCTATCTCTCTCTCTCGCTCTCTCTCACACACATACACATACACACACACACGCACACACACACACGTACACACACACACAAACACACACACACACACACACTCATATATCTCTCGCACGCAGCAGCAGAGAAAGTGAGTTTGGCCTGAAAAAGATTAAAAAGTCTGAATGAAGTGATGCATTGCGTTTGTCAGGGTGGGGGCAAGTGTGTGTGTGTGTGTGTGTGTGTGTGTGTGTGTGTGCTCCCTCTGCTATCGGGGAGGAGATGAGGAAGTGGCTAATCCACCATAAAGGCATTTACATCAGCTCCACACAAACAAAGCCAAACCATCACTCATCTGAGAGAGGGAGGGAGGGAGAGGGAGAGAGAGAGAGAGAGAGAGAGAGAGAGAGAGAGAGAGAGAGAGAGAGAGAGAGAGAGAGAGAAGAAGAATAGAAGAATAGAGGAAGGGAGAAGCACAGGAGAAACGGAGAAAGAGGGAGAGAGGGATGGAGAGAGAGCATTGGAGAGGAGAGAAGGATGGAGAAAGCATTTGAGAGGAGAGAGGGATGGAGAGAGAGCAGGAGTGAGGGAGGAATTGAAAGCAGGTGAGAGGGATGGAGAGAGTGGCCGAGGGGAAGAGAGTGATGGAGAGAGTTCGTGAAAGATGGAACAGGGGGAGATGGAGAGACAGTGTTCGAGTGGAAGAGGAGGTGAAATGAGGCGTCTGCATCTCTCATTCTTTATCTTTCCTTATTCTCATGTGTCTCTCTTTGTCATTCAGACACATACACACACACACACACACTCACACACACACAACCAGATTTAAGAGATACGATGCTTAGGATGTTTTGGAACATTTTGTTCTTTTTCTCTGCAAGTCTTTATGTGTGTGTGTGTGTGTGTGTGTGTGTGTGTGTGTGTGTGTGTGTGTGTGTGTGTGTGTGTGTGTGTGTGTGTGTGTGTGTATGTGCACGTTCTTGTCCTTGTTATCCCTCCTCCCCCCATGTTGCCTCTTTGTTTATTTATTTGCTTGTTTGTTTTTGTGTTGGGGTACAAACTCCTCCGTGGCGACCGTTGGCTCGGAGACACAATTTCACGAGCGACGCTATCAGTTGCCGTTGTGACCGGTGGTTGTGCTCCTCTACACACACACCAGTTACTCACACATGCAGACATATACACACACTGACAACAATTTGATGATGAGCTGTGGCTAACACACACCTTCCGTTATTGTTCTGATGACCCGTAAGCAATCACATTACATCCTATCAGTCCTTCACATCAGTGGTGCTTATCAGTGTTTATGTGTGTCTGTGTGTATGTGTGTGTGTGTGTGTGTGTGTGTGTGAGAGAGAGAGTGTGTATATGAGAGTGTGTGAGTCACTTTCTTTCATTAGGCTATCCATTCCTTGCTTTTCCTGTTCTGTGATTGGATTAGCTGTGTACTGTACACACACTTTGAGATAAGTGAAGGTGAAAATGCACCACACACACACACACACACACACACACACACACACAAACACACACACACACACACACACACACACACACACACACACACACACACACACACTAAACACCCACGCAAACACAGACTGACCCAAGCACACACTCACCCAAACACATACAAACAAGCACACACACAAACACACACAGAAGACACTGTAGACACAAAGGCAAAAGTGAGGACAGCTGCAAGTGAGTCTGAGACAGCACACAACACACACATACACACAGACAAACACACACCCACACATACACACAGACAAACACGCACCCATACACACAAGCACACACACATACACACACACACACACACACACACACACACACACACACACACACACACACACACACACACACAGACATACGTACACATACATACTGATATTGCAATATTGTGAGATCTTTGCTTGTGTCCCTTTTCAGTCAGTTAAGGTTTATGATTCATCATCATTCATTATGTAAAATGTTACAAAATTGCATATGACTGTGATATATGTTAAAGGCTAAAGAATATGGAAAGGAAGAAAAACGAGTGTGTGCGTGTCCTGTATGTGTGTGTGTGTGCATATATAACAGTATTATGCTGTGTGTGTGGCCGTGTGAATAGCCTACACTTGTGTGACGTGTCTTTCACACATACCAATGTTCAGAGCTGGCGTTCATAGCAGGCTGCATTCTTCAGTCTAATAATTCAATTAGTGTCTGTGTGTGTGTGTGTGTGTGTGTGTGTGTGTGGGTGTGTGTGTGTGTGTGTGTGTCTCAGATCAACTGTTTTCTGACATTTATTTTATTTTCTTATTAGCAGCAATCTCTTCAGCAGCATGGACTGTAATCACCCAGTAGAGCAAGGCCAAGGAGATGTGATTGCTCCAGATTAAACTAATAATGTGCCTTAATGCATCGAACACAAGCATTGCTTAACCTCAGAGAGAAAGAGAGAGAGAGAGAGAGACAGAGAAAGGAAGAGAGAGAAAGAGAGAGAGAGAGAGAGAGACGGAGAGGGAGAGAGAGAGAGAGATTTGTGTAGTTGGATAACAAAAATGGTAATGTGTTTTGGAAAGACTGCAGATAATTAAATTGGGCAACTGATGAATCTGTTTAAAGGCATGCCAGTATTTCTGTCTCCCAGTTCCTTTATGTTACCCACACAGTACATGGACTCCAAATCTCCTTCTCTCTCACACACACACACACACACACACACACACACACACACACACACACACACACACACACACACACACACACACACACACACACACACACACACCCCCGAAAAATAAAATGTTTACATCATAATTATCTTAATGTAGGCTTTGGATATCTGTATGTCTGGATTTCTCATTATATTTTCTTCTCCTTTATGTGTGTGATGTGTGTGTGTGTGTGTGTGTGTGTGTGTGTGTGTGTGTGTATGTGATATGGACATATCTGTGTGGCGGATTAGTGTGTCAGATGTAGGAGCGTGTGTCTTATGGAAGGCCTCGAATGACTTGTGTTTGAAGTCAGCCTTTGTGCTTGCATGTCTGTAGGATCCCTTTTGCAGATGTGTGTTTAGCATACATGTGTCTGATGTGTGCTTAAATGTTAGACTGTGTTTGTGTCCGATCAGATGGAACGTACGTTTGATTGGTTTTTATGTGCAGTTTGTGATGTTAATAGATGAAAGAGGGTGTGGGAGTTTCTGCATGTGTGTGTGTGTGTGTGTGTGTGTGTGTGTGTGAGAGTGAGTGTGTGTGTGTGTGTGTGTGTGTGTGTGTGTGTGTGTGCGTGTGTGTGTGTTTGTGTGTGTGTGTGTGAGTGTGTCTGTATGAATGTGTGTGTGAGTGTGTGAGACAGAGAGAGAGAGAGGGAGAGATTGTGTATGCATCTCTATATGGTAGTCCATACATGTGTGTGTGCATGTGCAGGTGTGTGTATGTGTGAGAGAGATGTGTCTATACCTACATCGTATGAGGAAGACAGAGAGTTTGGGCATGTGTGTGTGTGCGTCTGTACATGCATGTGTATGTACGTGAGTTTGGGGCGTGGATGTCCATTTGTCTGTACATACTTACGTATGTATATGTGTGTAAGAGAGAAGCAGTTTGTGTATGTATTTTTATGTCTCTGTATGTGTATGTGTGTGTTAAACAGTGAGTGAGTACGTGTATGTTCTGATCTAACCTTTGGCATATTTCCACAAGTCCAAATTGTCTTTGTGGCGCGACGCTCTCAACTTTCCTGACATCAGTGGAATTCCAGCTATGAGAGAAAGGTTCCTACGTGACATGCTCAAAAGTCATGCTGGAAGACTACAATAGACTCAGCAGGTAGATGGTATGTTAGCTTTGAGTTTGAGGCTATGTGCGCGTGTGCATGCTTGGTGTGTGTGTGTATGTGTGTGTGTGTGTGTGTGTGTGTGTGTCATGTACAGGTTGCCTATGCAGGTGAAGTCATAGGTGAAGCATGTTTTGTCACATGTTATTTTGTCCCACGCCCTTTTGACAGTGTACATGTGACTGTGTGTGTGTGTGTGTGTGTGTGTGTGTGTGTGTGTTTTCATGCATTCCTTCATGAATATCATCTGTCACTTTTTGAAGGTCAGGCTTAGGTCACCTTATCTTTTGCCACCAGAGATGGGCAGTATTTCTGATGCATTCATTTAAATATGTATTTTAAATATAGATGCATTTTGTATAGATAAAAACATTATTTTAGATACCAAAAGTATTTTTTAATTTGTATTTGATGGGTCTTATAAAAAATTGTTATGTAATTTGCATCAGAATTTTTTCATTTGTAATGCAGAGAAAATGTCCCCCAAACGGTGCACATGGTGATGTATTTGGGAGATAACACTACGTGCATTCTTGTTTAAGACACAGTGAATGAATGATGTCTCTTTTGTCTCTCTGATTCAGTTTAAAGGCCAATTTATAGTCCAGGCGACCACAACTGACTGTGTGTGTGTGTGTGTGTGTGTGTGTGTCTGCTAGGGGGGCGCAGACCATGTCACTTGCATGAAACATTTTGAAAGGGTGCAGGCATTAAGTGTTTTTGTCACTCTCTCTGGCTGGAGGAAAATACATTTGATGTCTGTTTTTTGCCTTCTTGACATAGTCAGTCATATCGCTGGCAGGTTTTGTCAGGCAGTGAAACATTTTCAAATATTATCAAATTATCAAATATGCCTATGTAGTGTGGAGGTCATGTTGGCTTGGAAATATTTTTTTGTATTTTCTAAACATAAAATACTGTTGTGTGTCTTGATATATGTCCTGGTTGCTGTATTTTGTAATTTTTAGGTATTAAGTAT
Source organism: Sprattus sprattus (assembly GCF_963457725.1). Classification (NCBI taxonomy): domain Eukaryota; kingdom Metazoa; phylum Chordata; class Actinopteri; order Clupeiformes; family Clupeidae; genus Sprattus; species Sprattus sprattus. The sequence continues at coordinate 21,910,296 of NC_137912.1, forward strand.
TTTGTATCTTCAATCTACATTTAGATTTATTTTTGCCCATTCGTGGTTGCCATAATGATCTCAAAACTGGGAGTTTGGGTGTCCTCCCCTAGAAAATCTTTAAAGGAGTAGATGTCACTTCCTGTATTCTGGGGGCCTTTTAGCTGGTTTAACTAGCATGAGTTATGAGAAAATAACGGGTACATTTTGTTACTGCATCCAGAGGAAGCAATCTGTCTCCTTATGTCCATGTTGTCTGGGAGAGCGAACATATCAAACCAAGAGATCTCTAGCCCTCCTCATATTTAATTTTGCTCACGCTAATCTTAACATTACCTAGCGCTAGTATAGACACTTTACAGCAAAAACAAGAAGGATATGAGCAACAGGCAATCAAAACACAAACATTTAGTTTTGATTTTCGGTAAGTTCCCAATTTCCTGAATATTTTGTGGTGACAGAGTGTGTGATCTGGCAAAGCTCATGTACAGATCTGAACAGTCTGGTGCAGCTAGGTACGGCAAATGTCAAAGGGCATCCATGTCGAGAGACTTTAAGGGAAGACACAAAAGGCAGCAGGGAGGCAAAACTCGATGGTTGGAAACATATTTGACCTCCACCAGGTGCATAATAAAAAATGTGAAAAAAATCTATAAAAAGACTGAGAACATAAATGAAAACAAAAAGATTTTTACAAACAGCTGTATAATGTATAGACCAGTCGTTCTCAAAGTGTGGTCCACGGACCACTGGTGGTCCGGCAGGCCCCGTAATGGTTCGCGGTGGCCAAAAGTAAATTATTGCAACATTTCTAACATACAACTCAGAACGAAGAGAACAAAGTCAGTAGTAGCCTAATCTATTAAAGAGTTGCCTAATCTATTAACAAGGTCATGGATTGGTGGCTTAAGACAGGGACAATGAAAAGAAAATTAAATGAGAAAGCCTCTGACACAGACAAGGAGATGCAACGGCGAGATGGTTCAGCCGTATTGGGCATCATCCCGCCGCGGAGCTGCATTAAAACAGCATTTTTTTCTCCTTCTGCGGAGACAGCAAGATGATAACTATATTCTGTGTTGTGTGACGTTGGATAATGACAACTCCTAACTAGAATGCGTTTTGTGAACGAACTGCGAGAGTGTGCTTGCTCTGTTGCGGCCATGACAGAGAGAACAAGTGCCTATGAATTAACATGTATTTACATCTACTCAATCAGTGTAGTGGGGCCTTCTTCCAATATATTTTAGCAAGCAACCGAGCTCAACCATTATATTTTGGCTCCACTGACGTTTAGACATACACTCAAAAAAGTAAATCAAGAGGGTTGTTCAAATTACAAAAGTATTTTTAGTTCACATTACACAAATAGATTGTGTTTACAGTATGAACATGATATATTCTTGTCCATTTTACTTAAATCCATATATATTCGAATTTAATTGATTGGTTTGAGTTGGACCAAACTAATTTTGATGTGTTATACCAATGAGTGTGGCGTTCTACCTGTTGCGCATGCTCTATCTTCTAACGGATATTTCACCGAAGAGAAGTGAAGTAGCTGGTATAAGCCAATCAAATACATGGGGGTTTTCCGTTCCTGCCTGGTAACTAATCTTAACCAATCAATATTCTACAATTATATCTGTCAACCTATCGTTTTTGAGTCAACCCATCGTTTACCGCAGTCAAGCAAAGACGACCCAACTGAGAAAGACTTATCGACTCCATCTACAACTACCCATCAACACATGAGCAAGAGAAGCAATATTTCATCTTTTGACATCCTTCACTGGAGACGTGAGTAAAATTTATACAACTGCTTATTAGTAAGCTGAACGCCAGATGAACAATACTAATGTTGTATTTTTTTTTTTTTTTCCGTATATACCAATAGTTACTGATACCTGTCATGTAACTTAGACTAGCTGCTAGGTAGCAAATTACCTCAGCTACATCACTAAAAGTGAGGTGATATCTGTACTTGTTCTTAATTTAAGGTAAAATGTGCTCCACCGTACTAATTAATCTAACGTC
>NC_137912.1:21917311-21922311 GCF_963457725.1 Sprattus sprattus
ATCAGCTAGCCGGTGATGTGCGGGCTGAGGTGCTACTATTAGGCAGCCATGATTATTGAGTCTTAGGTGAGTGTGTGTGTGTGTGTGAGAGACAGTGTGTGTGTGTGTGTGAGCGTGTGTGTGTGTGTGTCCATTAGGCAGGCCTGATTATGGAGTCTTAGGTGCCCCAGTCATATGTGCGTTTCTCCTGATAGAGGGGGAATCTGGATTTCCCGCATGGCTGCGTCCGCTGAGCTAAATTCAGCCGAGCGAGAAGGAGAGAGAGAGAGGGAGGAGGAGGAGGAGGAAAGGAGGAAGAGGGAGAGGCGGAAGGTATTTTATTTCTTAGCACAGGCGTTCATGCCGCTCAAGAGAATTTTTTACAAAACAGAAAATCAAGTGTGTGCGTGTGTGTGCATGTGCGTTTGCGTGTGTGTGTGTGTTTGTGTGCCTGCATGCGTGCGTGCGTGCGTGTGTGTCTGTGTATGTGTGTGTGAGTGTGTGTGTGTGCGTGCGCATGTGTGTCTGTGTGTGTGCAAACATGCCTACGGAATGCTGATGAAAGTGATTCAGATGCATTAGTTGACCACTGAAAACCAGTTAGTCAGCGATGGAGAGTTGAACCTTACCTGCTGAGGCACCACACACACACACACACACACACACACACACACACACACACACACACACACACACACACACACACAATCCCCCATGGCAGAGATTTGGTCAGGTATCAAACACCTGGCATCACGCTGGCATAGGGAACAAAAACACTACGCCAATCATATTACTGGCGCTCTGATGTGAGTGAATGCATCCTGTTGTATCGTATGCGACCTCCACCTCCTCTTTTATTCCCCCTATCCATCCCTCTTATATTTCTCTCTATCATCACTCCTTCATTTCCCTCTATTCATCCCTCTTTTACTTCCCCCTATCCACCCCTCATTTCATTTCCTCTATCCATCCCTCCTTCATTTCCCTCTTTTCATCCCTCTTTTATTTTTCTCTATCCACCCCTCCTTCATTTCCCTCTATTAATCACTCTTTTATTTCTCTCTATCCGCTCCTTTTATATTTCTCTCTATCCATCCATCCTGTCATTCCTCTCCCACTCTGCATTTTGTATCTCTTCAGACTTAATGGACCCCTCTGATTTTTCTTCCTCTTTGACCAGGCTTTTAGTCTCTGCTAGCCTGTACACACACACACACACACACCGGCACATACGCTCACACGCACACGCACACACACACACACACACACACACACACACACACACACACACACACACACACACACACACAGACATACACATGCATATGCATATGCATATGCACATGCACATGCTCACACTTACTCACTCACACACACACACACTCACACTCACACTCACACTCACACTCACACACTCACACACACACACACACACTCACACTCACACTCACACTCACACTCACACTCACTCCCGTTCTCTTTCCCTCTTCATTCCATCTGCTCCCTTTTCTGTCTTCTCTTTCCGTCTATTTTTTTCTCTCTCCCTCTTGCTTACTCCTTCACTCTCTTCCTCTGTCACTTTTTTTCTTCTTCTGTCAGTCTCTGTCTCTCTCTCTCTCTCTCCCTCTCTCTCTCTCGCTCTCTCTCTCTCCCTCTCTCTCTCTCTATCTCTGTCTCTCTCCCTCTCTCTCTCCCTCTCTCTCTCCCTCTCCCTCTCTCTATCTCAGTCTCTCTCCCTCTCTCTCTCTCTCTCTCTCTCTCTCTGGAGTGTAATGTTAGATTGGGCTTGTTGCCCAGCATAGGGGCAGTGATGCATCACCCTCTGACACAGCAGCTAATTAAGGGCTCACGTCTCTCACTCTCAGACACACACACACACACACACACACACACACACACACACACACACACCTGTGTGTATATGCACACTCTCTCCGTCCCACACACACATTTGCATGCTCACTGATAAGTGCACACACACACACACACACACTGGTATCACCTGACAATGGTGTGTATGCGTGAGTTGTATTGAGAGAATGACATTTTATAATAGAATGATTACAACTTTTCTATTTCTCTTCTTATTTTACTTGATCTCTCCCTCCCTCCAACTGTCTGTCTGTCTGCCTGTCTGTCTGTCTCCTCCCCGACCCTCTCGAATCCAGAAGAGCTTTATTGGCATGACAACAATGTAATTCCATGCTGTAAAATCAGGGACAGCGGAGAACAGACAGACATATCCTGATAAGAAAATTCATGAACTCCAAAGTAGAATACTCTGAATATCCCCCTGTTACTTGACTGCAGGCTGTACAACTTCTCAGCACTGAGTCCCCATAATGATAAAGCAATCTGTGTAACACTGAGTCCCCATAATAAGGATAAAGAAATCTGTGTAAAAAGTTGGAGACAAGTGTAAGTTTAGCTTTTTTCCTCTCACAATTCTCACTCCCTCTTTCTTGCTCTCTTTCTTTCTTGCTCTCTTCCTCTCTCCTCCAGTCTCTCTCCTGTCCTCTCTTTCTCTCTCTCTCTTGGTCTCTCTTTCTCTCCACCTCCCTTTCTCCCTTTTCTCTAACTCTTTTTCTCTCCTTCTCCTTCTCTTTCTCTCTCTCTTTCCATCTCCTTTCTCTTTCCCTCTATCTCTCCCTTCTCTCTCCTTCTCTCCCTCTCCCTCCCCCTTGCTCTCCCCTCTTTCTCTCCATCCTCCCCTCCCTCCCTGTCTGTCATCACTCGTTTGCCCACCACTGGCGTAGCAGGCCTCCCCAGCACAAGATGGCTTATTATTGGGGACACAATTCTGCAGTTGTGCGACCAGACAAATGTGCTGTAGGACAGTGGACTGAAACTGGATCCCTGGACCCCCAACCTTACCCCCCACCCCCCACCTCCGCCCCATCTCTCTCTCTCCGTTTATGTGTGTCGGGGCTGAGGGGGGCTGGGGGGGGGGGACGGGGGTAACAGAAGGAGGCTGTGTGGCCCAGGGGGGCAGAGGGGACTCTTCCCAACAATTACCTTCAATTATGGCAGCAGGGGCTGTACTGCCCCATTAGAAAGACACACACACACACACACACACACACAGACACACACACACACACACACATACACACACACACACACACACACACACACACAACACACACACACACACACAAACACACACACACAAACACACACACACACACACACACACACACACACACACACACACACAGACACACACACACACGCACACACTGTGCTGCCCCATTAGAGGCCAGACTGGCTGGGGGACTGGAGGGACTGGAGGGAGGCCAGCCTGCCTGTCACTGACACGAACTAACCTACATCCAGCCCAGATAGGGTTACACACACACACACACACACACACACACACACACACACACACACACACACACACACACACACACACACACACACACACACACACACACACACACACACACACACACACACACACACATACATACATGCGCACAGACACACACACACACACACACACACACACACACACACACACACACAAGCACACACACATACATACATGCACACACACACACACACACACACAGACCCACACACATACACAGTCATACATATACACATGCATGCATATGCTCATGCAAATACACACACACATATGCATGCACACACACACACACACACACCCAAACACACACTCGAACACACACACACACATATGCGCGCACGCTCACACACACAAAAACACACACATTCATATACACACACACACACAAACATATACACACACTCTTGCATGTGTACACACACGTTTGCACACACAGATGCCAACTTGCACATCAATCAGTGCCTTCATGCACATAAGCAAGTTCCCAGGCATATACTCATGGACAAGTTCATTTAGCGTACACGGACAAGTGCATTTAGCGTACACGTGAACTTATGCTGGTATGCATGAACTCTCTCTCTTATACAGCAGAACTCAACGACACACACACAGACACTCACATGCACACACACACGCACAAACTATGAACAGTATTTACACAAATATGTATAATGCCCAATGCATGTCATGTTCACTTACTACACACACAAATGTTCACACACTGTATATAAGTACAAGCACACACACACACACACACACACACACACACACACACACACACACACACACACACACACACACAGACACATGCAGACACAACAAAACAAGCTAAAAGAGTAAAATGCCTCTTCCTCTTCCTCTGTTCTTCTGTCTTCATCCGTTCCTTCTCTCCTCCCCTGTCCCTGTTCTACTGCGGCCCCCTCCCTCATATTCATTTTGCTTTTTCCCCTCTTTTCTTTTCCCTCTCTTCTTTTCTCTTCTTTTCTTTTCTTCTTTGGGTCTTGTAAGGATCAACCCCTCCCTCCTTTGGGATTTGGGCCGTTCTGGGGACTGGGCGGGGGGGGGGGGGGGGTGAGATGGAATCAGAGCGTGAATGAATACATGAGAGAGAGAGGTAGAGGCAGAGAGAGAGATAGAGAGAGATAGAGAGAGAGAAAGGTTGAGGCAGAGAGAGAGAGAGCGGTAGAGGTAGAGAGAGAGAGAGAGAGAGAAAGAGGTAGAGGCAGAGAGAGAGCGATAGAGAGAGAGGTAGAGGCAGAGAGAGAGAGACAGATAGAGAGAGAGGTAGAGGCAGAGGTGGAGAGCGAGGGAGAGAGAGAGAGAAAGAGAGGTAGAGGCAGAGGTGGAAAGAGGGAGAGAGAGAGAGAGAGAGAGAGAGGTAGAGGCAGAGAGAGAGAGAGAGAGAGAAGTAGAGATAGATCGAGAGGAGGGGGGGGGGGCTTTATAGACATGAGGTACGCAAGCAGGAAAGGGATGAGTGTGCTCAATGAATGTGCATTCTCAACCTCCTCTCTCTGTGTTTGTGTGTATGTGTTGTGTGTTCAAAAAATACATCCATCTTCATGTGTCTGAGTGTGTAAAATTAAAGTGTGTGTGTGTGCATGCATACATATATGTGAGGGTATACATGCACTTGTACCGTTAGGGG
>NC_137912.1:21934811-21939811 GCF_963457725.1 Sprattus sprattus
ACAAATATGCACAAACACACATACACACACACAAACACACACACACACACTCATATGCACACACACATACACACGCAAACACACACACACATACATACAGTCACACATACATACACACACACATACACACATACATATGTACTTACAGACATACATACACACTCAGTCCTACATACAGCCGCGGAAAAAATTAAGAGACCACTTCAAAATTATCAGTTTCTCTGGTTTTACTATTTATTGGTATGTGTTAAAGTAAAATGTACATTTTAGTTTTATTCTATAACCTACTGGCAACATTCCTACCAAATTTCAAATAAAAATATTGTCATTTAGATCATTTATTTGCAGAAAAATGACAATTGGTCAAAATAGCAAAAAAGATGCAGTGTCTTCAGATCTCGAATAATGCAAAGAAAACAAGCTCATATTCATTTTAAAACTACACAATACTAATGCTTACACTTAGGAAGAGTTCAGAAATCAATATTTGGTGGAATAACCTTGATTTAAAATCACAACTTTCATGTGTCTTGGCATGCTCTCCACCAGTCTTTCACATTGCCGTTGGGTGACTTTATGCTACTCCTGGTGCAAGAATTCAAGCAGCTCGGCTTCTTTTCATGGCTTGTGACCATCCATCTTCCTCTTGATCACATTTCAGAGGTTTTTTATGGGATTCAGTGTTTTTTCCAGCAGGGCAATGCTCCATGCCACACAGCCAGGCCAGTAAAGGTGTGGATGGAGTACCACCAGATCAGGACCCTGTCATGGCCAGCCCAATTTCGAGACCTGAATCCCATAAAAAACCTCTGAAATGTGATCAAGAGGAAGATGGATGGTCACAAGCCATGAAAAGAAGCCGAGCTGCTTGAATTCTTGCACCAGGAGTAGCATAAAGTCACCCAACGGCAATGTGAAAGACTGGTGGAGAGCATGCCAAGACACATGAAAGTTGTGATTTTAAATCAAGGTTATTCCACCAAATATTGATTTCTGAACTCTTCCTAAGTGTAAGCATTAGTATTGTGTAGTTTAAAAATGAATATGAGCTTGTTTTCTTTGCATTATTTGAGATCTGAAGACACTGCATCTTTTTTGCTATTTTGACCAATTGTCATTTTTCTGCGAATAAATGATCTAAATGACAATATTTTTATTTGAAATTTGGTAGGAATGTTGCCAGTAGGTTATAGAATAAAACAAAAATTTACATTTTACTTTAACACATACCAATAAATAGTAAAACCAGAGAAACTGATAATTTTGAAGTGGTCTCTTAATTTTTTCCGCGGCTGTATATACAAACACACACGCATGCTTATTCAGAAATACACACCTATTACAGTACCTGGAAAAATGTGTTTTTCATTCCTCTAGCCTCTCTGACTCTTCCTCTCCTTTTCTACCTCTCTCCTCCTCCTCCAAGCATCTTTCACTCTCTCGCTCTGTGCTTGTCTGTGTCTCTCTGTCCTCCCTGTATAGTGTGTGTAATTATGGATTGGAGATAATGCATAGAAAGGGAATACACAGAGATAATTACACACACATACACACAGAGGTACACACACACACACATACACATACACACACACACTCACATACACACCCTTACTCCAGTGGGAGAATGCATGTAGATGATTACAAACACATAGGCCGACTCACTCACTGACAAAATGCACATATATGCATACCCACACACTCTCTCACACACACACACACACACACACACACACACACACACACACACACACACACACACACACACACACACACACACACACACACACACACACACACACTAATACACACTAATACACACTAATACACACTCACACTCCAGCGGGGGAATGCAGAGAGATAATTAGGGTTGATACTGGTAACAGCGGGACTTTGGGGCGGGAAAGGTGTGCTGTCTGATAAAACACTCATCACCGACACAGCAGAACGCCGAGCCGTAAATAAGAGAAAAGAAACGGAGGAGAATCAAAAGAGAGAGAGAGAGAGAGAAAGAGAGGGAGGAAGAGGGAGAAAGAAAGGGGAGAGGAAGACTATGACAGGCAGAGGAGAGAAAAAGAGAGAGAGAAAGGGTGCAGAGACAAAGAGAAGGTTGACCTTGTCTGAATTAAGGTTACAATGCCGTCAAAGGGAATTCAGATGGCATTAAAATAGAGAATAATGGCAGTTCTCTCTCACACAAATACACATGCAAAACACACACACACACACACACACAAAAAACACACACACGCACACATACTCTCTCTTTCTCACACACACACAAACACTGATGCACACACACACACACACACACACACACACACACACGCACGCACACATACTGTCTCTCTTTCACACACAAATACATACACACTCATATGTGATTTAACAGCTCATCGTGTTGTAGCTTGACATTTGGAATGCTTTTGTTTTGGCCTGTGCGATCAAAGCTGTGCTGTCTGTCTGAGAACCCCCTGGTTTTATAGCACACACACACACACACACTCTGATGGATACACACACACACACACACACACAAACACACCCACACACAAACACTGTAACCCCTGGTTTTAAAGTTCAATAAATCAATAAATGAAATAATTCATGTAGCAATGTGTAGCAATCAGCAAGCACTCTTATTTGAGGATTTCAGTTTTCAGTTTTCAGTTAAGTTTTTGTGTATATGTGTGTGTGTGTTGTACTTCTATTTGTGTGTATGCATAGCACCTAACTCCAATAGAAGAGAATATTGTGTACATGTCATCCTTATTACATGTTAGTATGTGTTAATGTGTGTGTGTATCTGTGTATGTATGCGTATATGTGTGTGTATGCATATATGTGTCTGTATGTTTGTATGTTTTCATGCTTGCCGTTGATGGCAAGCTAAGATATATTTTGGTTTGGAGATAAAAAGTATGTGCACATCCATTTTGTTGGAAACAGACATGTAGACGCACACACACGCACGCAGGCATGACGCACACACACGCACGCAGGCATGCACGCACATGTGCACGCACAAACGCACGCACACACACACACACACACACACACACACACACACACACACACACACACGCACACACAAATGTTCTTTCCCCATTAATGTCGCATCACTCTGGTCATTCACTTTCCCCTGTGATTCTGAGAACTCTATCACATCCTGGCACTGTGTGACCTTCACCTGTGAACCAATCAAAACCCATCTAACTATATGTGACGCCATGAATCCCCTGATAAACTCAGATATTAATTTCACTTGAGTCAGTGTGAGTCATACCTGCGTATGGATATAAGTGGTTAACTCTCTTAATAAAAGTATGTGTGTTTGTGTGTGTGCATGTACACAGCAAAAATGTATACTTGTATATGTTTACACACACATCTTTACACTTTTCATGTGTTGCATTGTGTGTGTGTGTTTGTGTGCAACTGTGTGTGTGGGTGTGTGTGGTCGCTAGCGAATCTTGTTCCCAAGCTGCAGTGGCAGTTTTATCTCCATTCTCAGATGCTCCACTTGATACCCAACTGTTTGACCAATCCATATTTCCTCAGAGTGGCCGTTCACACTTCCTGTGTGTCTGTGTGTGTGTGTGTGTGTGTGTGTGTGTGTGTGTGTGTGTATGTGTGTGTGCGCGTGTGTGTCTGTGTGGGTTTTCACATGTGTGTACTTGACCTGTGGTCTTCTATCAGATGTGTCAGTCGGTAGAATGTCTCCTTATCATCATCTGATACGCTTTTTCCTTCTTTCTGCTAGTGTGAAAAAATAAAAGCCCCTAAAACACATTCATCTCACTCCTACGTAGACGAGGGGTTGCACAGAGTATTCAAGCATTCAACATCAACTCTGGAGTTTTGTACATTAACACAGAGTATTTGTTCACCCTCATTTTGTGTTCCGGTCAGAAATTGAACTTCAATTGAAAAATTCCAGATTTTATGATATGATTTTCTGCATATTTTAAATGTGTGTTGTTCATTTTTAAATACATTGTTGAGGACACAAACTATTGATTTAGATTTTCACTAGTTGTATGTATGTACAAATATTTTGTGAATTACCGTTGTTTTTAATAAAAACAAGGGATGCAACATCAGTAAAAAGAGACAAAAAAAAATTGAAATGATATCATTGTTTCATATGATTATATTATATAATAGCATTTCTTGCATCTTTAGAAAGGTTTAAATCCAAATTAAATCAGAAGAAGAAAGAAGAAAAGGACGAATACGTTTTTGGGAAGTGCTTTCATAAAACCGAACACTTCTCCCTGAACTGTAGTGTGATGATAAAATAAAATAAAATAAATAAAAATGTGCTGTGGACGAGTTGAGGACGGATTTCCCAGGGGTGGCTCTAACATTGAGTCTGTCATAGAATACACTTGGCTAGTCCACTTACACGTCTAAAGCAACTGAATGTCGTTAATCTTAAAATAGATGCCAGCAAATTTGACAGATTACCTCCACCAAGGAGGCTATTTTTTTCGGTGTGAATTGTTTGTCTGTATGCAAACAGGATTAGACAAAAACTATCAGCCCAATTTTCACGAAACAGGGAACATGGAAACATGGGCCAGGATGATCCGTGTCACTGGGCAGATCCACACATTTAGTATTACTTTGGTAACATTGTGAGATATGGGCAGATCCACACATTAAGTATTGCTTTGGTAAAATTGTGAGATATGGACGGATCCACACATTTAGTATTACTTTGGTAACATTGTGAGATATGGGCAGATCCACACATTTAGTATTGCTTTGGTAAAATTGTGAGATATGGACGGATCCACACATTTAGTATTACTTTGGTAACATTGTGAGATATGGCAGGCTGCATTTGGCCTTGGGAGATCTGAGCTTCCTGAGTGCCCAATCAGATTCTGGTTTTATTTTTTTATTGGTTAGGCTTGCCAATGATGTGTCACCGAATAAAAAAAAAGACAAAAAAAGATCCACTGTATGAAAACAGTGGATTGGCCTTCCCTGTGTTC
>NC_137912.1:21944811-21947311 GCF_963457725.1 Sprattus sprattus
TGGGCTATGACTCTGACAGATAACTGCCATTGTTTTTGGTTTATCTGCTGTGTGTGTGTGTGTGTGAGTGTGTGTGTGCATGTGTGTGCGTGTTTGTGTGTGTGTGTGTGTGTGTGTGTGTGTGTGTGTGTGTATGTGTGTGTGTGTGTATGTGTGTGTGTGTGGATAGCTCATTCACAAACCTCCTTGTGTTATCCCCAGTCAGTTGATCAAAGACATCTCATGGCTCCAACAGTTTGTGTTTGTGTCCATTGTATGTGTGTGTGTGTGTGTGTTTGTGCGTGTGTGTGTATGTGTGTGTGTGTGTGTGCATGCCTGTGCATGCGGGGGTGCTTGTGTTAACGGTTACATAAACGCCAAAGCTAGCGTGTGTGTGTGTGTGCATGCGTGGGTGCTTGTGTTAACGGTTACATAAACGCTAAAGCTAGTGTGAGTGGGTGTGTGTGTGTGTGTGTGAGTGTGTGTGTGGCAGCAGTTACACCACGTTATATGGACCAGGTGCAATGCAGGTGCTGTCGCCGGGGTAACCAGCATAACACGGCGTGGAGAGGAAACTCTGGATGACCACATGCACACAAGACACACACACACAACACATACACAACACACAACACACAACACACACATGCACGCACGCAGACACATGCCCGCACACACAACACGCACAGATGCACACACACTCGCACAGGCACACACCCACAAACAGAAAAACACTTGCATGTGTACACACATGCATGCACACACACACACACACACACACACACACACACACACACACACACACACACATACATACATACACACACACACACACACACACACTCAAACCTGACAACGTCCAGTGGTAATGAAAGACCAAACCACATCCAGACACACACACACCATCTGGGGGTTAAACCCACACACAGACCCAAGTGCACCAGCAAGCCTTCAGGCCCACAGGGGAGAAAATGGTACAACTGTCAATTTTGTGTGTGTTAGTGTGTGTGTGTGTGGGGGGGCACATGTGCCTTTATGTGTGTGTGTGTGTGTGGGGGGGGGGGGGGGGGGGAGAGGAAGGAAGAAAAGAACAACAGATTTAATGTTCGCCTACTTATGGGACAAACTAGTCACCCCAGTAGGTAATAGACAAGGACATAGACATGTGTCGTCTGTCAATCAATCATCTGTTCTACCATCACTACCACACTGCAGATGATTTATCCCTGAGATCACCATCAGATCTCAAAGACATTCATTTAGCACATATATACAAGCATGTATATACGACAGATTTAAACAACATATTTGTATAAGTATATGACAGTTTTATATTGTGTGTCGGAGACAGTACATGTTTTTATACATTTGTGCAACTTCACTTACACATGAGAAATTAAGTATGAAACCAAAAATAATTGTAGTTATTTCTTTTAATATTTGTTAAAAAGTTTGATGAGTACCTACCTAAGGTTAAACAAAAAAAAACAGTTTGTTTATTAACTAACAGAATTATAGAACATTTAATATTGACATTAAATATATCATTTAACCCAGTAGACAATAACCAAAAACGATTAGCAATTAGTACAATAGCCCTGTCCAGAATAGGACTGCATTTTCAAAAATAAATCAGAAATAGATTGGGCTAAGCCTTTTCCTTGTATCCTTATGTGTGTGTGTTTGTGTGTGTGTGTGTGTGTGTGTGTGTGTGTGTGTGTGAGTGTGTTGTGTATATGTGTGTGCGTGTGCGTGATTGTGTTGTGTATAAGTGTGGGTGCATGTGTATGAGTGTGTGTCCGTGTGTGTGTGTGTGTGTGTGTGTGCGTGTGTGTATGAGTGTGTGTGTGCATGTGAGTTCTAAGAGAGACGTTGGCGGGCTGTGTTGGGGCTGAGATATTATTCATTTACAGAAACTAGAGAAAGGGCAGATGATCTGGATGTCGAAAGTTGAAAATTCTTCGAATCTCTCCTTAGTCTGCTGCTGTTTGTGACACATTGTGACACTTTGGGCAGTGTGTGGGTGTGTGTGAAGTGTGTATGAGTGTGCCGTTCATTTCCTTTGTTCGACATTCTCACACACTCACACACTTCCTTTTGCCTTCATTCCTGTGACAAGGTACAAAACACACACCCGCAGTTTGGTGTTTTTGTACCATGTGGTCATGTTAACAGAAAGTGTTTAAACATCAGAAGCTTACTAAACGTTGACCGTACAACAAATACACAGAAGTACACACACACTTATGTAATTAATATCATATACACACACACACACACACATACACACACACACAGATTAACAGAGAGTCATCATTTTTAACCACAAACAAAGATAATGCAATGAATACTTCCATATCAGATAGAGCACTGATGGTGTGAAAATTATGATACTATAAGTAGACCCACCATGGTCTCAGTACTGTGTGTGTGTGTGTGTGTGTGTGTGTGTGTGTGTGTGTGTGTGGCTGTGTGTGTGTGTGTGTGTGTGTGTGTGTGTGTGTGTGTGTTGTTTTGGGAT
>NC_137912.1:22014811-22022311 GCF_963457725.1 Sprattus sprattus
GACGCCACCCAGTGGCGGCTCTTTCACTCCACTGAAATGACACGCACAGGGAGGCTCCTTGCTTTGAATGAGGGCCTGTGGTAGATTTATCCCAAAGATAAAAAGCTAGAAATATGTAACTACTTTTGTAGACTGAGCGATAGTGCAAGGGTCTGACAATAGAAGCAGGGATTTTATGACCAGGTCAAGACTACTGATTAAAGGGGGACTTTATTTGTCAAGTGTGAATTGGGTGATTTGAGACTTTCACTGCCACGTAAAGCCTTTTTCTTCTTTGTGTCTAGATGGATTCAAGTCAACTGCATCCTTTTATTTTTATAGTAATGGAAAGAGTTTGGTTGATGACTTAGAATTTTCAGTTTAGTTCCATTTAGTTTGATGAGTGCATACGTGCAATAGTTTAGTTTAATTTAGTTTTATGAGTGCATACGTGCAATAGTTTAGTTTTTGTTTCGTTTTTCAGCCTGTGTGTTTGAGTTAAGCTGATTACTACAAAGGGTGTTACAGTGTGTTTCAAAATGTGTTTCAAATACCAAAAGAGTGCACAAAAATGACAGATATACCAATAAAATGATGAATTTAGTTTTTATTCGTTATTTTCTTGTACTTGATGATGATTTTCAAAACTACAGGGCCTTTATGCTGCTTAAACAATGAAAAGGTGTTCCGTTGAGAGACTTCAGTGAGAATTCATGCGGTTTGAGGATTTATTTTTTTAGAGGTGACACTGCCCCCTTTTGATAAAAAAGATGTATTACAAAATCAGCATTACAGTTTTTTACGATTGCTAAAACACTAAAACCCATTGGCTGAACAAAGTTCTCAGTTGCCTGAACTCATGAAGCTAATTGTGCAGTCTGTTGTCAATACCTTAAACTATTCCACAGCGGCAAAACACAATTTGCAGATCTCACTTTGACTTTTCAGCAAAACTCTAAACACATTCTCAGTCTCAAAACACATTCTGCACTCCAATTCACATGTCATCCATACTGGTAAACACAAGTTGCAACAATCAAATACAAATAGAGAACAAATGTCATTGATTAAACACAACCACTCAAAATTGATTTAACTTGTATCAAATGATGTGACACAACCAATATAAGCCAGCTTAGAGAGCAAACAGGTGGTAAGGAGAAAGTCTGAGAATGGATAGAAGAAACAATGTGAGAGGACGAGGACAAGTGAACACCACGTTGACTCCTTTGATTTTTGTCCCTTTTACTGTGGTAGTGTGTACTGTAGTAGGCCTACAGTGCATTGTAGGCTGTATACAGTTTTTTACAATTGCTAAAACACTAAAACCCACTGGCTGAACAAAGTTCTCAGTTGCCTGAACTCATGAAGCTAATTGTGCAGTCTGTTGTCAATACCTCAAACTATTTCACATGGTAAAACACAATTTGCAGGTCTCACTTAGAATTTTCAGCAAAACTCTAAACACATTCTCAGTCTTAAAACACATTCTGCACTCTAATTCACATGTCATCCATACTGGTAAACACAAGTGGCAACACTCAAATACAAATATAGAACACATGTCATTGATTGAACACAACCACTCATAATTGATTTAACTTGTATCAAATGATGTGACACAACCAATATGAGCCAGTTTAGGGAGCAAACAGGTTGTTGAAGGTGGGAAGGAGAAAGTCTGAGAATGAATAGAAGAAACAATGTGAGGGGAGGAGGACAAGTAAACACCACGTTGACTCCTTTGATTTGTGTCCCTTTTACTGTGGTAGTGTATACTGTAGTAGGCCTACAGTGCATTGTAGGCTGTATAAGGACAATAAACAAGTTGTATGGCTCTGAACATTGTGCTTTCTAGTTGGTACAGTAACAGTACTGATTGCTCAATAGATTTTGACTGGTTGCAGGTTCAATCAACAAAGAACAAGAGTGAGTTTTGAGTAGTGAGATGCAGGGTACAGTGCTATAGGGGTACAAGAAGGAGAAAGAACCAACACAAATTAGAGCAAAGCAAAGTAGTAATTTCTGATACATTTGTATAGCTACTATGAGAGAACATGTTTTCATTCATCAAAAGACAATGATAAATAAATATGAAATGTGTTTTGAGATAAAACATTTTTTTACTTCTCCCTGAGAACTTTATGTTTTGAACAATGTGTTTTTTTATTTTTTTGGTGTATTGTTTACTGACTGCTTGAAAGTGTATATCATTTTGATCACTTTGTTTATGATTTGAGAGCAGTGTTTGATTTTGAGCACAGGTAAAACTGTTTTGAGGCGAAAGTTTCATTTTGCAAGAGGATTCAGAGGTTTTGTAAATAGTGCTTGAAGATGAGGTTTTGTGTTTAGAGTTTAGAGAAAATGAGTGACTGTTTCAAGAAATGTGTTTTAGCAATTGTAAAAAACTGTAAATAGTGTGATATTGTGACTTCAACTTTTGGGTGTCTCATCACGAAGATGAATCACATTCTCTCTGCTCCAATCAGCAAATTGTGTAAGGACAATATCAAGTTAATTATGTTTTTATTTATATTTTTTTTAGTGTGTGCTGTCTGTACAGTCGACCCTCAAATACACATGCAAGGAGCATATCTCTCAGTTGATCCTCAAATACACATGCCAGGAGCATATCTCTCTGTAAAATCGATTCTGAAATACACACGCAAGGAGCATATCTTTGGCTTTCTGTGATCTCCATGCTTTAGCTTAATGCGTTATGCTAACATTGCGAGTCATTATTGATACATGAAATTGGTACATGCTGAATGTACCGCCAACTATGTTATGCAACTATTATATAAACTATGATTATATATTTACTGTAATTGTATATACCTGATTTAAACTGCATTTAGGCCTTCAGGGGGTAGTGACATGTCTACCATTTCCAGGTTACCCAATATAATCTCTACCTATGAAAGCAGACCAGCAGACAAAGACATCTAATAACTCCAGTAGTTTAAATGGCACTTTTTCTGGGATCAGTTGGAGGAAGTAGACACATCTCAGAGTAATATGCTAAAAAGAAGAGAAACAACCAATCACAGTTTATTATTTATAACGTGTGTGTGTGTGTGTGTGCGTGCATTAATCCTCTGACATTTAAAAGGTGTCTTATTTTTCAAAATGCTGTTTTCAGATCTCTCTGCCTGTGTTTAATTGGATTTATATCTGGACTCATTGCTGGTCACATTAAACAGTCTAGTGCTTCCTTTTTTTAACCATTCCTCTGTGCTTTTATTTCTGATGTGTTTTCGGGCATAATCCTGCTAAAAGTGTGCTGCAAAATAACTTGGTAACCCTTCAATTTCACCACGCCATGCATGGATTCAAGGCCCCAAGTATCAGAAGAAGCAAAGAGGCCTAAACCATCTGTGGACGTTCTCCACGTTCGAACGCTGGGTCAGTGTTCTTGTCTGTGAAGGCTTCAGTTGGCTGTAAATAAGAGAGTTACCAAAAAGCTTCGATTTGGCTTCAAGGGTCACAATATTTTTGGCCACGACTGTAGATTTATATAGACCTGTCTCATGGTAAGTATGGATACATTTCTGTAAGGGTTGGACCAATTATGTGTCTCAAAGTATTGGAAAAGTCTGAAGTGACTTCCTATGACGTAATCAAACACAGTTGTGTCTCCAACTCCTGTAATGTAATGTTTCTATAACTTCACATTACAGTAGTTCAACGTTTTATGCAGTGTAATGACACTTTTTACCAAGAGAGGGCACAATGAAGAGTTTGGATATTTTTTCTTTCTTTCCTAGTCAGTCAGGCACAGAGTGGGTCTTAAGTCAACATGTGCAGACATATTTTACAGTTAAATACACATTATACCTCTTTAATCTTGCCCATTATTCTCTGTGATATGTATCTATTCTCTGTGGTCTGTAGTGGCTCTGTAGTACATGTGTAGGTGTGTGCTTTGTAATATTTTTGCACTATCCCTTTGAACCCCTGTAACACCCACCAACGTAATAACTTCCCACCAACGTAATAACCCTGCCAACGTAATAAAAAAGTGTGCATTTTAGACGTAATAGCCCGGCCAACGTAATCATTTCCTGCCAACGTAATAATTCTTGCCTCCTGCCAACGTAATACACAGCTTCCTGCCAACGTAATAAGTATTACATTGGCAGGAAATTATTACGTTGGTGGGAAGTGTAACACCCACCAACGTAATAACTTCCCACCAACGTAATAACCCTGCCAGCGTAATAAAAAAGTGTGCATTTTAGACGTAATAGCCCGGCCAACATAATAATTTCCTGCCAACGTAATAATTCTTGCCTCCTGCCAACGTAATAAGTATTACATTGGCAGGAAATTATTACGTTGGTGGGAAGTGTAACACCCACCAATGTAATAACTTCCCACCAACGTAATAACCCTGCCAACATAATAAAAACGTGTGCATTTCAGATGTAATAGCTTGACCAAGCTTGAGAAGTCTTACATTTTGTTACATTTTGTCCCACCAATGTAATACATTTGATCATTTGCTTTATAGATTCCACTGGGCAGTAAGCTCTTATTTGTATTGAAGACTTTGTTCCCAATGACATTCTCATCTCTTGTCTGACACATTTAACTATACAGTTTTGAACAATAATACAAAGAAATAGTGATGGCAACAAAGTTAACTTAGATGGCAACAAAGTCTACATGCAAATGCAACCCTAATTCAGGGCCCTGTTTCTCGACAGGTTAGTTGCTAACTAAGTTAGCAACTTACTTGGTTGCAATGCAATTTCCCATTGGCAACTTACTAAGTTGCTACTTAGTTAGCAACTAACCTGTCGAGAAACAGGGCCCAGTTAATGAATAAAAGTATTTTGATTCGTTTGTGCGTCGTTTGTGCACGATTGTGCAGGCAAAATGAGCGTTTGTGCACAAACCGTCTTTAAGATATTTAACTTTTAGGACTTAACATAAATAAAATGATAAAAAACCAAACAAAGTGACATACAAATGGTTTGTGCACAAACATTAATTTTACCTACACACACATGCACAAACAATTCCAAGCATTTTTGAGTCATTTGGATGTTGACGGGGTGCTGAGTCACCTACTTCCAAAAAATTAAAAGTTAAATTATATAAAAACGGTTTGTGCACAAACGTTAATTTTGCCTGCACAATCGTGCACAAACGAAGCACAAACGATTCCAACCATTTTCGAGTCATTTGGATGTTGAGGGGGTGCTGAGTAGCCTATGGTCAATTAAGGTCACAAAGTTAAATAGGCCATCTTAAAGACGGTTTGTGCACAAACGCTCATTTTGCCTGCACAATCGAAGGCCTACCAGAAAACAGTGGAAAAGAGGCATATATCTGTACGGTTAAATGTGTCAGATAAGAGATGAGAATCCTGACATGTCTTTGCCCCTTCAATACAAATAAAAACTTACTACCCAGTGGAATCTATTAAGCAAATGATCAAATGTATTACATTGGTGGGACAAAATGTAACAAAATATAAGACTTCTCAAGCTTGGCCGGACCATACCATCTGAAATGCACACTTTTTTTTATAACGTTGGCAGGATTTTTACGTTGGTGGGAAGTTATTACGTTGGTGGGTGTTACACTTCCCACCAACGTAATCATTTCCTACCAACGTAATAAGTATTACGCTGGCAGGAAGCTGTGTATTACGTTGGCAGGAGGCAAGAAGTATTACGTTGGCAGGAAATTATTACGTTGGCCGGGCTATTACGTCTCAAAAGCACACTTTTTTATTGCGTTGGCAGGGTTATTACGTTGGTGGGAAGTTATTACGTTGGTGGGTGTTACAACCCCCCAATACAATCAACATGACCTAGAACAGTAGGTGTAACGAGGGTTGAGCATGCTCTACCAGTAACACCAACTTTAATAGTTTCATGTTTGATTAGTTTCATGGTTGTTGATATGGAGCAACCCTGTAGTAGATCAGGGCCATGGTTCATTGATGCCTCTGACACAGATACTTTGTAGTTCATCATTGTAGCATGTAAAATGAAGGCTACCAGTTCAGAATCAGAATCAGAATTCTTTTAATGGCCAAGTATATTCACACATACAGGAAATTGACTTGGTGTGGTTGGTGCATAAGACATAAGACATAACATAACATCAAAAAAGCATAAACAAGAACAATGGACAAATGTTTTTTAAGATAATAATAAATAATAATAAATAATTGGGCATAGAAGGGCAAGTTAGTTTGAGTACGTAAACCCAGAGTCAGTGTGATGCAGGGGGCTTGTTTGTGAGTCCAACTGCCGTGGAGAAAAAACTGTTCAGGTGGCGAGAGGTTTTGGTCTTAATAGCCCGGAACCTTCTGCCGGATGGGAGACACAGAAATAGGTGGTGACCGGGATGAGAAGGATCAGCGATGATCTTCCCTGCTCTCTTGCTGGTCCTTAAGTGAAACAGGTCTAGAGGAGACGGCAGGTCGCAGCCGATGACCTTCTCGGCTGACCGAATGATCCGCTGCAGTCGGCTTTTATCCTTTGCAGTAGAGGCAGCGAACCAGATGGTTATTGAAGAGGTGAGGATGGATTCAATGATGGCTGTGTAGAATTCCACCATCACTTTCTTCGGCATGTTGAATCTTTTTAGCTGTCGAAGGAAGAACATCCTCTGCTGGGCCTTCTTGATTTTGGAGGTGATGTTCTCCGCCCACCTTAGGGCTTGTGCCATGACTGTTCCCAGGAATCTGAAAGACTCCATCATGTTAACTGGGGAGTCACACATGATGAGGGGGATGGTTGGGGCTGGGCTCCTCCTGAAATCTGCTACCATCTCTACAGTTGGTAGAGTTGAGTTGGGGGCACTGGTACAATTGCTACAATTCAGAATGAGATGTGGTGCTAAGAGGTCACTAAATCAAAGGGTTTGCTCTGTCCTTTATAAAAAACCCATTCATGCATAGCTTCATTATGGGTGTCAATGTTGAGTGCACAATCTTATCTGATTCAGATTTTTAGTCCTAGAACTGAATTTCTACTGGGATCAGTGGCAGATGAGTTGACATAGAGTTGATGTGAGTCACGATCGTCAAATGAAAATGTAAAAACAAAACAAAAAATGCATTTCATAATGTCAGACTTTGGCCTTACTGGGCTCAGGGCTAGTTTAAACCAGTAGATGGCTTTTTGAGCCATTTTGATCCCATAAAATACAGATTTGTATTAATCTGGTGGGCCTAATTATGTCAACATTATGTGACATATTCATCACAGTGAATCAAATAATTTATGTTACAGCTGAAATAAAAAAAAATAAAAAAAATCTACCTTTGATCAGACATGACACACAAAGTAAGGCCATGAACAACTGAAACATAATTAGTAAATCAACAGAGAGAAAAGCAAATGAATATGTATTATGTTTGCCACTGACACCTTTGATGTTTTATTTATTCTTTTTTTCATGCTTTTGTATTCTTTTCTCTGTCCGTTGAGATTCTTGTGCGATATGTTATTGCACTTTTAAGACCTGCAGATAGATGGCAGTATTACTCTAACAATC
>NC_137912.1:22027387-22047387 GCF_963457725.1 Sprattus sprattus
GAGATGGAGTGATGCAGAGAGAAACAAGTAAAGGAGGAGAGAGAAGAATGTGTTGATATGGAAGGAGATGCAGAGAGAGCATTTGCAAGCTGACATAAAACAATTGTATGTGATGCATCAGACGTCACATAAAAAAGCTGGAAGGGGGGAGTGAATGTGGAAGCAATAAGCATAGCAGAGATCGCTCTATCATTCTAATCCATATGAGAAAGAGAGACAAAGAAGGAGATGAATGAGAGGACAGGAGACACACGCAAACACACACTCATGTCTGATATGATGGTATGGCAAACACACACTCATTTCTGATATGATGGTATGGCAAACACACACTCATGTCTGATATGATGGTATTGCAAACACACACTCATGTCTGATATGATGGTATTGCAAACACACACTCATGTCTGATATGATGGTATGGCAAACACACACTCATGTCTGATATGATGGTATTGCAAACACACACTCATGTCTGATATGATGGTATTGCAAACACACACTCATGTCTGATATGATGGTATGGCAAACACACACTCATGTCTGATATGATGGTATGGCAAACACACACTCATGTCTGATATGATGGTATGGCAAACACACACTCATGTCTGATATGATGGTATTGCAAACACACACTCATGTCTGATATGATGGTATTGCAAACACACACTCATGTCTGATATGATGGTATGGCAAACACACACTCATGTCTGATATGATGGTATGGCAAACACACACTCATGTCTGATATGATGGTATTGCAAACACACACTCATGTCTGATATGATGGTATTGCAAACACACACTCATATCTGATATGATGGTATTGCAAACACACACTCATGTCTGATATGATGGTATTGAAAACACACACTCATGTCTGATATGATGGTATTGCAAACACACACTCATGTCTGATATGATGGTATGGCAAACACACACTCATGTCTGATATGATGGTATGGCAAACACACACTCATGTCTGATATGATGGTATTGCAAACACACACTCATGTCTGATATGATGGTATTGCAAACACACACTCATGTCTGATATGATGGTATTGCAAACACACACTCATATCTGATATGATGGTATTGCAAACACACACTCATGTCTGATATGATGGTATTGAAAACACACACTCATGTCTGATATGATGGTATTGCAAACACACACTCATGTCTGATATGATGGTATGGCAAACACACACTCATGTCTGATATGATGGTATTGCAAACACACACTCATGTCTGATATGATGGTATGGCAAACACACACTCATGTCTGATATGATGGTATGGCAAACACACACTCATGTCTGATATGATGGTATTGCAAACACTCACTCATGTCTGATATGATGGTATGGCAAACACACACTCATGTCTGATATGATGGTATTGCAAACACACACTCATGTCTGATATGATGGTATTGCAAACACACACTCATGTCTGATATGATGGTATTGCAAACAAACACTCATGTCTGATATGATGGTATTGCAAACACACACTCATGTCTGATATGATGGTATGGCAAACACACACTCATGTCTGATATGATGGTATTGCAAACACACACTCATGTCTGATATGATGATATGGCAAACACACACTCATGTCTGATATGATGGTATGGCAAACACACACTCATGTCTGATATGATGGTATGGCAAACACACACTCATGTCTGATATGATGGTATTGCAAACACACACTCATGTCTGATATGATGGTATGGCAAACACACACTCATGTCTGATATGATGGTATTGCAAACACACACTCATGTCTGATATGATGGTATTGCAAACACACACTCATGTCTGATATGATGGTATGGCAAACACACACTCATGTCTGATATGATAGGAGGGCAAACACACACTCATGTCTGATATGATGGTATTGCAAACACACACTCATGTCTGATATGATGGTATTGCAAACACACACTCATGTCTGATATGATGGTATTGCAAACACACACTCATGTCTGATATGATGGTATGGCAAACACACACTCATGTCTGATATGATAGGAGGGCAAACACACACTCATGTCTGATATGATGGTATGGCAAACACACACTCATGTCTGATATGATGGTATTGCAAACACACACTCATGTCTGATATGATGGTATGGCAAACACACACTCATGTCTGATATGATGGTATTGCAAACACACACTCATGTCTGATATGATGGTATTGCAAACACACACTCATGTCTGATATGATGGTATTGCAAACACATACTCATGTCTGATATGATGGTATTGCAAACACACACTCATGTCTGATATGATGGTATTGCAAACACACACTCATGTCTGATATGATGGTATGGCAAACACACACTCATGTCTGATATGATGGTATGGCAAACACACACTCATGTCTGATATGATGGTATGGCAAACACACACTCATGTCTGATATGATGGTATTGCAAACACACACTCATGTCTGATATGATGGTATGGCAAACACACACTCATGTCTGATATGATGGGATGGAGAAATGCAGAAAGTCAGATGAAGGGATGAAACAGACGTAAAGTGAATAAGGAGGAAGTGAGAAAGTAGAGGGGAGGGGATAGAGGAAGAGAAGATAGAGCCAAAGGAAAGAGAAAAACAGGGATGGAGAAAGTGTGTGTGTGTGTGTGTATGGGTGACAAAATGTGTGTGTGTGAGAGAGAAAGACTTGGGTGAAGAGAAAGAGTGTGTGTGTGAGAGAGAAAGACGGGTGGAGAGAAAGAGTGCATGTGTTAGAGAGAGAGATAGAGTGTGTGTGAGAGAGAAAGACAGGGGTGGAGAAAACAGTGTGTGTGTGAGAGAGGGAGAGTGAAAGAGTGTGTGTGAGAGAGGAAAGACATGGGTGGAGAGAAAGAGTGTGTGTGTGAGAGAGGGAGAGTGAAAGAGTGTGTGTGAGAGAGGAAAGACATGGGTGGAGAGAAAGAGTGTGTGTGTGAGAGAGGGAGAGTGAAAGAGTGTGTGTGAGAGAGGAAAGACATGGGTGGAGAGAAAGAGTGTGTGTGTGAGAGAGGGAGAGTGAAAGAGTGTGTGTGAGAGAGGAAAGACATGGGTGGAGAGAAAGAGTGTGTGTGTGAGAGAGGGAGAGTGAAAGAGTGTGTGTGAGAGAGGAAAGACATGGGTGGAGAGAATGAGCCTGTTACTGTGACACGACACTAAGTATGGTACTATATTGTTTTTTAATGTTAGGGTTGGCAACACTGTATCCGAGAGAGAAGGAGAGAGGCATAGATCCGATGAGAGATGCGCTGGTATGTGTGTGTGTGTGTTTGGTGTGTGTGAGAGGGAGAGAGAGAGCGCGAAAGCGAGAGGCATATTTCGGCTCAGGGATGTGCTGGTATGAGCGTGAGTGTGTGAGAGAGAGAGAAAGAGAGAGAGAGAGAGCTAGTACGTCTCGGAGATATGCTGGTATGAGTGTGTGTGTGCAAGAGAGAGAGAGAGGCATAGATCCGCTGAAAGATGAGCTGGTATGTGTGAGTGTCTGTGTGTCTGTGAGAGAGAGCGAGAGGCATAGTACGGCACGGAGATGTGCTGGTATGAGCGTGTGTGTGCGAGTGGGAGAGAGAGAGAGAGTGAGCCATATATCCGCTAAAAGATGCGCTGGTATGTGTGAGTGTATTTGTGGGTGTCCAGTGTGTTTATGTGCATGCATGTGTGTTTGTGTGTGTGTGTGTGTGTGTGTGTGTGTGGGGGGGGGGGGGGTGTGAGAGAGAGAGAGAGAGAGAGAGAGAGAGAGGCATGGGTTTGCTTAGAGATGCGCTGGTTGTGTGCCCGTTTGTGTGTTTGTGGGTGTGTGTGTGTGTGTGTGCGCATGGGTCTGGTCCGTGTTCGCTGCTGTTCCACAAAAACACACTTCCTTCCCTGCTGTTTGTCTGCACGGAAATAAACGAGTGCAATCTGTTCATCCGCTGGTAAACTTTCTCATCCCTTCATCTCCTCTGTCTGATGAGAAACTCAATTAGATGCCACACAGCAGGCAATACAATAACGCCATTACTCCGCTTAACTCCTGCCTTTCTTTGCCTTCTCTCTCACTCCTTCCCTCGTTCTCTTGCCCTCTCTCTCTCTCTCTTTGTGTCTATCTACCTAATATTCTTTAACTTGCTGTTTCCTCCCTCTCTCTCTCTCTTTCTTTCTCTGTTGCCGCCTACCTTCCTTTTTGCTTTTAAACTTTCTATCTTCCTCCCCCCTTCTTTCTCTGTCTTGATTCATTACAAGGAACATATGTTCATCCTCATGCACTCCATTTTACTAGAAACTCTGGAAATCATTTTCTCATCGTTTTATTTTCTGGTCGTCTCTTTTTCCAACCCTCTATCTCCTCCCCTATTTCTGCATATATCTTTTCGCCCCCTTTCTCTGCCAGTCTTTTTTATCTCATCTTTCTTTCTCTTTCTGTCACCTCTTCTCTAGTCTCTTTTGCCCTCTCTCGATTTTTGTCACTCCCTTTCCTTTTCTATCTCTCTCTCTTTCTGCCTCCGCCACTCACCACTCTCTCTCTCTCTCTCTCTCCCTCTCTCTCTCTCTCTCCCTCTCTCTCTCCCTCTCTCTCTCTCTCTTTCTGCCCCCTTCCTCTCTCTCTTTTTGTCACCCTCTTCTTTCTGTCTCTCTTGCACTCTTTACATTCCCACCTCCTACCTCTCTCTCTCTCTCCCTCCCACCTCTCTCCATCTCTCTTCCCCCTCCTCTCTTTATGTTTCTCTCACTCCCTCAATCCCTCTGCACCCCTAGAGGACCCACATATGTCTCCTCAGCTGATCAGCCCAACCTGCTTTCATCCAGAGGTCTGTGATCTCCACACACACACTCACTCACACACACACACACACACACACACACACTCACTCACACACTCACTCCGATCTCTTTGATCACATCGGCATCCAGTGTTCCACCTCACAACTCTATCAGCCCCAGAGCCAGGGTTCCTGTTGCTTAGTTGCAGACCGAGGTGCCAACAAACCCAGAGTCTCACGGGCGAGCCACCCAGGCAGCACACATCCCCCTTAATCTATTCAACTCAAATGGATTTATTGGCATGCTGAACAGTTACATCCGTATGGCAAAGAATGTGATAAACAACAGCAACAGCAAAGAAAAAAACAGTGACTCACACGGAATAATAACATGTGTTCTAGAACTATAGCAGTAATATGCTATATATGGCTTTGTGTGAATGACTCTGGAACTAAAGCAGTACTATGCTATAAGTGCCTCTGTGTAAAGACGCCCATGCTAGCATCCACATGCTAACACTAGTTTCACTGTCCATTTTCTTCTTAGTGTTTTTGTGAATCATGAGTAACCATACTTGTATTACTTGTGTTACTAGGAATGCACCCAAATACAAATACGTTTTTTCAGGAAAGCAAGAATAAAACAATGTGAAGAGAAATTTTCTCTACCCAAAAGCACGTTACTATGCTGACAAAAATCTTAGTTCAGTTGAGGAAAAAATGTAAACAGACAAAAAAGTGAACGTTGAGCTGTTAATAACTGTTGTTACTGTAAGTAGTATTTCATGTTTCCCTAGCGAAATGCAGTAACGTTAGCACATTAAGAAACGTGAACGCCTTATTATTGGAATTAAAGATTTGTTTTCCCTTCAATTCAAGGCTATTTTTCTATATATCTTTGTTGTAAATAGATTATATTTCCAATGCAATCATTTCAGTTTATGATGGTTTAGTGTCCCCTAGAGATGAACAGGGCTGGATGAGGATGTGGAGATATATTACATGATTAAAAATATGGCAATAGTAAATCAATTTGATGCTTTGAAGGAGCAACCAGTGAATAAATGAATACATTAGAAAATACATGTGTCCGATTCAACATGTATAAACCACGCCCACTTCCGGTATTTTATCCAAGACAGATATTTTTTTTTATTGAATATATACATATTAGAGATGCGCGGATGGGCTGTTATTTCATCTGCAACCGCATCACAAAACGCATGATCCGTCCGCTATCCATCCGCACCAATTTTTTTGACCAATTTTCAAAACCGCACCCGCCCGCCATCCGCCTGTTGTTTTTAGGTAGGCTAGGCGCTGCTGACGCGAGGCTAGAAAGTTCTTGCCTGTTTTTGAAAGGAGACTGATCCAATGCCGCAAAGATAATTAAAGGTTAAAGCCCCTAGTGTGAAAGCCTATTGGCTATGTTGTAGCCTTTCCCCAGAATATTATCAGTGAAGTGACGTCTGTCTCCGATCGATGCACAGGGAGAAACTTTAAAATAGCCAAGCACATCGGCAAACCTTACCTTACCATAGGCTAGTAGGCCTACACATTTTTATCATTGTAATAAAACGCAATTTGGTACACCATTTTAATATGGTAATATAGCCATAGGCTATTGTTTTTAGTTTAGATGGAAACTCCGAGTCTATTAATTCCGAAATTTCACCACATTGTAAGCTTTATACTGTAACAACCCCAACACTTGCCTGCTTGCCTTGCAAATCAAAGTTTTCCGACTTTTTCTTACCTTCTTTCTTAGCTGGGGATGTTACTGAGCTAGAAGTTTAACTTGTTCTGAACATCTCGTGCTGCCAATGCCCAATGTCACTTCTGAGTCAAATCACTCCATCATCTCTTTGAAATTCCTTATTCCACGAGTGGTAGGCTACAATGACTGACTGTTTTAAAATATAACTAATAGCCAAACGAAACAAAATAACCCAGGCAGTTTCATCTACGACACGTTAAGGCTTCTTCCAATACTGACAGCTGACTCATAGCTTGCAGGTTTGCGGCGTTGCAAAGAGACGCGACATGATTAGGGATCGTCACTTAATTTAAACTTTTTTGCTTCCTTTGTTTGCTTTGTATGCATACACGGAACTAGGCCAATTTACTGCCTGATGAAAATTTGATTATTTCAAAAATGTGCTTGGATGTAGGTAACGACATTTAACAATGTGTAGATATTTTGAATTTCGTTGGGTAAACCGCCACCCGCCCGAATTTAATTAAAATATTATTTTTTGTCACGTCATCCGCCCGATCCGCGGTTTAACCGCGGAGTCCGCGGGTGCAACCGCCAACCGCGCATCTCTAATACAGATACAGTACAGATGTTTTTGTTTTTTTCTGTGGCTCATAATGACATGACTGATCCATCTGTACCAAATACATTTATATTACATGTACTCATTTAGCAGACGCGTTTATTCAAAGCGAGGTACAAGGGAGAGAACAATCAAGCTACAAGCAATTGAGATTAACAATAAATACTATTTTACATAAGAAATTGCAGAACTGTTACTACCGAAAGTGCAAGTTCTAGTAGGAGTGCAAGTTAGGAAGGGAGGTGCTCTCTGTTGTGATGAGACTGCAAAATAGCTATTCTACTGTTATTCTGTATCATTTGTATCTGAAACATACATTGATGTTTCCTGCTCTGATTGGCTGCTGCATGGTGGTTATTGTGTGAGCTATAAATGCTCATATAGGGGACTGATGGAACAGGAAATATTACTATTCTGTTGTTGTAAGACATTAACTCGTTATTTTGTATCTGCAACTAATTTTGGATGTGTACACTGTCTGTCTGAACAAATGGCATGTGAACCAGAAATCACTCTGTAAGCAAGCATAAGTGACTTGAACTTAATGCGAGCAGCTACAGGCAGCCAGTGGAGCTCAATGAGAAGTGGGGCGAAGCCTGCCCTCTTTGGTTTGTTTAACACCAGACGCACCACGGCGTTCTGGATCATCGGTAGTGATTTCACCTCAAATGTAGTCAAGGCGGGAAATCACCAAGGTTTCTACCAGCAGCTGGATGGCATACTGGGTTAGGTACGGCCTGATTTACGGCCTGAATTCAACCGGGAGACAGAAGCAATCTGGTTTGTGAATGTTAGTTGGTCATCGATAATGACGACTAGATTTATTGCTGTTTTTGAAGGAGCAATAGATAAGGAGTCAATTTTGATATTGATGTTGCGGCGTATGGCCTGTTTGGCTGGAAAGACCAACAGTTCCGTTGTATCCAAATTAAGCTGAAGATTGTGATCCTTCATCCATGTGGATATGTCAGAAAGGCAATCCGAGATCCATGCTGAGACTGTGGTGTCGTCAGGAGGGAAAGACAGATATAGTTGGGTATTATCTGCAGAGCAGTGATATGAAAAACCATGCGAGCGGATGATAAGGCGCAATGAGGTGGTGTACATGGCAAAGAGAAGTGGTCCCATCACCGAGCCTTGGGACAACCCTGTGGTGAGGTGGAGAGGACAGACAGCTGACCTTGCCATGACACGTTGAACGAGTGAGGTAAGATTCAAACCAGGAGCGTGCTCTTCCAGAGATGCCCATACAGTATAGTCAGAAGGCTGCTGTTTTTAAGGCTTCTGTCACAGACAAAAGGGCTGTTTTAGTACATGGATAATCTAAGCCAAGTACCCAAAGGGTCATAGATACACCCGTACTACTAAAGAGGCCTTTCGTATCTGTACTTGTCTAGTTGTTCTTGTGTTTATACTCCTGGTTATACTTTAGTGGACAAATAGAAATGCATGTAATACATGGAGACTTAGCAGAGCCACAGTAAAGATGACTAGGTAGTTGGAGTATGTCTGGGACTTGTGCTGTAGCTTCGAAGGTATCAGTGTACCCTGAAGCATTCTGTAGGCGGACATGTTTACTTACGAGGGACCACTGAGAACCACTGGAGCTGTCCATCTGCATGCAGCGCAGCCCTTTAGAGCTACGCATCCCATTGTGATGTCAGATCCTGTCTCAGGGTTCTGCTCCTGTGCTGCTAGTGGTTGATCTAAATCTACAAGTCCCTTATTTAGCAGACACCTTGATCCAGAGTGCTCCTGTGCTAGTTGAGGATCTAAAGGTACAAGTCCCCTATTTGGCAGGCACTTTTATCCAGAGTGACTGACACAGGCACCCTGCAGTGGCTGAGAATCAAAGCCCGGGTCACCTGTTCACACGGCACGATGCTAACCGCTGTACCACCATCACCCGTTCGACAGAGCTTCTATGGAGGCTTCTAACGTTGAAATCTACTGTGTGTGTGTGTGTGTGTGTGTGTGTGTGTGTGTGTGTGTGTGTGTGTGTGTGTGTGCGGTTTGGAAAGAGACACAACCTGAGATATATGTTTTGGCAGGAGCAATACAGCAATGCTCAAGACGTAGATATATGTCTATCGTATATGTATACAAAGAGAGAGACAGAGACAGAGATAGAGAGACACAGACAGAGTGAAACAGAAACAGAGACCGTGATAGGGAGTTACACCTGAAGATCCTGAGGGAAATATGTCTGAGGGAGAGTTTCAGAGAGAGAGTGAAGCTGAGATAGAGACAGAAAAAGGGAAAAAAGACAGAGGGATAGAGCTCACAGCATGGAGACAGAAAGAGAGAGAGGAGAGAGAGCGAGAGAGAGAGAGAGAAAGAGAGAAAGAGAGGAGAGATAGCGAGAGGGGGAGAGAAAGCTGGTAGCCCAGGAGCCAACTCTGTTCAGCTTGAACATGTAGGTGTGTGATACTTCAGCCCTCCGACAGCCGTTACAAGAGCCTTGTTCTTACAGCGGGCAAGAACGTTAACCTTCTATCCAGAGGGGTAAGGGCAGCAACACAGCGCGCAACACTGCCTCCAGAACCGGCCTGTTCTCACCATGCTGTCAATCAACTGGGTTAGAGGGAGAAAAAATAACACCTGACTCATCCAATCAGAGTGAGGCAGTGTTTCATTGCTGAGCTGGCACCCAATCACAGGTGAAAGACAGCCAAAACTGTTACCCACAGCGGGCTGGGAGGTTTTAAGCGTGTCTGAACGTTATGGGAGAGAAGAACGCATTAGAGTGATAAATAATGCAGAAAAAAAACGACTAAACTGACTCCATTGTAATTAATACATGAGCGAGAGAGAGAACTAGTGAGACAGGGAGAGAGAAAGAGAAAGAGAGAGAGAGAGAGTAAGCAAGCAAGAGTAGCAAAAGATGCATTCAGTATCTGCCTCCAACCAATAACAACCCCCTTTAGCCCTAGTTAGCTAGTGATAGGTTGACTGGAGTTGAATACAGAGTTGGCGGGGAGGCTGATTGGTTTGCAGAACCAAGTATTTTGATTCTAGTCAAAAACGGCAATCACGTTCGGGTACTTTACAGTACATGACACCCGCATCAGGCTACTAGCCATATGTACTTGTTAAGGCCTAGGGTTGCGGAAACAATAAGGGTGGCAGAGGCAAGCGCATTGCGGTCAAACAACGGAATTTATTATTGAACTTGAATTAACTAGTTCTCCAAAAGGACAGCTAAACAGTCAATGGTGTAGTTCAAAGAGCCTCTCGACAGGTCACGGAAGCAGCTGCTTTAAAGTGGCCCCGCCCATCCAAGCGTTGGGGAGCAGTCAATCAGAAATATAACAGAAAAGGCCCAGTGGGCGCCATAGAGTACATGACAGCAACATTGGGCAACTGGCCATATTGTAAAAACACCATCAATGTTGGGTACTTTAGAGTACATGACACCGACATCAGACTACTGGCCATATGGTAAGGATAATTTTAAGACTAAGCATTCATGTCCATTTACAGATAGTTCTAGTTAAGATTACTTTGTGCCCAAGCTGTACTCAATACACCCCCCCCCCCCCACACACACACACAGACACACCAATTTCAACATGGAGACGTTGCATTCATATCCTTTTCCAGGAGCTCCAGTCATCTTGAGACGACTCAGTGCCAAAGCAGGCAGGGGATGCATGCACAGCGTCCTGGGTGGGGAGACAGACTAAGGGAGGGCCCACTGTGGGGGTTTGCTGTTAGAAAGATGGACGTTGTTTTGTTACGAGGAGATCTGAGGGTGTTCCTTTAATAGGCTGACTTTTGGCCCTCTTGTCCTTTTTGTAGATTTGATCATTTTTGGAGTGCTTTCTTTCTCACACAGGCAAGCGGACTGAAGCGAAAGTGTTTATTTTTAGTGGTTCTGTGCGTGTGTGGTTTTTTTGTCTGCATGTGTGTGTGTGCGTAGTTGTTATAACCAAACCACGTGAAGAAAGGTTCCCTGGAGAATAGGTCAAGTCAGATTTATTTATGAAGCACATTTAAAGGTCAGGTCAGGGGGGTTTATTCGGAACATTCTGGAATATCTGGCTGTGGCAGAAGTGAAAGAAACGGAGTAGGTGGCTGGGGCCCTGTGGATGAAGGTGGGTCGGGTCACCCTTTCATGCCACATTCTCTTAGGGGTTGGCTGCTCTCTGAGCAGGACACATGCCAAAACCAACCAACCAACCAACACACACACACACACACACACACACACACACACACGCACACACACACACACACCATCACCACACAGATACACACACAAACCACCATAACACAGGCACAGATTGCACATGGCACTAAACACACAAAACACCATCTCTCCCTCTCTCTCGCTCCCTCTCACTTACACACCCACACACACCCACACACACACACGCACACCCACACACACACACACACACACACACACACACACACACACACACACACGCACACACGCACACACGCACGCACACACACACACACACACACACACACACACACAGGCAGCAGTCCTGGCATCAGTTTCTCTCCCTGTCTCTGTGGTCCACTGGTTTATGCCAGTCAAATCCCCATCAGATGAAGAGCTCAGCTCATGAAAACTTAATCAGGCCACACGCCCATTCATTTATTCCACACATACACATGCAAACACACACATACACACACACACACACACACACACACACAATGAAGAAAAGACATGTCTGCGCTGTGATGTAAGTACCTTTGGAGAGAAGCGTCCATTGAATCACTTAATGCAAACTTCTTTAAGTGTATTTGTAAAAACGCTGATGTACCGAAGGGAAAAGATGATACATGTGTAAAGTTTTTCCAAAGGCAGTGGAAGGGATGATAGATGTATCTAGCTGAGATTCACACAGAGGGGCAGAGTCTAAATATAGACGTGAAAAAGATGATTGACTGCTCTAATTTTAACCTGCGTGTGTTTCATTTAGTTCATCCCCTTCTTTGTATTACAGGCGAATAACACCTGTATCAGGCAAGAGATAAATGAGTTAAAGGAAAGAGAAAGAGAGAGAGAGAGAGAAAGAGAGGGGGGAGAGAATGAGAGAGAGAGAGGGGAGAATGAGAGGAACAACAGCGTGTGTGTAAGACCTCGTGGTTTTCTGTTCAACTAAAAGGGTTGATATTGTACACCTCTCTCTTTCTCTCTCTCTATCGCTCTCTCTTTAGCACTCTTTACCTCTGAGTGATTTTGATCAATATCGTTACATCACTTCTCTTCTTCTCCCTCCTGGTGCCTTTACTGACAGATCTGGGACGACATCTGTGTATTTTTGGAGCATGTGTGTGTGTGTGTGTGTGTGTGTGTGTGTGTGTGTGTGTGTGTGTGTGTGTTTGGATGGATGGGTTGTTGTGTGTGTTCTATGAGTTGATGGAGTACCTGATTCTTGGAGGGGGTCTGTGTGTATGCGTGTGTTTGTGTATGGAGGGGGGGGGGGGGGGGGGGGGGTCCCAGCCTCAACCTGTCACTGTGAAGCAGATGAAACAGACAAACTCAAACACACACACACACACACACACACTCTTTTTCTTACACACACAAACTCTTTCTCTCTCTCTCCCCCATCAAGAAACAGGAAAACATACCAAAAACAAACATGAAACACGCTTCAGTATCACAGGCTACAGACATCATGCATCCTCTATCACCACCTCCTTCCCCCCAAAAAGCTAAAAGGGCGCGTGCCACATGAAAAGACATCATGTCACCCCTGCCCCCCCTCCACACACACACACACACACACACACACTCCTCCCCCAGCCAAGATGCATCACAGGGCGCCTGATCGCTGAAAAACAGCTAGCGAAAAAAGCCCCCTTTATGTTAGGCTTCAGAACAAACACAACGCAACAACAGCCCAAGCTCTGATTTTCACCATGCAGATATCCTCCTGAGGATCATCTCTGCTTTTGATGGGATTGCTGTGTGTGTGTGTGTGTGTGTGTGTGTGTGTGTGTGTGTGTGTGCACTGGCCTTATTTATGCCTTAAATGATGCACCGT
Source organism: Sprattus sprattus (assembly GCF_963457725.1). Taxonomy (NCBI): domain Eukaryota; kingdom Metazoa; phylum Chordata; class Actinopteri; order Clupeiformes; family Clupeidae; genus Sprattus; species Sprattus sprattus. The sequence goes on from NC_137912.1 coordinate 22,040,522, forward strand.
GTTATTTGCTTAGGGGGCCCAACGTTCCCTCACCAGTCAAACACCATTAAGAAACCTTAAGTGACAAAAGGCTTCAAAGCTCAGTGTACCCAGTTGACTTGGCAAATAACAAAATGTACTATATAGAAATGAAGGTGAATTCATAAATACATATCTGTATCTGTATGTTTTACAATAAAGTCCCACTCGTACTTTGCCTAACATACCCTCATAAAACTGGATTAAGTAAGGATTTGAGTGGAGATCAAATCTAAAGTTAGCAGTGTGTGTGGTAAATGGTAAATGACGTGTTCTTTAGAAAGTCTGCCATTCTGAGGTCTCTAGGGAGCATTCTGACTCTTCCGACGAGTGCATCTGAAAACAGCATAGACTTTCATAAGAATCACCCTGTTCTTAATGTAAACATCCGGTCGTGACCGAGGTCTTGCAACTGTTTTTAAAAAGCACGTAGTACAAAGCACATATCTCAAAGCACACAGGGGCCGTCAATGAATGGCTCCTCACTTCACCTTTGAACTCTGACCTCTAAAAGGTGACCTGTCGAACTCAAAACTGTGTGCTCTGGGTGCACGGGCCTCCCAAAGCAATCAGAAATTCCATCAAAAAGTTCAGGGACTTCCTTTCCTTGTCCTTCGGAGTGTGGACAGACTTGTAATTGTTGGAGACCTTAACATTCATGTTTACCGTGCACCGGTCACCAGAGACTTCCTATATGTAATTGAGTGCTTCAAATGTGTCTTTTCACACTTCAGTTTTGTCACATACATTTTGCCTTGCAATATCTGACACATGGGTGATAGTGGTTCAGGAGGTAGAGGAGAAAGCAATCTGAAGGTTGATAGTTCGCTCCACGACTCCTCCTCACCAAGTGACAAAGTGTCCTTGGGGAAAGACACTGAACCCGCACTCGCTCCCGATGTGCAGGTTGGCAACTTAGATAGTAGCCTCTGCCATTGGTCTTTGAATGGGTAGATGTCTGAGGCATCATCTGTAAAGTGCTCTGAGTGCTCTATGAGTAGAAAAGCACTATAGAAATGCAGTCCATTTACCATTTACCATACATGCCCTCTAGTGTTAGGCATCGGATACAAAACTACAGACAGTCTCTTTTGTGCCTTGTACATGCCTGTTCCTATGTCTCCCTCCCAGTCAGGCGATGATGAGATGGTTGCTTGTTTTACTTATTTTTCTCTTACCTCAGCCCTTGACTCTATTGCACCTATGAAGGGGTGTAGACCCAAACCTCATTACCAGCCCTGGATTAACAACTGTACATTTGTCGCATTAAGACAAACATGGAGTACACAAATGGAAAAAGGATAGACCACAGGTGTCTTGTAATATCATGCGTAACTACCAACAATTTATGGAATGACTATTTAGTAGAAATTGTGTCACAGAACCACCACAGGCCCAGGGTCCTTTCAGCACTATTATTAACCATCTATTATTAACTATTATTATTCTACTCAACCCTCCTGCTGGTTATATGACTTCCTTCTCACTATCCAGTGATGACTTTTTAATTTTATTAGATTTTTGAAATGAACAAGATCAGATCTTTAATACCAACAGCAGCCAATGACTGTAATAATATGTTTAATGACATCTCCACTCTGGCTCCTTTAATGAGCTGCCACTTCCCTGCCTCTCTGATCTAGAGTCTCATATGAAACCCTCAACCTGCCCTACCTTTTCCATTTAGCCTTTTAAATGAGGTGTTTTGTGTTGTGGGCAGTGGTGTTCTTAACAACATTAACAGGAGTTGTGTCTTCTCTTGTTAAATGCAGTAGTGTTAGCCTATAATTTCAGGCCTGCCTCTGAGTTCCCATTGTTATTGTAAATACTCAGATCAGCCTGGTTTTTTAGTCTACACTCCTGACAGTTGACCTGCTGCCCACAGCTGCTTCTGAAGGCTGTTCAGTTCTGGTCCTTCTAGATCTGACCACCACTTTTGACACGGTGGGCAATGTAGTGTTGCTTGAGCGGTTGGAGCATTGTGTTGGGGTAAGGGAGATAGCACTTGTTGCAGAGTGTTTTTATATATATGATAGGTTTATTAGATACCTATCAATACAGATGGTATCTTTCCAAATGTTGCACCCTTCTCTTGCGGAGTTCCACATGGTTCAATACCTGGCTCCTTTCTGCTCTCACTTTATTTATTGCCTCTCGGCAGGACATCGACAGAGGATCCCTCAACTCTACGCTGATAATAGTCAAATGTAATTCCCTCTTAATTCTTTAACTACAACCTCTTTTTGACTACCTTGAAGACATCAAACACTGTGTGGGCAATAGCTTCCTCAAGCTTAATAAAAACTAGAATGCGTTTCGTGAACGATCTGCGAGAGTGTGCTTGCTCTGTTGCGGCCATGACAGAGAGAACAAGTGCCTTGGAATTAGTCTCTTCCCCTCCTAGTCTCCTAGAAGAGTGAAGAAAGTAAAGAAGAGTGGAAAGAGTGAACAAGAGTGGCTCTGGATAAAGACAGTAAAGAGAGAGTGAAGAGGGAAAATATTGAAAGAAGGAGAAAAAAAAGTGAAGCAGAGAGATGGAGTGTGAGAGAAAGTAGAGTGAGAGGGATAGAGAGAAAGAAGGAGAGAGAAAAAAAGTAGAGTATTTGCAGGGCTCTACGCTAAGGTTTTTCCCAAGGAGCACATGTGCTCCTAAATGAAAACATTTAGGAGCACACAAAGAAATTTAGGAGCACAGCAGGTTTTTTTTACGCGGAAGCAAAGCATGTCATACTCATTTGCGACCTATAGTTACAAACATTGTATTTTCCAACGTTTAACCCCATTCATGTTCAGTTATTCCAAAGCAATTTAGCTGGTAAATTGATCAAATTACTGCATTTGTTCATACAACGCTTTGGTTGACCTCTTATTAATTGTTATTAGTAGTATCTTACATAGCCAGCTTTACTTAAAGTTTATTGTAAGATATAGCTTGTTTGACTTAATGCAGTTAGAGTTAGACTGTAGGTCTAGTATCTAACGTAAGCAACACTTTTACTGTATAGCTAGAGAGCACGTGTATCACATTGGTTTATAGTCTGTCAAATGAGTTCTAGTTATTGGTGTTCGTTGGCATAAAAAGTTAGTCTTCTCTTATAAGCCTATAGTACATCTGATTAGAGCTAGCAACCATGAAAAACCTCTTCTGAAACTAAGAAGGATAACTATGACTAAATGTGACTAAACCTAATATGCATTTTTGTCTTAAGACTGAATCTAAAATAGCTGCCAAAATTAATACATCTCAGTGTTCATTTTGGCAGCTATTTTAGATTCAGCAGCTATTTTAGATTCAGTGCATATTAGTTTTAGTCACATTTAGTCATAGTTATCCTTCTTAGTTTCAGTCTAGTTTTCGAAAACTGAGCACACTACAACAGCTACGCTGTGTGTACATCCTCAAACGTTTTTCAGTTAACCTAATGATTCAAGGTCTCTCATGAATCATTACTCCCAGGACACGGGTTAATGTTAACTCACGCTATCGGTCACAACAAGTTACTTGGGATATGCTACCTCATAGTTAGCTAACGTTAGCTAGCTAAACGTTTACAGAGGCTAACGTGAAGCTTCAATCAAAAATTATTAGCTAGCTTTCCAAGCTAGCTGACACAACCTAAACACTCGACTGCCCCTTTGAAGTCAACTTAACGTTGGCTAATATATTCTAATAACTAGTTATCATTGACAGTTACAAGCTAATTTACCAAACTCCTTTCTGTCCTAAATTGAGCAGTTGCTGGTGTGAGCTACAATATGGGAGCTAGCAAAGCCATTTCTAGCTCTACTTCACAATACTGCTGCCTAGTGTAATAAGTTAACGTAAAACATAAATGTTTATAAAGTATCAGACATAAACAGGATACAACACACCAGTTACCAATTGATATTATGTGTTTATATATACCGAAAATGTCAGTAAATCCAGATGATGATTATGCTGCTGCTGCTGTTGGTCCCGTCGCAGGTCCCGTCGAAAACCCTGGAGTCGCGACCCTGTCAGTTGTTTCCATGTGAAATCAATGGAATGCTTCACTTTTTGGCGCCGTATTGACAACTGTCTGTCACTCGCACACTGTGCTTGTAAATTATTTTTCAAGTTTGCACGTACCTATTTATGCGAGTGAAATACTCGCACTGTAGAGCCCTGGAAGGTGTCTCTTAATATTCCTACAGTTGAATGGAGAACGACTGATAGAGCGGGTGACGTCACAATGGCTCAACCTTCCCCATGTAAGTCAATGAGAGAAAAGGGGGATGAAAAAATGGAATAAAAAAGGAGTGACAAGGAGTACCGCCACGAAAAGTCATAGCAGCTTGCACCGGATCGGGCCGGACGTTTTGGTGTTTGAATGGCGTCTCTAGCTCAATCGGGCGAGGAGTAGTTAGCTGCAAGAAAAACGTACGGAATAAATAAATAAATAAAGAAATAAAGAAAACTTGACGATAACAATACTGTGCTTCCCTTCGGGCAAGCACACTAATAAAAGGTTATTATTTTTGCTTCCCATGCCATAAGCAGTGTGCTTTAGTGAACAGTTTTTTTTACTCAGATTTAAAATTGTATAGGGAGATAAAGTCAGTTGTGAGTGCTTCAATTTACCATCTGAGAACAACTGGTCAAGAGAGACATTTGGTCCTAAATTATAGAATAGTCTTCCATTTTACCATATTTGTGTCACGGACAGATCGGGAAACCACAGAAGTTTTGTGAAACTATGTTTATTTGCGGATGGATAAGACAGCACAGCAGAACACAGGATGCAGAACGGCAATACAGGGCACGTTTGTCCCGAGGGAACAGTCCAGCCCAGGAGGGGCGCAGGCTCAAGGCGCTGCCTAAACTAAAGCGCGAGTTCACAAGAACACGTAACTGAAAACAAAGAGGCAACGCCTGACTGAAAATAAACTATAGGCTAACTATAAAAACCGGAAGGTAAACAAAACACGAGTCAAACTCGGAAAAGGGATAACGCTAAACTAAGATTGATACAAAACGGAATAAACAGATAAACCAAACGTGACCGAGACAATTCCTTCTCGAGGAAAGCAGGCTGAGGTAATCCTATGGGTCAGGGTGATCGCTCGAAGTCTAACGTGACACCAAACAATAACCGACACCGAGTGCACAGAGTGTGGGGTATAAGAAGGGGCTGTGACAGGTGTTGGTGATTAGTATTTATCTGAGTGCAAACAGGGTGCAGGTGATCGCGGAAGCAGTTGTGAAATGATAAGTCTTTACGTGACTGTGAACGTGGTGCAAGTGCTTAAGGGTTAGTAGTTGTGAATGATTAATCCTAGCGTGACTATGAACGCGGTGCAGGTGAGTGAGGCTAGAGAGTAAAACAGGTGTATGTGTTTGTGTGATTGCCAGAGTGCCATTGGTGAACGAGCAGGTTTGAAAGCGTGAGTGAGCTGAAGGGGGCGTGGCCGTTGCAGAGCTCCGCGGGGATCTGACAATTTGAAGCTCTTTATTTGACTGGCCTTCCTTGGGTTTGACTAAGTTTTTAGCTCTGTTCAGTCTGAGGTTGGGATGTTATTTGTGCTTTAAGTCAGTCTGAGGTTACTCTATGCTTTTAGTCAGTCTGAGGTTACCCTATGGTTTAAGTCAGTTTGAGGTTACTCTATGGTTTTTGGTCAAGCCAGCTCTTGTTTAAATTGTTCTCAACTGGAAAGCACATTGGTACAACACCTGTTGTTTTTGAATAAATGTGACTGAAAAAGAAAGTGTAAGCAAAGTCGTGAGGGCTTTAGAATCTCCTGATATCCTAAAAACAAACATAAATATAGTCAAAAATAAAGACAAAACTAAATAAACATGGCAGATGAAAAAGGGATCTGAATTTATTTTGCAAGTAAAGCTCTGTTCCCTTAGATCTCTCACACAAGTTCTCTCTCTCTCTCACACACACACACACACACACAACCTATGAACTTAATTATCTCATGAATAACTAATGTTTGATTGCACAATTCCCTACGGCTGTCAACACAAGATAATTTATCATAGGGTCCTAATTTATGTCTAATTGGCCTGGCAGGTGGAGTCTCGTTCAAATAATTTGCTTATTAAAACTGCAAAATTTTGTTAAGCAAGAAATTTATGTTTAATCCGTTAGATAATATTACCCTGTGAAGACCTTAAAAACCATCCTCATTAGATTTAAAAATTAAAAATGATGATTCATTTAATAAAGTTAGTCTAGTCTGTCTCTCACATGTGTGTGTGTGTGTTTATGTCTGATGGTCTATGTATTCCTGTGTGTGTGTGTGTGTGTGTGTGTGTGTGTGTGTGAGATAGAGAGAGTGAGCGAGAGTCTGTGTGTCTGTGTGAGGTGGCACAGTCTGTATTTCTGTAATTCCTAACTCCATTATAATTGATGGATTGTGTGACTAGTTCACCTTAACCTCCTTCTATTCAAAGGTTACACAGAGAGCTGGAACAAAGATGCAATGTGTACGTGTCCGTGTGTGTGTGTGTGTGTACATGTCCGTGTGTGTGTGTGTGTGTGTGTGTGTGAGAGAGTGAGTGAGTGAGTGACATGTAGCAAGAATGTGTTTCAGACAGGGAGGTATTTAATGTATCAAGAGGACAAAAACTGGGATGGCAGGTGAAGAATGGACTTCTTGGGGCCGTGTGAAGTTTGAAATCAGAACAGATCCTGGTGAATATCACACATGGTCTTTGAGCCTAGACTGATTGTCCTTGATGAAAGTAGGGGGGTTGAGCAGATTTCTGTATGTGTGACTCTCTTTCATTCTTCTCTTTTTCTATCTCTCACTCTCTCTGAGAGACACCCACACATATACATTATATTCACTATATCCTTTTTGAGGGAAAGGACCAG
>NC_137912.1:22054887-22069887 GCF_963457725.1 Sprattus sprattus
ATTTTTCATTTATTGTGAAGTTATGTTGTTTCACATTTGTTTGTTAGTGTCTATTCATGGTGTCTATATCTAACTGTATCTGTCTCAAACTTGCTGTTCTATCTTTCTATCTATCTACCTATCTATCTATCTATCTATCTATCTAACACATGTACATCCACATTCACACACACACACACACACACACACACAAAGGGCGAGTGATGAAGAGAGTGACATATTTCTACCTTTTTTTTTTACTCTGCCAAGAGTTGTTTATAGGTTGTCAATAGACTGGTATAACTGAGTTATTACATTGGGACAACGCTATGTGACTGCTAACGCTATGAACAGACTGTACATGGTGATTAGAAGTCGGACTAGTCTGTACCACAGCACACACATAAACACACACTTGCACACACACACACACACACACACACACACACACACACACACACACACACACACACACACACACACACACACACACACACACACACACACACACACACAGACACGCAAACACACACACACAAAAACACACAGAAACAAAAAACACAAACACACGACACACCCTTGTTCAAGGAGGGGGCCCACTGGTGTCTAAGAGAGAGAACGCTACTGATGGAACTGGAAATATTGCTATTCTGTTGTTGTGAGACATTAACTCCTTATTTTGTGTCTGCAACTCATTTTGGATGTGTACTCTGTCTGTCTCACTGAGACCTTAACAAATGACATTTGAACCCCCTCCTCCTCTTCCTGCTAAGACCCTTTGTACCCTGGTATCACCCCCCTCCCCCCACAGGTGAACCCCTCACCCCACTGGCTCCCCATTCCTCTCACCTAAAGGGTGTGGTCCTCCCCTGCCCTATGGTATTCTACCTGACTGAATTGTATAAATGCCAACGCATTCTGCTGTCGGGTAGGCTTTTCTCTAAGGGTCTCCACGCAACTTTAGCGTGCTTATGAGATTCTGTCAATACACAACTGTATAGCGTGTGGCCATGTGTTAATTAAAGTGTAAGGCTATGCACTAAAATCAATCTATCTTACTATCTATACTCTCTCCTTCTCTCTCTCTCTCTCTCTCAAGTTCAAGTTCAAGTTCAAATGAGCTTTATTGGCATGACAAAAAACATTGTGTTGCCAAAGCTTACACATGTTGTATAAGTAAATTTAAATGGTAATAACACATAAGACATACAAAATATACAGACATTTCATTAATAGATTTATCAAACATTAACGTTAATTTACATTCCTTTGTGTGTGCGTGCGTGTGTGTGTGTGCACATCGTGTACATCGGCATTTATAGGCGCGTCGCTAAGTGATCAGTCCTCTTTTTGTCACAGTTATATATGTAGTGTGCAGCTAGCAATGCACAATGCTCTTCCTCTCCTAAGAGGTATCTAGCTTTCTCGGAGTCCTCAATCTCGCATAATTGAGGGTATATAGCTTTAAATTTGGGGTAGTAATTGTTTCTTATGTCAATGTAATTTGGGCAACTGTTGAGAAAATGTAGTTCTGTCTCCACTTTTCCAAGGTCACAGTGTACACACAGTCTGCTTTCCTGAGGCACCCAGGTCTGCCTGTGTCTGCCTGTCTCTATCGCTAGACTGTGGCCACTGAGCCTGTATCTAGTAACTACCTTTCTCAATTTAGTGTCCGAAATAGTTGTCAAATAATTTGCGAGTTTGTAGTCTCTTTTTAGGGCCAAATAGTTTTGCAGTTTGCTTTGTTTTTTTTGTTATTTCTTTCCAGTATGTAAGGAATATTACTTTTTGAGTGTTAATAATTTGGTTTGTATTCAATCTTTCATGGGGGGTGTCTTGATAAAGTCTTTGGACCAACTGAATGAGAGGACTCTTCTCGGTAGTTAGTTCCTGGCTCTTAAGGGCTTTGAAGTGGTATGATGTGGGATCACTTGTTTTTAGATGCTGCCAGAACTTCATGACTCTCTTTTCAATTTTAAGTGAAAGTGGGTATTGTCCAAGCTCTGCCCTGCATTGGGTTTTTGTCCCACTTTTCAAAGTAAAGGTTGGTCAAGTGACCCCACAACTCGCTGCCATAAAGTGCTATTGGCTCAATTACTGATTGAAATATTCTAAGCCAAATTCTGATTGGTATTTCAATTTGTATCGATTTTTTAATAGCATAGAAAGCCCTTCTTGCCTTGTCTTTTAGTTCAGTCATTGCTAGGTTGAAGGTCCCATTTGCACTGAATTTCAACCCAAGCTAGGTATAATTTGTGACATGTTCTATTTTTGTATTATTTAGCATGAAGTTATATTTGTTCTCTTGGCATCTAGTTCTTTTCTGGAATATTAGTATTTTTGTCTTTTTCATGTTTATAGTAAGTGCCCAGGTATTGCAGAACTGTTGCACTATGTCTAGGCTCTGCTGTAAACCTTCTGGTGTTGGGGATAACAGAACAAGATCATCCGCGAACAGAAGAAATTTGATTTCTGTGTCATAAAGAGTGAGACCTCTCTCTCTCTCTCTCTCACACACACACACACACAGACAGGTAAATATACTGTATATATAATATATATATATATATATATATATATATATATATATATATATATATATATATATATACATATATATATATAAGATAATAACATATTTTCATCTTGCATATTTTTGTGTTGGTGTGTACTAGTTTGGCATACTAGTATGGATTTGATTGCCAATAATTATTTGTGTGTACCTATATGATTGTGTGTTTGTACAAACTTTTGTTTGTGTGTGATGTGTGTGTGTGTAGGCATTATAAATACAGGCTCACCTAATCACTGATACACACACACACACAAACACCTCTGTGTGTATCAGTGATTAGGTGAGCCTGTACTTGCTCTCTCATATATCCCCTATGAAATTTCCTCCTATCTAATATAAGTGATGTAATTGAAGTCTTACATCAGCTCTGATGCATGTGTGCGTATTTATAACTGAAATATTACAATACCCCGTACATAAAGGAGCATTAACCCACTGAATATGCATGAGGCATTTCAGCACATCCAGCATATTTCATCATCATAATTACCCACTCTGGGTGTGTTTATTAACTGTGTGTGTGTGTGTGTGTGTGTGTGTGTGTGTGTGTGTGTGTGTGTGTTCATTAGATGTATCCAGGACAGGGATTATAGAAACAATAAGAGTAATTGAATTAATTTCTCTATGGAACTAGCTAGAGTTTGAGGAATGGGTGGAAATTGGTGATGAGTACCCCTCTGAGGCAACTGCTGCCTGTGTGTGTGTGTGTGTGTGTGTGTGTGTGTGTGAGAGACAGAGACAGAGACAGTGACAGCGACAGAGACAGAGAGACAGAGAGAGAGAGAGAGGGAGAGAGAGAGAGAGAGAGAAAATAGGAGTGATTGAGGGCCTGATTTACTAACAGGATTGCGCCCATTTCTGGCGTAAAATAGCGGTCGTAAACATAAAACGGTATTTACTAAGGGGGCGCATTTGAGTAGAGTCGCATATTAACGCTTTGAAGGTGTGTACCTGCAAACAGGTGGGATGGTTCCGAAACGTGGGTGGTAACGTATTTAATGGGAGGAGTGCGCCTAATGATGTATTGCGTCGTATTTACTAAACTGCCTGGCGAGCGCACATCTCTGATTTGCAGGGTAATTCTCCGCCTCATAAAAGCACGTCTTAAACAGGAATCGCATTTCCACTGAGTCTGAAAACGTTGATATGGCAGCAGCAAGGCGACGACAGAGACAGCGAACAGAAATATTTTTTTCAACTCGTATAATTCATATATTCATATGTATGAAATTAAACTTTCCGAACGTAATTGGAGAAATTGATCGCACCCACATGCAAACAGTCCCACCTTCAATCCACGAACACGTTTACCAAAACAGAAAGCACACATATTCAATGAATGTCCAGGTCATATGTGATGCCAACATGACCATTACTTACGTGGCAGTGGGCTGTCCATGACAGTTTTATCTTCCGGAATAGTGCCATCTATCCATGATTGAGCAACGGTGATTTTGGCTACTTGGTAAATGTATTTGTTTCAGTGGGGATATATTGTTATGAACCCATGTCCCTTGTAGAACGTATTAATCTCGCCATGTACACATCTATATTGTTATAATAGACAGTTTATGCATTAATGCCACCAATAGCATATTATTTATAATCGTGTTCTTTTAAACATCTCGCTGTAGGTGATGGCGGGCAAAACAACAATATAACCCATTGAATCAGGTTCAGTGATTGAGCGAACGTGGACCAATATATCTATCTCGCTATATCTATTCGCTGAACCTTAGTTTTTTCTTCCTCGAATCTCCATGGTGGCAGTAACTTGCTGGCAAGTTCTCCAGTCTTTTAACGGTGCGCTAAATAATGATTGCCCAGCGCATATCTGGCTTGATAAATATCACGGAAAATGCGGGGAAACACCGTGCGTTAATGTAAGCCTGGCAAAGGTGCAGATTAAGATGCGTTCGCAAATCAATCTTAGTAAATCAGGCTCTTTAAAGGGCGGAGTAAGCACAGTTTGCCCAGCGCAGATCTGGCTTGATAAATACCAAGGAAAATGCGCAAAAACACTGTGCGTTAATATGCGAACGCAGATTAAGCAGCGCTCGCATATTAGTAAATCAGGCCCTGAGTGAGGCCGGTTTGTCTTAAAGCTTTTTGTGCATATGTGTTTAAAAGATGTACATATATGGCTCAATTTGTGACTCCGAACACACACACACACACACACACCCACCCACACACACACCCACAACCCATCACACACACACACACACACACACACACATTAAAGATAATTCCATATGGCTCTTAGTTCTCTTCGTCCATGCAGTAAAGTGTGTATGGGGATTGGAGCTCAAGGCCTCATTTCCACAATGGCTGTTTATGAGGTGAACATGCCAAGACATAGTCTTCTTCCTGTCTACTTCTTCATCTTTCTTCATCCCCCCTCTCCATTTCTTTCTCTCTCCCTCTCTCTCTCTGTCTCTCTTCCTCTCTCTAGCTCCCTCTATCTCTCTCTCTCTCTCTCTCTCCACCCTGTTGCTATTTATAAAGAATGCTAGTCCTCTCTCTCTTTTTCTTCATCTTTCCTCCTCCCCATCTCTCCATTCTCTCCCCCTCTCTCTCTTCATCTCTCCACTTACCCATTCCTCCATTCTTTCCCTCTCTCCAAACCCCCTCCTTTCTTTTCCATGTTGCTATTAATAAAAGAAGGCTTTTGGTTTCCGGTCCTTGCACTGACACTGTCTGCAACTCACCTTTAACTTGCAGATTTAATTTTTTTCACACACCCACATGCATACACACAACCCCAACCCACAACCCCGGACCCACACACACACACCACACACACAGGCATTTTCTCTCTGTAGCCATTTCTCTCTCCCACTCTGCAAACACACACACACACACACACACACAAACACACACACACACACACACACACACACACACACACACACACACACACACACACACACACACACACACTCACAATCACACAATGTCTCTCCCTGTCTGTCCTATCTCACGCACTCATTCACTCACACCCACTTTCACACCCACCCACCCACCCACACACACCCACACACACACACACACACTCACACACAGTTTCAGACCACTCTGCACTCCACCCACTTGTGAATAATGGATTCACTATAATTACATGTGAAAAGTGGGTGCTGGCGTGTGAAAGAGTCAAAACCAACCCTGGGACTCGTACAGTGGGGAGTTTTTATGGGGAAGAGACGCCATTATTCTCCATTAGGTTCCTCCTGTAAGGGCTCTTCACTAGCTAGCAATTACAGGAGACAGTCCTGCTCTCTCCCTCTCTTTGTCTCTCTCATATAGTTTATCTTCTACGCTTACTTTCTCTCTCTCCCACCCTCTCTCTTTCTCCCTCTCTCATAAAGTCTTCGTCTTCCACTGTATCTCTCTCTCTCTCACTCTCATATGTTCTTTCTTCTTTCTTTCTCTCCTGCCCTCTCCCCCTCTCACTCTGTCATACAGTCTTTGTCTTCCACTGTATCTATCTCTCTCTTCTCTATGTTTCACCCTCCCTTTCTCCCACTCAGTGGTCCTAATATAAAAGCCTATCTGCATAGAGAGGGAAGTGAGTTTCATCTGGCTGTGTTTTTAGAGAGGCCAAGCCACTGCAACTGCACCTCACAGAGCCGGAATGGAGGTGGGAGACCACTCAGCACTCCCGGTGTAAAGTGAGGCTATTGCCTCTGGTCAGAGTGAGAGAAAGAGGAAAAAACGAAAACGAGAGAAAAGAGAGAGGTTCCTGGTGGGTGCAGCAATGTGTATGCGTATGTGTGTGTGGGTGTGTGTGAGAGAGAGAGAAAAGAGAGAGGTTACTGGTGGAGGCAGCAAAGGGCGTTGCTCCATAAATTGCGTGGGAGTAAAGTGTCATTGTTCATTGTTGTGTGTTGTGTGCGTGTGCGTGTGTGTGTGTGTGTGTGTGTTTGATATTGGGAGGTTTTTGGGTTGCTCGAGGCAGTTGGTATTTTAAGAGAGGTCTTCAGAAGAGTAACACTAAAATAAAAGCCGTTTTCCTTCTAATGGATACGAGTAGAAAAACCCACTACGTGTGTGTGTGTGTGTGTGTGTGTGTTTGTGTTTTCATTAATGCTTGTATGTGATGGAACTGGAAATATTGCTATCTGTTGAAGTAAGACATTAACTGTTGATACTGTATCTGCAACTTACACTGGATGTGTACTCTGTCTGTCTCCCTACCTGAGTAATTGACATGTGACCCCCCCTCCCCCTCTTCCTGCTAGAGTCCTTTGTGTCCTGGCATTAACCCCCTCCCCCCATAGGTGAACCCCTCACTGCCCCCCCCTTCCTCTCACCTAAAGGGTGTGGCCCTCCCCTCTCCTGTACTGTAACCTGATTGAAATGTATAAAATGCCAACACATTCTGCTATCAGGCAGGCCTTCTACGAGCAGCAGCTGAGAAGGGGTCTCCACGCTGAAATAAACCTACAGAAACATGACTTTGTCCTCCTGTCCATTCTTCAACTTTAGCGTGCTTATTAATATTCTAACATATGTTTGAATGGTGGCATGGATGCGTTTGGGTATTTTATCTACAAGTATTTTATCTACCAGCCATGCACAGAAGCACCTTAACATACCATCAGCTACTGTGTCCCTCTGAGCATTGCTCATAGTAAACATCATATACATTCTCCTAATGTATGGGCTCTGTCCTCTCTCCTATGGTAAAGTCTGTAAGTCTTTCTGTGTGTGTGTGTGTGTGTGTGTGTGTGTGTGTGTGTGTGTGTGTGTGTGTGTCACCATATGTGGACTCTGGATCAGGGTATATTGATCACATGCACTTTTCCACCTCACATTCTCCAACTCAATCTCATGGAAGTGTGTGTGTGTGTGTGTGTGTGTGTGTATTCATATTTTAAGAGTATTCAAATGTGTGTCTAAGTATGTCTTTATCCGTGAGTGTGTGTGTGTTCATATTTTAAGAGTATTCAAATGTGTGTATGTGTTTAGTCTTTATGTGTATATGTTTATATATGTGTGTGTGTGTGTTTGCGTGTGCGTGTGCGTGTGCGGTGTGTGTGTGTGTGTATGTGTGTGTGTGTGTGTGTGTGTGTGTGTGTGTGTGTGTGTGTGTGTGTTTGTGTGTTATTGTCTGGTTTTTTGGAACTGGATAAAGCTCTGCACTGGTCATGTGATGGAGCGTTGATCGATCGTTGAGGTCAGAGGTCACCCATGCCGAGCTCGTTAGCTTCAGGCACTGAGAAGACCTAAAGGAAGATGTTAAACATTCTATCGATCCAACACTCCTCAGAGAGGGAGAGAGGGAGATGGAGGGATGGAGAGGGAGAAGGAAGGAGAAAGAGAGAGAGATGGAGGGAGGGAGAGACGGTGGGAGGGGGATGGAGAAGGAAGGAAGGAGGGAGAGAGAGATTGAGGGAGGGAGAGAGAAATCGTGGGAGGGAGAGGGAGAAGGAAGGAGGAAGAGAGAGATGGTGGGAGGGAGAGAGGGAGAGAGAGATGGTGGGAGGGAGAGGGGGAGAGAGAGGTGGCGGGAGAGAGAGAAGGAAGGAGGAAGTAAGATGAAGGGAGGGAGAGATTGAGAGAAAGAGAAGATGGGAAAAATGGAGGGAGAGAGAGAGGATGGGAAAGATGGAGGGAGAGCGAGAGAAGAGGAGAGAGGGAGAAGGAAGGAGGGAGAGCGAGAGGGTGGGAGGTAGAGGGAGAAAGAGAGAGAGGGAGGGAGAAGTATGGAGGGAGAGAGAGGATGGGATGGAGGGAGAGGGATAAAAAGAGAGAGAGGGAGAAGGAAGGAGAAAGGAGGAAGAGAGAGAGGGAGAAGGATTGAGGGAGAGGAGGAGAAAGAGGATGGGAAAGATGGAGGGAGAGAGAGAGAGAAGGATAGAGGGAGAAGGAAGGAGGGAGAGGGTGGGATGGAGAGGGAGAAAGAGAGAGAGGGAGGGAGAAGTATGGAGGGAGAGAGAGGGTGGGATGGAGGGAGAGGGATAAAAAGAAAGAGAGGGAGGGAAAAGGAAGGAGGGAGAGATTGAGATGGAGGGAGAGAGAGAGAAGGTGGGAGGGAAAGGGAGGATTGAACAGAAAGTGAAAGAGAGCGAGAGGGAGAAATAGTAAATGTGAGAGAAAGTGGGAGAAAGACCAGGGATCAAAGGGCCAGAAGCCTCCTGCCTGTGTGTGTGTGTGTATGTGTGTGTGTGTGTGTGTGTGTGTGTGTGTGTGTGTATGTGTCTGTGTCTGTGTGTGTGTGTGTGTGTGTGTGTTCATCACCTCCCACTTCTGCTCTGAAAGATTTTTTGGAGACTGTGAGAATAGGCTTTGTGAGCGAGTCTGTGGGGGACGCAGAAACACTCTGTGTCTCCTGCAGTCAGTGTGGGTGTGTGTCTGTGTGTGTGTTTGTGTGTGTGTCTGGTGTGTGTGTGTGTGTGTGTGTGTGTGTGTGTGTGTGTGTGTGTGTGTGTGTGTGTGTGTGTGTGTGTGTGTGTGTGTGTGTGTGTGTAGTCAGATTGGACTTCTTCCCATTTGATGGTAAGTAGGCCTAGTTCTGCTCGTGTTAGTGGTCTCACAGTGAAGGGGGGATTGTGACCAGGACAACACACTCCAGCCCAGACACACACACACACACACACACACACACACACACACACGCTCTCTCTAACACACACCTGGCTCATTGCTGCTTTTGTAGCTCTCCTAAGAGGGGTGCACCTAGCCTTTAACCTTTTAGAACGCAGCGTCACACAGGCAACTTTCCTCAAAAGCGTACCGCCACATGGGTGTGACTAGAATGAGGCTACACGAGCGTTCCAATAGCAGCGTAACAATTAGCATGTGTGTGGGTTACTACTAACTTCGCTAACGTGAGCTAACATTGTACATTCAGCCACCTTCATCCATTATGCCTCTTAAAATCGTCTTGTCACTATCATTTTGTTTACTATATGTAGTCGCAAATTTTCAAAATATCATTTTAAACTGTCACTTACCGTGAATGCCACGCCCCCGCCATTTAATTGCAAATGTTCGCAATATGATTTTAAACTGTCACTTGCCGCGAATGCCACGCCCCCACCATGTAATCGCAAATTTTCAAAATATCATTTTGAACTGTCACTTACCGCGAATGCCACGCCCCTGCCATGTTATCGCAAATTTTCAGAATATAATTTTAAACTGTCACTTACCGCGACTGCCACGCCCCCGCCATGTAATCGCAAATATTATTATTATAAAATATTTCCCTAGGAGGGGCAACTTATTTCCTTCGGAGGGACAACTTCAGTCGAAGAGGGCAAATGGGCAGTTGCCCAAGCAAGCTTAGCACACTCCTGTGCACGTCCCTGCTTATGATATTTGTGTGGTCCACGTCCAATTGTACTTGACAAAGTTACAACGCTTAGTCAAATATCATGGCCAACGACAGCTCGATATGAAAACCAGCATTGCAGCGGGAATATACCGTACATGAAATGCTTCACGAGAGCTGACTAGCTTAGAGGCATACGCTCCTCAGGATACACATAATTGTAGTCTCATCATTGATGTGCACAAACTGCGCAGACACCTTTTCATATTACAATCACTTGTCACTCACAAATCATATTTGCGCACTATCAGCGCATCCACAACATGCAACAGTTAGAAAAAAATAACTACACACCGATACTATGGAATCAGATCAATGCCACAAATATTTTGTAATCTGTAATATAGATTTTGTATCTGTAATATATATTTTGTATCTGTGAAACCATATACACTTTCAAAACCTATCTACAGATACGGATTTTAAATACGAAATGTATCTACACTTTCAAAAACTATCTTCACTTTCAAAATCTATTTACAGATACGGATTTCAAATACGAAATGTATCTACACTTTCAAAAACTATCTTCACTTTCAAAATCTGTCTGCAGATACGGATTTCAGTTACGCATTATGGATACGGATACGGATTTCTGTTACGAATTACAAAATCTTTTTGGCACTGTTTTTACAGCCTTTCTAAAGAGCCAATCAGCGCTTTTGGCAGATTTTCTAAAGCGCCAATCAACACATTGTATCCTGTACTGACTAGACAATCAGCGCTAGCTTGCTGGCAACTGCTGGCCCGCTCATTATTCTATAGTTATAACCTAAATCTGCCACCGCTCTGCCTAGGGAGAGTTCTGGGGTCTCCCCCGCATGGTTTGAATAAAGTTGGGTGTACGAACGCCGTGGGGGAAGTTAAACAAGCGTGCCTTATGTCTGGCCCAAAAGGCTGATGAACACCTGTACTATTTAGTTAATCTTAGGCTCTGGCGATTCATAGATCGCTTGGCTGCAGAACGCATTGTAACTAAGAAATTGGTCTCAGCCGCATCTAACAAATAGAATCTAATGAAAGTGTGGCGAGAACTCCAGCTTGCTGCCTCATATATCTCTTCCACTGAGACGCTAGAAAACTCGCTTCCACAAAAAATACACAATAAAGCGTTTTCAAGGACTTCAGAAAATGGTTACAAATAGACTACCCCAAAGTGCCATGAAAAGAAACGAAAATGACATTGCAAGGTGGTTTTGAAATCAGGCTGGTCATTATCCAGTTGTTGAGGATGCATATGCACTTAACGGTATACACCCACTATCACTTTGCATGTGTCTGGAGAACAAGACAATAGCAGTCTGTCTGCTAAATGTTCTCATCTTGATAATGGGTCATATGAATACTGTTCATGGTTAACTTAATTAAATGTGAATAGGAGATCGGTCACGAAAATGCTAACGTTAGCTTTCGTTAGCTACCAAAGCAGATCCTAATATCTTCCATACAACGACAAGGATCTTTGAAACAGGTGGAACGAAGTGTGGAGTAAAAACCACTGACTGTGATTGTGCGCTTTACAATGACTTTATTAACAACTCCAAATATAGGACTTCTTACTTGTGCCATTTCTCGGTCTCTGATCCATGACTGCTGCATACACCGTTTCACTCAACTTTCCCAGTTACCAGCAAGCTAGCGCCGCTGATTGGCTAGTCAGTACAGGATACAATGTGTTGATTGGCGCTTTAGAAAATCTGCCAAAAGCGCTGATTGGCTCTTTAGAAAGGAAGTAAAAACAGTGCCAAAAAGATTTTGTAATTCGTAACAGAAATCCGTAATTCGTACTTGAAATCCGTATCCGTATCCGTAATGCGTAACTGAAATCTGTAACTGAAATCCATATCTGCAGATAGATTTTGAAAGTGAAGATAGTTTTTGAAAGTGTAGATAGTTTTTGAAAGTGTAGATACATTTTGTATTTAAAATCCGTATCTGTAGATAGGTTTTGAAAGTGTATATGGTTTCACAGATACAAAATCTATATTACAGATTACAAAATATTTATAGCATTGATCTGATTTCATACGATACCGGCATCTCATTCATTCATTTATTACAGAAAAACAAGTAGCGTAAAGGTAAACTCACAAAACTAAATAAACATGACAATAAATTTTGAAAGGAGGCGTCAGCTCACTGATGATAAAATTCAGGACATCGTCACTGTCGATCTTGAATATGCTTATGTTAATGCTGATTAAAATGACAAGCCTGAATCTGACAACTCGTCTTTGAGGAGCTGCCAGATAATTTGGCAGCCTTGGATGAAGTGGATGAGGGAATGGAGCTGGAGGACAGACTCCAATCCCTTCAAACACCACCTTAGCTGATCCCCTCCTTTTCCACCCCAATAATTAACTCTTTTTATCAGATTTTGTACCCCATTGACATCACATTGACTAGTCCATTGTAGGTGGAGTCCAACAAAAGACTTCATTACCCACAATTCCCTTATCACCTAAACTCTCTAATCTGCATTTCATGAGACAGCATTGGCTGCAACCAAGGTGTTAAAATCGTGACGTACTTTTGCTTATAAACTGCGTTGAAATGATACATTCTATCTCTTCTCAACACTGGCTTTGCCAGGCACTCATCTCTCTATCTCCTGGCGTCGGCCAAGGAGCGTCTCCGTCCTTCCACCATCAACTGGTAAAGGCCTATTCTTTTTGTTCTCAACAAAGACAATCTCTCGTTAGCCAAACACTGCCCGCTAACTGAGACAAAGTAAGTTTAGCAAAGCAGCTAACAATAGATCTGCCAGTTAACTCTGCAACGGGAGAAACGAAGCACAACAGGATTCGCGGAACTGCAACATTCTGACCAATCAAATCCTCCGATCTAAACTGCAGTGTAATACCGACGACATCACAGCAAGGACAACTTTCCACCCATGGACGTTTTCATCACTTCTCTGCCTCAGACACATCGGATGCGCCAACACTTTTCCAAAGGACTGGTAAACATCGATTGGGCAGCTAGCTATTTAGCTATTCACAACCTGGCTAAGCATAGGACTGTTTTCATATGCCATTGTTCATGTATTGTATCTGTTTTGTTTACCGAACATAACTGTTATATACTTTCATTGTTAGTTGGTAGTTGGCTTCGCCACACCATCTAGGGTTAACATTATGATTGCTTCTCATATACATCGGGACTTGCATGCGTTACTAACTATTTCCCTCTTCTAACATGGCATCTTAAATCACATACGATTACAAATACATTGGCCTTCATATAGCCACACACGCGAAGCACATCCTCGAACTTCGCGCTGCATATAGGCTCGTCCTCTTTCACCACACATGTATGTTTCACGAATGTGCACACACACGCACGCGGAACTACGTGGTCAGACAAAGGGACACACACACATACTTTCAGGCGCGCTCCTAAAAGCGCAACACCGAGTTTACTAGCTCGCGCACACACACACTCCCTCTCCCTTACTCATACATATACTTCTTCAATTAATAAGTAAGATACATTTAGCTAGATTACATATTGTGTGTTATTTCTTTATCATTGTGTAAATAAATACTTTGATTTATATATGCTGGTTTATTTAATGTTACACAAGTATGGAATCAGATCAATGTTTATTTAATGTTACACAAGAATGTCAACCTCTTCTATTCAAAACTCCAATGACCTTCAACCATATTATTAATAAGGTAACTTTGTTTGTAGTTTTAATTTAATTATTAATCAGAGTTCCAAATTGATAGTATAATATATTTTATGAGACTGATATATTTAATGAGACTGATTGTGGATTATCAACTTAATTGATCTGCCTTTGTGTTGAATGGTTGATCCCTGTCCAATCGGGTGAGATTACCAACATATTGTTGCTGTTGCAAGGACAGCACCAGTGTGTCTTGGTGGCCCTCGTGAAGTCAATATCACAATTCATACACAATTGCACCCACATTCATCCGGCGCCTGCTCACTGGGTAAAATACCTACATAATCTGGTACTCCCATATGAGAATGGTACCCATTTCACCTACACCATGATGAATTGGAAAGGAAGGCTGTCCTTCAAACACTTTATCCCCTCAAAGTTTTGGCATCAAGCTGGCAAATGTGAATCATGCTAAACCAGGCAGAAATCTTCTGCTTTTCAATTCCTATTTTGCTCTATTACAATGACCTCACATACAATTACACAACAGATTTTTTGGACAATAGTTTTAAGTGAAACTTTGCGTACAAAAATACTAATATATACTTATGTTCCCCTTCAACTATGCAAACAAAATAACAGGGTATATCCAAGACATAATTGTGCATACTTGCAAGTCAACAGACATTACAATGGTCACAGACCTGGGGATGTCAGGGTCAGTCGTGACCACTTTAATGTAGCCTTTCCTTGGCAAGGGTCATGTTTTGTACGTGGACCACTGGTACAGCAGTCCCACCCTTTTTCATCATTTACTGACACACAAAACTGGTGCCTCAGTGACTGGTTAGATTAAACAGGAAAAGGATGCCAAAGCTCAGGGAAAAGATGTCCATGGGTGACCTGGAGCATTTTAATAATGGACAAATGTTGGCCAATGCCAAGATGCCCTGTGACCTTCTTGTGACAGGAACTGGAGTACTCCAGGCACTCGGTGTCCATGAAGTACCATTCTTTATGGACAAGCTTATAAATATCAGCGCCCATAAGCCTGCCGCCAAAACACCTGAACAGAGCCCGGCCCAACCCACTACTGCTGCTCTAAAGGCAGTGTCTGTCTCCAGGCCCGAGGCAGCAGCTGAAACACACAGAAATACCAGTCTGTTAGTGTAATGGCCAAAATGTAAAGATAAATACTGTACATGCAACATACGGTACAAACACTGTTCATCGCTAAGCATAGATAAGTGGATGTCTCAACACAAAGTAATCAAATGAAAACTATTATTGTTCATGAGTGAATGTGTGTCCATGTGTGCTTGTGTTTGTTTGAGTGTGTGTGTCCATGAGCACATAAATGTAATTGGCCTCTTTTAAGGCGAGACATGGCAGGTGAATAGGGTACAAATTTTAAATACAAGGGATCACCATGAAACTTTACCAGTTGATTACATACATCATTATAAGAAAGAA
>NC_137912.1:22072387-22102387 GCF_963457725.1 Sprattus sprattus
CAGTTGCTAGATGTGATGTTGAACTTTTTCAGGCTGGTCTTGATATTGTCCTTGAAGCGTTTCTTTGGCCCACCAGGGGCTCGCTGTCCTTCTATTAACTGGGAGTACAGGATCTGCTTAGGGAGACGGTTGTTGGGCATGCGGATGACATGGCCTATCCATCGGAGTTGGTGTTGCATAATGATGGTAGTTATGCTGGGCATATTTGTTTCCTCCAGAATGCTGGAGTTTGTACGCCTGTCTTCCCAGTTGATCCTCAAGACTTTTCTCAAGGCTCTTATGTGGAATAGCTCCAGGGCTCTAAGGTGTCTACTGTAGGTGGTCCATGACTCCGCTCCATACATTGGGAGAATCACAGCTCTGTAGACTTGGAGCTTAGTTTCAGCCCTCAGGTCTCGGTCGTCAAAGACTCTTGTCCTGAGTTTGACATAGGCTCTGCTGGCGCAGCTCAGGCGATCGTTAACCTCAGAGTCTATATCGGCTTTGGAAGAGAGGAGGCTGCCAAGGTAGGGGAAGTGGTCGACGCTTTCCAGGGTGGTGTTATCCACTTTGATGATGGGCTGGAGTGATGGCTGGTTGGATGGTGGTTGGTACAGGACCTGAGTTTTGTTGATGTTCAAGGCCAAGCCTTGGCCTTGGCAAAGGCATTTAGGATGCCCTGGAGGTCTTCAGGGGAGTGTGATGCAATGGCGTTATCATCAGCATATTGCAGCTCCATGATGGTGGTATTCCTGACCTTGCTCTTGGCTTTGAGCCTGTTAAGGTTGAAGAGCCTGCCATCAGTCCTGTAGAGGATTGGAATCCCCTGTGGCAGCTCCTGGCCAGTGAGGTGGAGTATGGTTGAAATGAAGATTGCAAATAGGGTGGGGGCAATGATACATCCCTGTTTTACTCCAGTTTCAACGCTAAATGGCTCAGATTCAGAGCCACCGTTGCTGAGCACTGTGGCTAACATGCCGTCATGCAGTAGACTCAGTACACGGATGTACTTGTCATGACATCCATACCTTGATAGTATACTCCACAGTGCCTGACGATCTACGGAATCAAAAGCCTTTGTCAAGTCTATTAAGGCCATGTAGAGAGAGGCAGTCCTTGTTCCCGACACTTTTCCTGAAGTTGGCGAGCATATCAGCTGTCAGCATATCAGCTGTTCCCGTGGATGTGGATGGGCGGAAGCCGCACTGTGATTCAGGGAGTACCTCCTCAGATAGTGGTAGCAGGCGGTTGGCGAGGACACGAGCAAGCACTTTGCCCGTTGATGATAAGAGCGAGATGCCCCTGTAGTTTCCACATTCAGCCTTTCCCCTTTCTTGAATATGGTGACAATTTGGGCGTCCCGGAGCTCTGAGGGGAGCTCTTCCTTTTCCCAGATCTTGAGTAGAAGATTATGGATCTGGTGCCAGAGACTTGTCCTCCTTCCTTTAAGATCTCTGCAGGGATCCCATCAGGACCAGCGGCCTTGTTGTTCCTGAGATTCCTGATGGCATTGTGAACCTCAGTTAGGGTAGGTGGTTCCCCCATGTGTTCTCTGATGGGACTCTGCGGGATATGGCTGGCGATGTCTTATTCGGCTGAGCTGTCACGGTTCAGAAGTTCCTGGAAATGCTCCTTCCAACGTGCGTTGATGAATTCATTGCCTTTCAGAAGTGTCTGTCCTTCATTTGAGCGCAGGGGATTTAAGCCGCGGTGGCTAGGACCATAGACAGCCTTAGTGCCACTGAAAAAGCTTCTGGTGTCACCTGAGTCTGCCAGTCTCTGGAGTTCTAGAGCCTTTTCTGTCCACCAGTTGTTCTTGAGCTCCCTCACCAATCTCTGAACGTCAGCCTTGGCTCTAGAGTGTGCTGCCCTTTTGGCCTCACATGTTAAATCCTTTTGCCACACTCAGAAGGCTTTTCGTTTTCTGGAGATAAGTTGTTCTATCTCTATGTCATTTTCATCAAACCAGTCCTCATGTTTCCTGGACTGATACCCCATGGTGGTTTCGCATGAGTTAAGGATGGTGGATTTGAGAAGGTCCCAGTGCTCTTCGATGTTATCAGGGTATTCTTGCTGAAGGCTTTCTCCGAGAGAGCCCTGAAGTAGCTGCTGGGTGGCGGTTTCATTCAGGCTGTCAAGGTTCAGTCTTTGCCGGGTCTGCTTCTTCTGAATCCTCCTCCTCTTTTTAAGTTTGATGGACATTGTGGATCGGATGAGGCGGTGGTCTGTCCAGCAGTTGTCAGAGTCTATCATGGCCCTTGTGATGTTCACATCACAGCGGTCCCTGGCTCGTACGATGACATAGTCAATGAGGTGCCATTGCTTGGAGCGAGGGTGCATCCATGATGCCTTGAATTTGTTTTTCTGGCGATAGAGAGTGTTGGTGATGACGAGGTCGTGCTGAGCGCACGTACTCAGAAGCAGCACTCCGTTGGAGTTGATGTTACCAATGCCCTCCTTGCCAATAGTGCCCTTCCAAAGGTGTTGGTCCCGGCCGACCCTGGCATTGAAGTCTCCAAGTAGGATGATCTTGTCCTCCCTGGGGATTTTTGACAGGGTTTCTTCCAGGCAGGCGTAGAAGGCTTCTTTTTCTTCCACGTCAGAGTCTAGGGTAGGGGCGTAAGCACTCACTACAGTCGCTGTCTGGTTGTTGACCAACAGCAGACAGATGGTCATGAGGCGCTCGCTGATCCCCACAGGAAGTTCGGAGAGGTGGTTGACAAGCTGGTTGTTGATGGCAAGTCCAACTCCATGATTTCTGGCCTCATCGGCTGGCTTTCCTTTCCAAAAGAAAGTGTTGCCACCTTTCTCCTCCTTCAGCTGCCCTTCACCTGACCGTCGTGTTTCGGAGAGAGCAACTATGTCAATCCGGCATCTCTGCAGTTCTCTGGCGATGATGGCGGTTCGTCTCTCAGGTCTGTCACTGGAGGTGCTGTCCGTCAGAGTGCGCACATTCCAGGCTCCAAAGTTAAATTTAAATTTTCTTTGTTTTCGACCGCAAAATGGGGTGTTCCCTCTGGATGCGGTAATCCAGTCGGGAGGTATGAGGCAGGCTATTTTGAGGGCACCTTTTCTAGCCCCTTCCCCATGTGGGGTAAGCAGAGCGAATCCTGAATAGGGCTGCTTAGTCATGGGTGCAGCTAGGAGCCCAGCGAATGAATCTGACACCCATCGCCTGATGTGCCAGCTCATGACTAGGGGCTTCCAGACTACACAACCCTGCCCCCGTCGCCACTTGCTGGTCGCCATAGGACTTAATCCGGGGTGGTAGGGACGATTCCCTTTGTGGAGGACGCCTATGCGTGGCGTTGTTTAACGTGGGGAGGCTGGTGCACAGACAGCAACCGCACGGTCCTTGGCAGGTCTGGGTCAGGATCCAGTGGCATGGAGTCCAAGACGACTGGGGACCCTTCTCTGCTGCAGCCTTCATTCGCCTTCCCAGCCGTTGTGAAGCTCCACTTAAGTCAGCCATCATCCTCCGCCTGTTCTGCCGTTGAGGTATTTTGTCTTTTTTGTCAGGGTTTTCCCTCCCTTAGACGATTGCTATGTCTTGCACGCTCACAAGCTCCATCTGCCCGGTTGCAGTTTAATGTCTTGCCCAGGACACACGCACACACGTACACACGCACACACACACACACACACACACACACATGCACACACACACACACGCATACAAACATACAAACATACATATATACTGTATACATGCAATGTAGGCAGAAGAGCACATACAAATACACACACACAAACACACACTTTACTCACACACTCACTCACTCACATACGCACACTTCACTTAAACTCACTCAGTCATTCCTTCATACAAACACCCCCCCCCACACGCAAACACGCATGTATACTCATTCAGTCCCTCACTCAGTCATTCCTCCACACAAACCCCCCCACCCCACACACAAATGCATGTATACTCACTCACAGTAATTTCCTTCACACAAACACCCCCCCCCCCCCACACACACACACACACGCATGTATACTCACTCATTCTCTCATGCACACACACAAGTGCACACACACACACTGCAGTACTGATGTAATTTACCCTGGCCCTATGCTCCCTTTTCTGTGAAGGCATGAATGATTATCACTTCATTGTTCCCCCATCGCTCGCGTTTTGACAAAGAGGCACCTTTTAATGGAAGCATCCAAGTCATCATCTACCTCTAAATCCACCGAGCCACACACACACACACACACATGTACACACACACACACACACACACTCACACACAGTTCCAACAGTGTTTGATAATATCAGTCTCTCGTCCAACTCGTCCTCTTACTCAAACAACAGAATTTACCTCCCAGTGTGTGTGTGTGTGTGTGGGTGTGCTAGTGTGTGTATGTCTGTGTGTCAGTGTGTGTATGTCTGTGTGTGAGTGTGTGTGTGTGTGTGTGAGTGCTTTGTATGTGAGTGCTGTGTGCGTGAGCGTGTGTTTTTGAGTGAGTGAGTGTGTGTGTGTGTGTGTGTGTGTGTGTGTGTTACATACCAGTTCATCTGATACGCAACGAATGAAGCACTAGACAGAATGGGCTCGTATCTAGGGGGTATTTATTAAACAAAAGGCTAAATGCAACAGAGAATTTCGATCTTCCAAAATAGAACGATGAGGAAGGCCCGAATAGTGTGGTGGCACGCAGTTGAAAGAGAGCGTCCTGGTCGACGATCCCGGCCTTAAAAAATAACGGGCTCCGCCCACGGCTGACAGGCAACACCAGCACACAATTACAATAATAGTCAGAAGTAATAACACGGGAATTAAGGGAAAACAGCGACCCCTAAGGCAGGAGGACGTAACAGTGTATATGAGTATGTGTGTGTTGTGAGTACTGTGTGTGTAAGTGCTGTGTGTGTGAGTGTGTGACTTTCTTTGTCTTTCTGCAAATGTGAGTATATGGACTTATTATTTAGCTGGTTGTGTATTTGTTTGTGTGTGTTTGTGTGTGTGTGTGTTTGTGTGTGCTTGTGTGTGTGTGTGGATGTGTGTGTGCATGTACTGTATGTGTATGTGTGATGTCTTCAGGAAACATCTTTGCAAAGTTCACGCATCAAATTAAATATTGCAACTCATTTACTGATTTCTGGTCTCCTTGAAAGAGTGGTAATTATCATATTAAAATGTCTGCCACTACCTTAACATCATTTCCACCTTTCTCTCTTTGTGTTTTGCAAATGAACAATACTAGAATAGCATTGAAGAATATCTGACAGGGAAACTACCTGCCATTTTCCTACAGAAAATAATCTCATCTTTCTGAGGAGAACTTCACTGATTGATTGCTGCCGAGAACAATAATAAACATGGATTGTACACATTCATGTTGTGTGCGTGTGTGTGTGTGTGTGTGTGTGTGTGAGAGTGACATTGACAGAGAGAGAGAGAGAGAGAGTGTGTGTGTGTGTGTTTTAGAGAGAGAGAGTGTGTCATCCATTTTTCCACAGGCAAAACACTTTCATTTCACAATAATCTCACTCACAGCGGTTACCGCGGTTACGCAAGCGTTTTAGTTACCAGGGAGAGGCATCTCACCAGGCCCCCAGACGGTGACGACTTGTTCTTTGTCATGGTATGTGTGTGTGGGTGTGGGTGTGTGTGGTCGTTTGTCTGTGTGTGTGTGTTTGTGTGTGTGTGTGTTGGTTTATATATTTATTTTTTTCAGCCATACAAAAAGTTTCTGTTATCTGAAAAGTTCTACAGTTTGAAAGATAATGTCATTCCTCCAGGTGTTTCTTTGTGTGTGTGTGTGTGTGTGTGTGTGTGTGTGTGTATGTGTGTGTGTGGGTGCGAGCGTGTGTGTGTCTGTCTGTCTGTGTGTGTGTGTGTGTGTCTGTGTGTGTTTGTGCTGTCTGTGTGTGTGAGAATGAGAGAGTGGCAGAGAGGATGCATGTGTGTGCATTGTGTTTCTACATACATGAGGTTTGTGGCTGTGTGTGTGTGTGTGTGTGTGTGTGTGTGTGTGTGTGTGTGTGTGTGTGTGTGTGTGTGTGCGCATGTGTGTGTGTTTGTGTGTGTATGTTTTTTTCGACACTGTGATCATTAATTATTAGTGTGTGTATGGGGAGATAAGGTTGTGATCGGTTGTGTGTGTGTGTTTGTGTGTGAGTGTATGTTTTTGTGTATGTGTATGTGATCGTGTGTGTGTGTATGTGTGTGTGTGGGCGTGTGTGCGTGCATTGTGAGGAAAGGTTGTGATCGGTTGTGTGTGTGTGTGTGCGGCGTGTGTGTGTGGTGAGATAAGGTGGCCTCAACTGTTGTTTTGCTCTTCTTTTAATCATCCTTTCATGAAGGCCACTGAGACCCACGGGGCTGCACCCCCATCCTTAGAGCCTCACTTATCTCTAAACAGATCCTCACACCCACACACATGATCACTTACACACACACACACACACACTCAGACACACACACACGATCACTTACCCATACACACAATGACGCACAGAAAAATAATCGCACAAGTACACGTACACACGTACACACACACACACACATAAACAGATGCACACCTGCATACACACACAGACATTCACAGGCACAAACTCGTCCAAATCTCTTTTTACTAATTTTTGTCACTCAGTGTCTATCTTCGCAGCACTGACACACACACACACACATTGACACACACACACACACACACACACACACACGCACACAGTCACACATACAGTACATTTACACTAGCTGTCGCCAGCACCTTGTGGTTTCTAAATCGGTCCCAGCACCATGCCATCACACTCAGCTTAGCTAATGGGCTGGCTGATTTTGAGGAGCTGATAGCAGACATCTCATTCTCATGGTGTGGTGTGGTGTGGAGTGGTCTGTGGTTATTTTGGGAACATGACGATAACGTGATGACAGGAATGTGAGGCTGATTCGAAATCATATATCATTCATCGGAGACACTGTTGATATAGGTAAGCTGTTTAACTTGGAGTTTGGACTTCTATTGGTGTCTATTGACCAAGAAAACCCTTTTGACCGAGTTGAGCACAGCTATATGTGGAGTTCCCTACATGTCTTTCCCCTGTGGCTGGCTGTGAAACATCCATCATGTGTTTGGTGATGTGTTCTATCTCCCCATTGGTGGGACTGTGGCTGTGAAACATCCATTATGTGTTTGGTGATGTGTTCTAGCTCCCCATTGGTGGGACTGTGAAACATCCATCATGTCTTTGGTGATGTGTTCTATCTCCCCATTGGTGGGACTGTGACTGTGAGACGTCCATCATGTGTTTGGTGATGTGTTCTAGCTCCCCATTGGTGGGACTGTGAAACATCCATCATGTGTTTGGTGATGTGTTCTAGCTCCCCATTGGTGGGACTGTGAAACATCCATCATGTGGTGGTATCCCCATTGGTGGGACTGTGACTGTGAGACGTCCATCATGTGTTTGGTGATGTGTTCTAGCTCCCCATTGGTGGGACTGTGACTGTGCTATGTGTGTAGGTGCCCTTGAGTGACCCCCTTCACTGAAAGCTTTCAACTCTACCTCTCTCCCTCTCTATCTCTCGTTCTCTCTCTCCCTCTTTGTATCTGTATCTCTCTCTCTCTCTCTTTCTCTTAATCCCTCCCTCCAGTCTCATGTTGGTACTAAATTCCAGTTTTCTTTACCACCAATCTGTCACCAGCACACACATCACTTTACTCTCTTAATCTCTCTCTCTCTCACACATCCACAAACACAGACACACAGACACACACAGACACACAGACACATATACACACAGACACACACACACACACACACACACACACACACACACACACACACACAAGCACATGTGTATCACTGTTGTCTGGGTGCTTGCTTAAAGGATTTAGGCCTTGGGTTCTGTCCAGCACCTTGAGACAATGTTGATGTGTTGATGGAGCCATATAAATTAGACCAAATGTGTTATAACATGTATATATAAGTGCTATCATATGGTCATGCATGTCTGTGTACATCTAATATGTATGCACACAAAAGTACTCATGCAATCTGTGTCAGGATTGATTTTTGGATGAACTACAACACTAATAATTCACAGACACACACACACATACATACACACGCACACACACACACACACATATTGATTTTGCTTATGCGAGAATAGACTGGGTATTTGCTACAGCGACAGCTTTTAGTGACACTGCAATTGAGTTACATGTCTTTGGAGGGAGGAGAGAGGGATGGAGAGAATGGGTTGTCACACAGAGAGAGAGATTACGAACAAAGAGACAACAAGTTAAGTTGATAGATGCCTGTTGTTCTAATTCTTGTGGGGACAGGATATAGATCCCTGTTTGTGACAGATATCTAGCCATCCTTCATCCAGCCCTCTGTCTCTCTCTCTCTCTTGCTCTGGGTGTGTGTGTGTGTGCGTGTGTGTGCGTGTGTGTGTGTGTGTGTGTGTGTGTGTGTGTGTGTGTGTGCGTGCGTGCGTGTGTGTGTGTACACACATAAGTGTAATGTTATTTCCTGTCTATTCAGGTCCTTGTCTCTGTAGATTGACCTTTAGAGTGTCGGAGGGGATTTGTTTTGTCTGTAAGGCAATAAGATTCCAAAGCAAGTAATCACACACACACACACACACACACACTCACACACACCCTGCGTCTCACAATGTCAAATTGAGTTCACCTGTCGGGGATGACCAAGTTTACCATCCGCAAGGCATTCAATCTGACATGGACATAGATGCACACACACACACACACACACACACACACACACACACACACACACACACGCACAAACACAAACACAAATACACTCACACACACACACACACAGACAGGACAGTCTGAGTTTAATGGATCTACACACTTGGTTGAAATATGGAGCTCAAAGATGAAACTATTTAAGTGTAGCATCAAATGCATGCATTAAATAGCATTGGAGAAGTTCACAATCCAGTTTCACCAATGATTTATTATGGTACTATATGCATATCTTACTCACTCATAATTTCTTTGTCTTACTTTCCCTCCTCTCCTCTCCCCTCCTCTCAAACTCCTCTGTCTCCTCTCCTCTGTTTCTCTTCTCCTCTCCTCTCCTCTCCTCTCCTCTTCTCTTCTCTCCTCTTCTCTCCTCTTCTCTTCTCTTCTCTTCTCTGTTTCTCCTCTCCTCTGTTTCTCTTCTCCTCTCCTCTCCTCTCCTCTTCTCTTCTCTTCTCACCTTTGTTTCTCCTCTCCTCTGTTTATCCTCTCCTCTCCTCTTCTCTTCTCTTCTCTTCTCTTCTCTTCTCTTCTCTTCTCCTCTTCTCTTCTCTTCTCTGTTTCTCCTTTCCTCTTCTTGCCTCCTTCATCAATCTATACTGTGGCAACTGAAGGCTCCTCTTTGGCGTCTTGCCATTTACTGAGTAACAACATGAGCATTCAGAAGACTGAGGCAAAACGTAGAGCAAGAGCAGACAGTCTCATACAAGGACACAATACACGAGGTATGGCTAGGTAAACAGTCTCGTTGAGGACACAATACATAGGTAGGGCTAGGTAGACAGTCTCATATGAGGACACAACACAAGGTATGGCTAGGTAAACAGTCTTGTTGAGGACACAATACAAAGGCAGGGCTAGGCAGACAGTCACATATGAGGACATAACACACGAGGTATGGCTAGGTAAACAGTCTTGTTGAGGACACAATACAAAGGTAGGGCTAGGCAGACAGTCACATATGAGGACACAACACACAAGGTATGGCTAGGTAAACAGTCTTGTTGAGGACACAATACATAGGTAGGGCTAGGCAAATAAGCTTACAGCAGAGAATCACATACCCTCCATTACAAATAGAACAGACTCTCAAAAAGGAGAACAGGAAACATTAACACAGGCTTACAACACAAGTACATTTGAAGAGGAAATATTTAGTAAAGAATTAGGAACATTGATATGCTCTTCACACGAACAGCATTATGGTTGAACTTCTACACACATAACCCCATGGAAGTCTTTCCCTCTCTTTTCCTGTCATCCCCCTCTCTCCCTTCTGCAGCACCAATCTTCTCCCCACTCCTTCCCTTCTGTCCCCCCTTCTGTCTCTCCATCCCTTCGTTTCTCCTCCTTCCCTCATGGGTGCATGTGTTAGTGTGTGTGTGTGTGTGTGTGTGTGTGTGGGAGTGAGTGTGCATCTCTGTTGTGGGTCTGTATGTGTCATCATGTGTGTGTGCTTGTGTGTGTGTGTGTGTGTGTGTGTGGGAGTGAGTGTGCATCTCTGTTGTGGGTCTGTATGTGTCATCGTGTGTGTGTGCTTGTGTGTGTGTGTGTGTGTGTGCGCCTGTGTGCGTGTGCTTGTGCATGTGTGCGAATGTGTGTGTGTGTGTGTGTGTGTGCTTGTGCGCATGTGTGTGAGTGTGTGTGTGAGAGTGAGTGTTCATCATGTTGTGGGTCTGTATGTGTCATCGTGTTTGCGTGAGTGTGTGTGTGTGTGTGTGTGTGTGTGTGTGTGTGTGTGTGTGTGTGTGTGTGTGTGTGTGTGTCTGAGATCGAGTGTTTATCATGTTGTGGGTCTGTATCTGTCATCTTGTGTGTGTTTGTGTGTGCACGCGTTTGTGTGTGTGTTTGTATGTGTGTTTGTGTGTGTTAGCTCTTCTTCCTCTCATTACCCCTTCTCTGATCTTCCTCTTTTATCTCTTCGTCTCTTTTCTTGCTGTTGTCTGGTGTTTGGTTGCCGTGTCAACGCTGCTGACGGGTACCGTTGTGAGGGTTATGTAAATTGTTTGTTTTGATTGGTCTGTTGGACGCTGGGGGATGTCAGAGTTCTAACCAACCACTTCAGGGCACCTTAATGATTCCCGCACCAACTATCTCTCTCTCTCTAGCTCTCTCTCTCTCTTCCTCTATCTTTCCTTTTCTTTTTCTATCTGTCTGTCTGTCTGTCTCTCTCCCCTTCCCCTCTCTCTCTCTGTCTGTCTTTGCAAGGAAAGCTATACGTGGTTAAATGCTCATCCCTCTTTGTCATTAGTAAACTATTCTTCATGGACTCCTCTTTTAGTTGTTTTCTTGCTCTCGTTTTACACTCTTTGTCCCTTTTTATCCGAATAAAGACTGCTTGTCCCAACACACACGCATACACCCATACATACACACACACACACACACACACACACACACACACGCACACACACACACACACACGCACACACTCTATCTCTCTCTACCTCTCTCTGTCCCTGTATCGTTCTCTCTATGGATGCATATTTTCCTTTCATTAAAGCTTTATAGACTCCCAGAGCACTGATCAGTTTGTCAACAGCCCCGCTGGTCTCTCTTCCACCCTCCCTTACTCTCTCTCTCTTTTCCTTCTCTCTTTCACCACTCTCTCTGCTTGTGTGTGTCTGAAAACTGAGTCTTAGTGCGATAAGTTCAAAGCGGGATTATTAATTTAAAGAGAGACAGAGACACTGACACAGACATCAAACACTCACAGCCCAAGACGGTGAGGGGGAGGTGTGTGTGTGTGTGTGTGTGTGTGTGTGTGTGTGTGTGTGTGCGTGTGTGTGTAAACCGACAAGCACCAACTTCTAAATCAACGCTCACAAAGAACAAGCTAGAGAGAAAGAGAGCAAAAGAGACAGAGAGCGTGAATAAAGGAGAGAGAGAATGAAGGAGAGATAGAGAATGTCTCTGTACACGAGTCTTTGCACCTTTGCGTCCTCTCACTCTGTGATGTATCTGTCTTTATTGAACAAGGCACCCACAATGTTTTTAATCTGTTGAAGAAAGACCACAGTGTGAAAAGGGGTGGGAAGGCTGTGTCTGTGTGTGTGTGTGTGTGTGTGTGTGTGTGTGTGTGTGTGTGTGTGTGTATGTACTGTATGTGTGTGCATGTGCTTTCTGAATGGTTCCAATGGCATGTGTGTGTGCATTCATGTTCTTTTGGGTGTATGTGTACGTGCAAAAGTGTGTGTGTGTGACTCTTAATGTTTCTTTGTCTGAGAGGGGGACGTGTGTGTGTGTGTGTGTGTGTGTGTGTGCGTGTGTGTGTGTGTGTGTGCGTGTGTGTGTGTGTGCGTGTGTGCATGTGTGCATGTGTGTGTGTGTGTGTGTGTGTGCATGTGTGTGTGTGAACTGCATACCCCGCAAACAGGGGACGTCCCCAGGACGTTAACAGGACATTTGCAACGTCCCCAATCGTCCCCAATTGGTCCTTCTGTGATGTTCGCATGAGTCTTAAATCGGACTTTTAGGGGACGTTCTAATTTGGTCTCTCAGCACTGGTCCCCAGGACGTCCTTCAAAAACGTCCCCGTTACCTTTACCTGTGGTCCTCTGCGTGATGTTCGCATGAGTCTTAAAACGGACTTTTAGGGAATGTTCTGATTTGGTCTCTCAGCACACGTCCCCAGGACATCCTTCAAAAATGTCCCGTTACCTTTACCTGTGGTCCTCTGCGTGACGTTCGCATGAGCCTTAAAACGGACTTTTAGGGAACGTTCTGATTTTGTCTCTCAGCACACGTCCCCAGGACGTCCTTCAAAAATGTCCCCGTTACCTTTACCTGTGGTCCTCTGCGTGACGTTCGCATGAGCCTTAAATCGGACTTTTAGGGAACATTCTGATTTGGTCTCTCGGCACATGTCCCCAGGACGTCTTTCAAAAAAGTCCCCGTAACCTTTACCTGTGGTCCTCTGCGGGACGTTCGCATCGGTCCTTCCAAAACGTCCCCTTGACGTCCTCTGATGGTCCTCTCTGAACCAGAGGTTCCGCGAGAGAAAAATGTTTTTCATTTGCCGGACATTTTAATGATAAGCCGGCCAAATATCTATTTCTGCTTCTAAATTAGCCTATTGAAGAAAACTGACGGCCTGCGTAGTTTAAATAATAACATAATCAGGTAGTTTAGAGTGCAACATGTTTATTTTCCTAAGTTTACAATGGGAAACAAAAACATTAAGGTCTGATGCGCGTCAATAAGTGGCATTTAATCGCAACCTGCTGTAGCGTTAAATTGACGCCGCAACATGGTCATTGCTCTGACTAAGTTCAATGAGAGCAGAGATTCTAAAATTATTCGACCCTCTTGTGAATCCTTTGCGTCGCCTTTTCGCAGTGCTAACAGAACATTTTACTGTGACTCTCAATTACCTCACACCTAAGCGAGAACTTGTGACTCCATAACGGCATAAACGCCCGACATTTTGGCCTTTTCTCTGGTGAAACTGTTTGAACATCTAGGGCTTCAGGTATTCAGTGTTTGGAAAGTAGTTCAGGTCATAGTTCATAATTAAAAATTTTGAACTAAGTTCACAGCTCCAAAAAATTGACTTGTTCACTTCGTTTTTTCAATATGCTGCGAGTGCGAGCTATAATTTTTCCAAATCTCTATCTGCCTGCAATACCGCTCTCGGCTCCTACGCAACCTCGGCGCGCTCACGCACGGGCATAGACAGTATAATGAAACTAATAGAATATTAATAGCACGCTAAAGTTGAAGAATGGACAGGAGGCAGAGTCGGTTTCAGTTGGCTTGTATTGCAGCATGGAGACCCCTCTCGCTGTTGGTTCAAGAACGGTCTAACCTGATGCAGTATGCTATCAGGTTTTATACAAAGAGAAGGGGGGGTGGGATACATTTGAGAGGGTCACCTATGGGGGGATGGGGATGCCAGGACACAAGGCCTCTAGCAGGAAGAGGGGGGGGGAGGGTCACATGTCATTTGCATTGGATCTCAGTGAGAGACAGACGTAGTATACGTTCAGAGTGAGTTGTAGATACAGAGAAGTACATCTTTACCTATAATAATAACAATAATTCCAGTTCCATCAGTCCCCCAATTGAGCATATATATGCTCACACAATAATAACCAGGCAACAGCCAATCAGGGCAGGACACATCGAAATATGTTACAGATAGGGATGATACAATTTAACAGTGGAATATCTATTTTGCAGTTCCATCAGTAGTTATCTTGTGAACACACAGAGCCCACATGCAGAGTCCTTCTGCCATGTTTTCTGGGTGGGTAGTCTCTATCATGGCAAGACGTGCTGAATCAGGTGCTGAAACACCAAGCACGTGGATGGCCAGTTGAGTTCAGGTTTCCTTTGTGGTCACAGGGTTGTCAAGAGTCCTTTTGTTTAGGCTGAGTGTATATCTCTGAGGAGAGCTGGACAGTCCATGACCTCAGCCGGAGCCAAAAACACCCGGGACACAGGGAGGTGTTAGATAGGGTGTGTTGATGGCTGCAGATGGGCAGGGGAGGGGTAGTCTTCTCCTAAAGTGTTGTGTGTGATCTCAGGGTCCGCATGAGAAACCACAACAGTATGAGGGGTTTTAGAGCCATTCAAACATTTGCATTTGACTGTGATATGGGGGAGGGGGAGGGGTGCTTGGTAAAAGGATTCTGCAAGATTACTTAAGGGGTCAAGGCACATGGCTTGGAGTAAATAAAAATAAAGGTTGAAACAAACAAAGACAAATAGCACATGACTTTGACAAAATAAAAAGGAATACAGGTGGAACAACATAGCACAAGACTTTGACAAGACTTTGACAAAATAATATAAAAAGGAATACGGTTGTGACAAACAAAAGACAACGTAAAATAATGCAGATAAGTCACAACAAGCCTTCAAATCCCCTATATGATAGCTTGGAAGCTATCACCTTTGAAAAGTAAATACAAGTTAAAGCAAGGCATTGTCAGACTTAAATCATACCAGACAATAAACAAAAACAGTCACAAGTCATATACCAGACAATAAACAAAACAGTCAAAAGTATGTCATTCTATATTCTCACTCAGTCAGTGAGTGGCATTGAAGTCATTCATCGGCTAGGAGTCGTGTAAGTACATTCATTCATCGGCTGGCCAGCCCACACACACACACACACGTACACACACGCGCGCTTGCGCAGTTGTTCACTCAGAACACGCGTTGTCTGACTCGCGTGGAAACACAGACAAGAGAGCGCTTGCGCAGTTGTTCGCTCGGAACACGCGTTGTCTGACTCGTGGGGAAACAAAGACAAGAGAAGTTAATAATCTGGTTACAACATGTAGGCAACACAGAACACAGAGAGTAAGCAGAAGTCTGCCTCCTCAACATTCACTGGCTTTGTGTGACTACCAGGCAGATCACTTGAACAGCGAGCTCATTTGATTTTACTTAAAAGGGGCATTCCAACATATTGTGGGCCCAGCTAATGTGTCTATACATTTACGTATGTGTTTCCGTAAAGGCATCTTATTTCCATGTATCTTAAAAATATACACCCAGGATGAAGGCTTTGTTAAAAGTCTTCACTCCTCTCCTTCTAACTGACTAAGTTAGATCAATTTAGACAATAGGATAGATGGGGCTGTTTGAATCACTACTGATAGTCAAGCCTGGCCACTTTAAGAACAAAGACAACACAGATGGACGCACACAGGCTTACACAACGAACATGAAACACGGAACAGACAAACATATCACGCTGAAACAAACCAACCGAAACCGACTCTTCCTGGTCCTTATAATGAATAGTATAAGTCAATTAAAGCGAACGGGACTTTTTCTATGTGCAGAGGCCGGTTAAGCAGATGAGAGACCTCTTTCATATCCGTACAGTACCCAGTTTATTTAACCGAAAGCTTACAATGGTAGACTTCTCAATTTGTAAAGCGTTACAAACAGAGCCAATGCCGCTCCCAAGACACAGTTCGTCTCGCACTTGTGCCTTCCCAATAACAGCGCCGACACAGTGCTTTTAAAAATGCATAGGTCTACTAAACGCCGAATGATAAAAACGTCCGAGACTGTGTATGTAAAACACGCCTCGATCACGTTTACTAGTCCGCGCGGCACAGTGTTTACCTAAAACACGCGCTACAGTCACGACCCTAGTACAACGTCCGGAACGATAACGTTGTTAATTTCTGGTTTAAACTGGCCGATGCCTGTGCACTTTACGCTTAGCGCTGGATATGTAAAGAGTTGAGGCTGAATTAAGTGCTATATATTTATGAAATTGCTCTGTCTCTCACCCCCACACAACCTCTGTACACAGAAAGATGCTAAAAAGCTTACCTGTCTCCGTTCAAAGTTTTTGAAGCGTCGGCTCATATTCTTTTGCTGTTTCAGATAGATGTATATCTACCGGCATCGAAGGACCATCTAATAGAATATTAATAGCACGCTAAAGTTGAAGAATGGACAGGAGGCAGAGTCGGTTTCAGTTGGCTTGTATTGCAGCATGGAGACCCCTCTCGCTGTTGGTTCAAGAACGGTCTAACCTGATGCAGTATGCTATCAGGTTTTATACAAAGAGAAGGGGGGGTGGGATACATTTGAGAGGGTCACCTATGGGGGGATGGGGATGCCAGGACACAAGGCCTCTAGCAGGAAGAGGGGGGGGGAGGGTCACATGTCATTTGCATTGGATCTCAGTGAGAGACAGACGTAGTATACGTTCAGAGTGAGTTGTAGATACAGAGAAGTACATCTTTACCTATAATAATAACAATAATTCCAGTTCCATCAAAACGCTTTCAG
Organism: Sprattus sprattus; assembly: GCF_963457725.1. Classification (NCBI taxonomy): domain Eukaryota; kingdom Metazoa; phylum Chordata; class Actinopteri; order Clupeiformes; family Clupeidae; genus Sprattus; species Sprattus sprattus. The sequence goes on from NC_137912.1 coordinate 22,088,864, forward strand.
ACGCAACACTGCAGGTATTACAGGTTGGCCTCTGAAAAAAAGCTTTTAAGGCTAGTCTGCTTGGCCATGTTGGATCCTTCTCACTCAGTTCGCTCCTTGTTTGTAACCGACGGTTGCGCTTTATTTAAAATGCAGCATATGCGTGTTGTTTAATAACTTTCTAATAACAGATCAGTAGAGAAGCATTCATATTTATTTTATTTTCTCATTATTAGTTTGGCTAGTTATTAGGCTCTGCCTCCCTGACTGCACGTCCGTGACGTGCCATGGGTGTTAATTAAAAAAGGAATCATTACGGAAAACCCTCAATGAGATCGCTACAATATGCTTTTCCTCAAACCCTCGGAAAAAATGACTACGTCTTTGGCTGTCTCACACTGTGATAAACGTTACTGTTAAAGTGACAGAATAATAGTCCGACAGAGGTAGTACAGTGGGTAGAGCAGTGGTTTAGTAATAGGACGGTTAACGGTTCAATTCCCAAGCCTCGCAACCAAGTTGTAAGAGCCTGTGTGTGTATGAGCCCTGTAAGCAAAATGCGGCCCCGCGATCTATTATTATTTAAAAAAATAATAACTCAGCAAAAACGGTCGTTACCCCCCACCGTGCCTGCTACGTCCATGGTGCGTCCTTTTACCTTCCTTGAATAACGTCCCCAGGACGACTAAAACGTCCTGCAGAACGTCCCCAGGACTAATAGAAAAAGTTTCCCAATTGTCACTGCAGACAGAATAATAGTCAGAATAATAGCATCTACTGTTTGGGCAAACCTGAATACAGGGCTGTTAACGATGTGTTTGGACGTCTCTAACGATGCCTGGAAGTCTCTAGAAATCTGGCACCTTATTCAATTTCAAGTTCAATTTAAGAATCCTGAGAACACTTCAGCTGTGTTCAGAGATATTTTCTGACTATGGTCTTCCGAAGTCCGTAAGAAAACAGTTTGAAAATGAAAATGTTTTTTTTTTTTTTTTTTTTTAAGGTCGACAGGGAAAGTCTCCGAGATCGACACTTCGAGCATGATCGACGGGTTGGGCACCTCTGGCCTATATTAAATATTTAATGTTTTCAGAACTGTGCAAAAAAATAAAAAATTAGAAGTATTTTCTAATTATCATGTAGTCTTTCGCGTGCCGGTCAGAATCACCCGGCGGGCCGTACAATGCTCAGGTCTGCTTTAACACGTTTATCACAGTGTCAGACAGCCAACAAACTAAGTCATTTTTTTGGTTTGAGGGTTTGAGGAAAAGCATATTGTAGCGATCTCAGTCACTACGCATTGAAGGTTTTCCGTAATGATTCCTTTTTTAATTAACATCCATGGCACGTCATGGACGTGCGGGCAGGGAGGCAGAATAGCCAAGCTAATAATGATGAAATAAAATGAATATTAATGCTTCTCTACTGATCTGTGCTATAAATGTAATTTCTGCATGATTCCAATACAATATACAGAGCATACATAGGAAGGTCTGTGTATAATATCAAGTCTCTAGCTTTAACATTGAGCTTTCCACAGGCCGTCAAAGATGATGCAACATAACGTAGAGTACAGTTTTTGCACAAATTGAAGCACCTAGAATACTATGATATATCCAAGCCACACCCTTGGAAGTTCATATTCTTCAAGATCTTCTGATGTTATTCTCCTCGATTTAACTCTTACAATTGTAATTTGAAAAGGCAGGGTGCCTGTGCAACTTTGTATGAAAGAGTTATTTTTCATAAGTTCATAATCATGAGTGCATATTCACACATTTTAACACAAGTTCATCAAAAGCTAGCAGCTGCCAACTGTATGTACCTTACCTTCGTTGTGTAAAGAATGCTGATATGAAAAACAATCAGTCGTCAATGTACAAGCTGCCAATTGAATGGTGATTTTAGATATTCGGTTTATATATTCGTAAAGCCACAAAGCCACAAACCTCACTAAACATCACTCTGGCACGTACATCACTGCGACTACTTGACACAAAACCGCAAGCACAAGGAGGCTCAACAATCTCATCCAGGTGTCGCCGCCCCCCAGCTACTCTGCCAGGCCCCGCAGCGTATCCCACACATGAGCTGCCGTGGTGGTGGCTGACAGAGAGCAAGGACACAGGCACACAGGCACAGAGACAACACAATGAACATGAACATGAACACATCAACACATACAGGTCATGAATAGGCTGAAGAAAATGAAAAGTTTTAATTCCCTTTTTAAGAGAGAGCACTGAGTGCGATGACCTTAACTCCAGAGGTAGGCTATTCCAGAGGGTTGGGGCACAGTAACTAAAGGCACCGTGTGCAGCATTGGTGTTTATTCTTGGGGTCGTGAGAAGACATTTATTGGAGGACCTTAGGCAACGCAATGGATCATAAAAAGAAATCAAATCGGAAATATAGGGTGGGGCAAGGCCGTTTAGTGATTTATAGACAAGAAGGAGTATTTTAAACTCAATTCTTTGTTGTAAAGGGAGCCAGTGAAGTGATTTAAGAACAGGGGTGATATGATTGAATTTTGAAGTCTAAGTGACTATTCTAGCAGCTGCATTTTGGATAAGTCGAAGTTTGTTTAACATCTGTTTTGTTAGACCAGCATAGAGTGCGTTTCAGTAATCTAACCGACTTGAGTTAATGCATGGATGCAAGTCCGATTTAAGGCTCATGCGAACGTCCCGCAGAGGACCACAGGTAATGGTTACGTGGACGTTTTTGAAGGACGTCCTGTGGACGTGTGTTGAGTGACCAAATCAAAACATCCCTAAAAGTCCGATTTAAGGCTTATGCAAACGTCACGCAGAGGACCACAGGTAAAGGTAACGGGGACGTTTTTGAAGGACATCCGTGGGACGTGTGCTGTGAGACCAAATTACAACGTTCCCTAAAAGTCAGATTTAAGATTCATGCAAACGTAACAGAAGGACCAAACGTAGACTTGCTACGAACATCAAAAACTTTCTGGTAACGTCCTTCACGAACGTTGTGGCGGGGACCAATTGGGGACGATTGGGTACGTTGCGAATGTCCTGTTAACGTCCTGGGGACATCCCCTGTTTGCGGGGGTTACACCTTCACAGTATATTTGTATCCATTTAGCAGATACTTTCTTTACTGAGGTAACTTGCAGGTGTACATTGAGATGTAGGTTCCCTAATTGTATGAGTATACATTTTTACCAGTATGTGTCTTCATCACAAGGTTGTTGCTGTTTTTAGCACTACAGTGCTCAAGCTGAACAAAATGAACAGTGACACATCATACATATGAAGTGACATATCTTCGTTTCCACAGTCGATCAGGATCTTCTCAAGACATACTAAATTTCAGAATGAAACATAATATTTGTTTATATACCATACCTTTGTTTATTAGGCTTTTCTGCAATTTTCATGTTGCTATTTTTCAGCGTTGTGTTGTGATGTTGGATGGCAGCTTGTGTGGGTAAGAGGGCCGTGGTAACACACTTGGGTTAACACACTTGCGTGCTATCACCGTCTAATACATACTCTCCTCTTTCTCTCCCTCTCTCTCTCACACACACACACTGGCATTATTCTGTACATATAAATAGAGGAAGGGGTGAGTAGAGCGATAGAAAATAATAGTGAAGTGTAATAAGAGAGTGCAGATTAAAGAGGAAAAGTTGCTGACCTGGAACATGCTCAGCCATAGTTCCCTTTCATTCAACTTGCGTAAAAAGACAAAAATAAACATGTCTCTCCCTCTCTCTTTCTCTCTGTCTCTGTCTCTCTCACTCTCTCTGTCTCTCTTTCTCTCTCTGTCACTCTATCTCTCTCTGCAGTGGAGGAGACAGAACAGGATGAATGCCCAAGATTAGTGAGAGAACAATAGAAAGACACAAGGAGAGAGAGAAGAAATTGAGAGAGAGAGAGAGAGAAATAGAGGATAAAGGATAGCTGAGAGATCAGGTCATGAAAGAGAGACGGAGCCAAGGAGAGGGTGAGAGAGAAAGAGAGTTAGAAAAACAAATTGATAAACAGAGAGAGAGGTTAAAGGATGAATTTAGGATCAGGTCATCAGAGAGAGAGCGAGAGAGAGATAAACATAGACAATACGAGCATGAAGATTCAGGTGAGATATGGTCATGAGAACTAGAAAGAGGGAGAAATGAGGGAGAGAGAAAGAAGAACAGATGAATAAATAGACAGACCAATGGAGCATGAGGAAATGTAAAGATGAATGTAAGGTCAGGTCAGGCGAGCGAGAGAAATAGGGAGAGAATGGAAGAGATTGAGAGAGACAGAGAAAACAACAAATAGGAAAACAAGTGGAAAATATGGGTGCAAAGAAAGCTAAATATGAATGTGAGATCAGGTCATGAGAGATAGACTGAGTGAGAGTGACACAGAGAGAAGGGAAAAAATAAAAAAAAAATATATATAAAAAAAAGGAATATCGGATATGGTCATGGAAGACAGGTGAATAAGGCACAGATACAGTGGTCATGGAAGACAGGTGAATAAGGCACAGATACAGTGGTCAAGGAGGACAGGTGAAGAAGGGGCAGATACAGTGGTCAAGGAGGACAGGTGAAGAAGGGGCAGATACAGTGGTCAAGGAAGACAGGTGAATAAGGCACAGATACAGTGGTCAAGGAGGACAGGTGAAGAAGGGGCAGATACAGTGTCAAGGAGGACAGGTGAAGAAGGGGCAGATACAGTGGTCAAGGAGGACAGGTGAAGAAGGGGCAGATACAGTGTCAAGGAGGACAGGTGAAGAAGGCACAGATACAGTGTCAAGGACTAGTGTGAGACCGGGCCATGAGAGAGGGAGGTTAAAGCTTAAACAAGACAAATTAGAGGTAAAATCACTTCTATCTTAAACAACACAGTCTTACATTTTAATGGCATGTTCTTGTATACTAATAATGATATAAGTAAGGGATAATGTATTGTCCGGAGGTCATTATCCAAAAATAAATCCTGATGGGGCGAACAGCACCCCGCTGTGCAGCTTATTATACGGTAACTTGCCAAACTCAATAGAAGGCACTCCTCCCAAATACCTCTTTTTAATGATTTAGTTCGCCGTTTCGAAATAAATAGTTCTTCAAGCAAATAGAACTTTTAAGTTTTAGGTGTTGCGTAGCAATTCATTACTAGCTGACTTCAAATTACAATGGGTCTGTTACCTTTAATGACCGGACTACTTGTGGAATGATATGAAAGATGTGAATTAGAGGCACAAAACCCGTTGCCAATGACAGCGGTCATTATCTTTTCGCAGCGGTCATTATCAGGAAATATCGGACCTTCGAACTTTGGGATGGCCCATTCAAATCAACAGGACTTTTTGGAACATTCTGAAGAGCCGTAAAATCAAATAAATTAAAATAGTCATAGAATCTAAATGACCACGCCAAAGTTGAAGAACGGACCGGATAACGTAGTCATGATTTTATTTCAGCGTGGAGACCCCCTCTCAGCTGGTGCTCGGAGTATGGCCTAACGGATTGTAGACTATATCACCATTCAGGCAGGTAGAATACAGGAGTGGAGGGGACACCACACCCTATAGGTCATGGCAGGAAGGCGAGACAGGTTGGTGGAGGGGTTCACCTATGGGGGAGGGGGATGATAACAGAATACAAAGGGTGATAGCAGGAAGGAGGCTATAAAGGGGGGAGGGGTAATTGTTCAGGTCTCAGTAAGCACGGATACTTGTGTCAATTTAACCCACCCAAATCGCGTTTAAGCCAGTTAAAGCTCGTAACTCGCTTATAATTGCCTCATGCAGCTTACGCCTAAATTTAACCCTCTCATATTTCCGGTGATGTCTGAGCCTTTAGAGAGAGGTGGTCTACGCCGATCGGTGAGCTCAAACAAGGCCGGTCAAACAAGGTTGATGTAACATGGGGCTAGTGGTGACAGGGAAGCCACTCATAGGGAGTGTTATGAGCATGCGTGACTGCGTGGAGATGACCCAGCCGCTTGTACACAATCCATCCCCATACACCGGAGATAGCCTGAAGGCTTTCAAGAGTACAGATGCATATCAATATGCTGTTGCAGGATGGGTGAATGACACCAATAAATGGCATCTGGAGGCAAAACACATGTATGTCATCACAGGACATCTAAGTGACTCAAACAGCGATTATCAACCAATTTATTTTAGTGGTGGTTAAGAGTGCCAATGTGGGCTAGCTAGGTGTAGCTACAGCCTTTAGTAAAGTTTGCTAGCAGTTCGCTAACTATTAGCACTCTAGCTTAGTCAGGAGAGTTTAGCTCTGATAAGGCACAGCAATTGTTCACGATTGTATCAACGTGCTGCATTTCACTTAACATGTCAGTCATTCCCAGGCTCCGAACACAAAATCAACATCTTCATGGATAGTGGTGCAGGAAAATACAAAGTGTTGACTGCACAATCGGGAGTTAAATGTTAGCTGCTAGTTGTCTCTTCTAATTTGCAACCAACAATTTATAGCTAACCATTTATTCCGCCGATCTAAATCTTTTTGTATACAATTAAAATGTTTAATTGGGTTATTTTCGCGACTGGTGGCGCATCCATCAGCACAACATATGCCGGGCATTTTTAACTTTCTGTGAGTTTTGACCGACTATGTCTATGTTGTGACTGACGCTCAGCTTGAAAATACATTTGAGTGCTCATGCATTGCATTGCTTGGAAGCTCGCACATTTGTTGCACTGGTCAGAATTCAGTAAAAGACGGAGCAAACACAGTTTTTCTACCGTTGTTGAAACACATACACACGTAGACTCGTTTTCTTTCCGTATGAGAGTGGTTATTCACAGAAAATGTCTATCTACTGATAGAAAGAAGAGAACTTTTAGCCACTACACTGCCTGTGAACGATGAGGATCCACGTTGATGTTGTTAGTAAACAAACAAGGTCGTCTTTGCGCATCCCCAAGGCAAGATAAGAGGCTTAAATTTCGGTCCATGTATACACTTAACAACAAGAGCCGTTTCCCTTAAAAGATTTCACCCCTACTCGCGAAGACGATTCCGTCAAAGTGGCTTACGAAAAAGACACATGTACACGCAGCTAGTGAGACAGACAGAGTACACATCCAGGACATCATCATCAGTGTGGATGGGGAGATGAAGGCGCTGTTCTGAGGGGATGTGGTCTCTCTCCCAATCTGACCTTGGGGGGGGGGGGGGCACAGAGGGAAAAAAACAGCACACAGGAAAAAAGAGAAGAAATCTCTCTCACTCTTTCAATTCATCACTGGGTGATTACATTTACATCCAAATGGTGTGGCGAGTGCTCATCACACTCTCTTTTTCTCTCTCTCACACACACACTCACATTTCTTTCATTCCAGCACTTTGCTTTATGAATGATTATTGCTGGTATTACTATTGTTATTATTTGACGAAGTTAACTCATTTTGATTCAGGAAATCAATTTGTCGCTTAAAGAGAGGGATAGAGAGCGAGCGAGAGAGAGAGAGAGAGAAAGACAAAGAAAGACAGAGAAAGAGAGAGAGAATGAGAGAGAAAGACAAAGAAAGACAGAGAAAGAGAGAGAGAATGAGAGAGAGAAAAAGACAGAATAAGAGCAAGATTGAGGAAGAGAGGAAGAGAGAGAGAAAGAGAAAGATTGCTCCGAAGGCAGAGGTAAGGGTTGAGGACCTCTCGTTTATCTCTGGGCATATTAAACCAGCTGAGGCGAGGCGAGGTTTGTGTCTGTGTGTGTGTGTGTGTGCGTGTGTGTGTGTGTGTGTGTGTGTGTGTGTGTGTGTGTGTGTGTGTGCCTGTCTGATTCCTGCTTCTTTATCTATTTGAAATAGGCACAGAAGGAACAGGCTTGGCCCATCTAATGGATATTTAAAGGCCGTGTCAGAGAGTCCTTTAACACACTGGGGAATAGGGTCAAACAATCATACAAGATGTATACTCAAACCTACACACATATACACACACACACACACGCACACACTTATACACATACACACACTTCACGCAATGTACTCTGAGAATCTCTTCACAGGCAATTATAGAAGCACTCTCAACTTCATGTATGTTTCTGAAGTGTTTGTGTGTGTGTGGAGAATCTCAGAGTACATCAGAATGAATTGTTTATACGCAGTGGTGGAATGTAACGAAGTATTTTTACTTCGTTACTGTACTTCGTTACATTTTTACGTATCTGTACTTTACTTAAGTAAAAATAATAGTGCATACTTTTTACTTTTACTTCGTTACATTTTGCAGCTATTATCTATACTTTTACTCCGCTACATTTCTACAATATGTGTCGTTATTCGTTACATTTTATGAACACAGTTTCGCCAAAATGTTGCCTACACAAAAATATGGATTGCGTTGCTTTAGGACGTTTCAGCCAATCAGGTGGCTCTATCAGCTCCAACGACAGCAGAGTGTGTATTTGGCAGCAGCAGCAGCACTACGGTAGCCTTTGCCTTGCCTGTTTTGCTCAAATATTCGACAAACGGCCTGACTAACAAACAACTTTTCAGCATGGATTCAGAGTCAGCCTCATCTGAGGACATGTTCAAGTTCAGAGGCCCCAAGAATAACCCGTGGAGGTTTCAGTGCGTTTCCTGTCTACCTCAAAAAATCGCCTTCAAATTTGGAGAAACAGGTCAAATTATGCGGAGTTCTTGCTATGCTAAGTTAATGTCTATGACTTTTGCATATCGTATGCGGTTACTGACATGATTGTATACTGTTATCTAGCAAAAATACATGTTGACATACAGCAATAGCATCAACATAGGTTAAATAACACGATTGTACCTTGATTATTTATTTAACGTAGTGGTAAGATAAAGCTGGTAGTTTAGCAATGTCAAGCTAACGTGAAGATTTGCCTTTTGTATGGTTATTGCCTGGCATGCAAACCTAATGCCTAGTCTTGGGTTACTCAATATGTTTTTTTTCCCTTTTCTGTAATCAATAGAGCATAAAACTCTGCATTGACCAGTTTAACAACTCCATTTGTTTTTCATGTTTCATATTTACATTTTTTTTACACGTTTACAATTAAATAAAAGATTAAAAGATATAAAATTGTGTCTTTATTGGTTTGGCTTAATGGTATTAACTTTGCAAATAATCCCTGGTAGATAATTTGTCATCTGCAGAATTGTAAAATAGAGTGTGAACAGTAATACAGACAATAGGCCCAATAAGTACACCAACCTTTCCAATTAACAAATGTTGTTGCTTATAATTATTACTAGTAGTGACATCTGTAGAGGCATTTATTACCAGTCGCTATTTCTTTATCAAAATGGCACAGCCCATTGAGACAACCCATTGCGTGAGTACTTTTACTTTTACTTTTAAAGTAAATTTAAAAGTGAGTACTTTTTACTTTTTACTTAAGTAGGATTGTTGATGTAGTACTTTTACTTTTACTTTTACTTTCATTTGCCTGTTTACTTGTACTTTTACTTAAGTAATAAACTTCAGTACTTCTTCCACCACTGTTTATACGTATAAATGTGTGTGTGTGTGTGTGTGTGTGTAGGTGTGTGTGTGTGTGTGTGCATATGTGTCTTTATCTATAGGGATATGTCTATAATGTATGTGCATGTGTGCAAGTTTGTAAATGTGTTCGCATGTGAATATTAGTGTATGTGTATGGGCATGTCCGTGTCCGTGTGTGTGTGTGTGTGCACGCGTGTGCGTGCGCTTGTGTAAGTGTGTGTGTGTGCGTTATTCCTCTGTCTTGGGAAATATGGTGTTTTTATTTGGGCTCTTGAGTCCAATCTGATGAGTCCAATTTCACAGTAGGTCCAAGACTCTGTGGCTTGTAGGCCTCTCCAGGTCTCCGTCTAACCATCAGACGACCATGTGTTGGGCAAAGCTATCAGAGAAGACGAACTTAGAAGACCCTCCAGTCCGCTTTGGTTCAATCCTTATGGTCTTTTACAAACCTCAGCCAGGCAAAGTACAACGTTGTCCCGGAAGAAAAACTTGCTTCCTTTTGCTCTGACAATGTTCCCCAACTCTGAGAAGTGTTTTTTCCAGCAGGGCAATGCTCCATGCCACACAGCCAGGCCAGTAAAGGTGTGGATGGAGTACCACCAGATCAGGACCCTGTCATGGCCAGCCCAATTTCGAGACCTGAATCCCATAAAAAACCTCTGAAATGTGATCAAGAGGAAGATGGATGGTCACAAGCCATGAAAAGAAGCCGAGCTGCTTGAATTCTTGCGCCAGGAGTAGCATAAAGTCACCCAACGGCAATGTGAAAGACTGGTGGAGAGCATGCCAAGACACATGAAAGTTGTGATTTTAAATCAAGGTTATTCCACCAAATATTGATTTCTGAACTCTTCCTAAGTTAAAGCATTAGTATTGTGTAGTTTAAAAATGAATATGAGCTTGTTTTCTTTGCATTATTCGAGATCTGAAGACACTGCATCTTTTTTGCTATTTTGACCAATTGTCATTTTTCTGCAAATAAATGATCTAAATGACAATATTTTTATTTGAAATTTGGTAGGAATGTTGCCAGTAGGTTATAGAATAAAACACAAATGTACATTTTACTTTAACACATACCAATAAATAGTAAAACCAGAGAAACTGATCATTTTGAAGTGGTCTCTTAATTTTTTCCGCGGCTGTATATACACACACCTATCTATATATATATAGATATATATATATATCTATATATATATATCTTATATCTCTACAAAACACACTACACTTGTGACACCACAGAACCTCAAAGGAATTAACTGTATGATACCTTGTCTAAAATAGATTTAACTAACCTTACAAAAATCCGTTGAACATAATGATGTATGATGTTTTTCCTGCTTATATAAATACCCATTTTGGCACTCCCTACCATACAATTGGCTATTCGAATTTCTGAACACATTGAAACCCTAGAATAAAAATCAGGATTGACAAAACATCTCAAATATCTTTGTTAACAGATGAAATAAAGAATTCAATCCAACTCCCTTTGACGACAAAGCAGCCTTCATGACTTACAGTTGGATTTAAAACAGAAATAAGAGTTAACAGCCAAAATAGGAACCAGTGCAACAAAATCGATTTGAGCTTTTATGAATCCCATACCTTAAAAAAAAGAACTTGATAGAAAAGAGTTTTTTGAGCTGATAAAATCTGAATCTGGAGGGGGAGCTGTGACGCAAGCAGTGCACAAGCAGACCCGGGTTCGAATCTGACCCGCAGTCATTTCCCGATCCCATTCCCCACCTCTTCTCTCCAGCTCATTTCCTGTTGAAAGCCTTCAGTATCTGATTAAAGGCAAAAATGAATCTTTAACAAAAAAGAAATTCTGGAGTCAGAAGCTTTAGTTCTCCAAGCTAAATTAACTAAACTTTGACCTCAAGTATTTGTAGGCAAATGTAGAACACTTTGAGGAACCCAAAGTTACCTGTCCCCCAAAAAATCTACTAAAATGACAGAACCTTTGCTGAAAGGTCTGATGGTGTATCTAAAGATATCAATATGTGCACAAAATAAAGGCTACTGTCATTATAAAAGACTTAGGGTGTTCAACCCTTTCAAAAGCTTTTTCTTGATCCATAAAAACAAGACCTCATTTTTTATTCAATTTACTGGAGACATCTCAAAAGTGTCAAAAGCTTGACCGGCCTGGAACACATTATCACACCATCTCACTTTTGGCAGAAGGGAATCAGAAATATGGCAGATAAATGTATACACCTATTGGGACAATTGTACATGATACACAACATTACCATAATATGAGGCTGCTTGGCACGGCACTTGTGTTGGCATTTTGATTATGTTCAGTTTTGTTTAGTTATATTTAGTCATGGTTGGTCGACATGGTGCATGAGAATTTGAGCTAAACAAGGATAGCAAGGGTGGCAGGATAAAACAACAGTGCAGAACTGGCTGGTAATAGCCACAACACGTGCCACATGCTGTACCCAAGATCCTTATAGGCCCTCCCAAACAGTACCACATGCACTGTCTGTAGCCCAGTTTTATTCATGTTGGGAAGTTTATATGTCTTTGATGGAAATTGATATAGTCATATAATTACCTTTGCATACATGTATGCTCTTGTGTGTGTGCGTGCCATGTGTATTCACAGTCTGTCACTCACCCTCACCCATGGCCTATGCTAAACGGAACTTCCCTAGACATCCCCCCCTCTACTCATGGCCTAGGTAATACACATACCAGGCCTTTGTGTAAGCATGTTCCGGAACATTCCGTGGGGTGGTGGTGGTCACCTCACCTCCCCTCCCACTTACATCCCCATTTGCCAACCTTGACCTATCACCCCAAGGTATCCCATGATTGACCAGTATCTAAACAGTAACACACCCCCATTGACCTGTGACCTCCCATATCTGACCTTATAAAAAGTAATACTGTACGATGATATTCAGTCTTTACCCTGTCTACATGATTTGGAATTGGTGTCTTTCATTTTGATGAAAATATATTTAGTTATGTTGGCTGACAGGTGCATGAGAATGTAGTTATACAATGATAGCAAAGGTTGCAGGCCACAACAACAGTGCACAACTGGCTGGTGCCACCCACACGCTGTACCTGGGATCGTAAAGGCCTTCCTACAACATGCACTGTCTGTAACCCACTGCTGCTATACACAACAACATGGCTGACGAGATGCATTGATGCATTATTCATGGCTATACGATACACACACACACACACACACACAGCTTAATTCTTTAAGTCACTGTGGCTGGGTTGCACCAACATGGATAAAATTAATCCTGGTTTAGAGTTAGCCCGAATCTCGATTCTTCCCCTTGCCCCTTTTGCTTTGTCTTGTCTTTGTCTTAACCCTAGCACTTGCAAGTGTAAGGGCCAAGGGCTGAAAACTTTCCCCTATGAAATGAGATGCCACTCGGTTTCGGGTACGTCACTTGGCGTCTCTGGATAATACAGGATGGTACATGTAAAGCACAGGTCGATGTCTTCAAACAAGTGCTGTTATTCACAGATATCAAACGGAGTTCGCGGATAAGTTATCTGTAGACATGCGTGACTGTATGAGCTATGAAACTAGCGATTTAAAAAAAGTTTCAATTATGGTTGCAAATATATATACGACTGTATAGAGCACAAAACTAGACTGTCGTAATTGTTTTGTGGACGGTACATGTAAAGCACGGATCGATGTCTCCAAAGCAAGTGCTGTCATTCACAGATATCAAACGTAATTCGTGGATAATAAAGTTTTCTGTACACATGCATGGAGTCAGGCTAGTCCTAGCAAGCTACCATATAATCCAATGAAGTGGTGGCATACGCACTAATTGTAACCTAAAACTACCGTTTGAAAGCTTCAGTTAAGACCTGCAATACCATGCATAGTTCGTGTAGCACATTTCAGATCAAACCGAGTCATTATAAACATATAAAAAGTTGTGTAGATAGCTTTATTCATGTAAAATATTCCTCGCTTCAAGCAGCCATTTTTAGAAAAAAATTCCCGAGCTGGTTTCGCTGTGTGCTCTGGGATAGCCCTTGGAGGAGCAAGATAGCTCTCCGATCAGCTTAAAAACGAGGGC
>NC_137912.1:22127387-22132387 GCF_963457725.1 Sprattus sprattus
GAACGTAATTGGAACCATTGCTTGCACCGAAATGCAAACAGTCCCACCTTCAATCCACGAACACTATTACCGAAACAGAAAGCACACATATTCAATGAATGTCCAGGTCATATGTGATGCCAACATGACCATTACTTACGTGGTAGTGGTCTGTCCATGACAGTTTTATCTTCCGGAATAGTGCCATCTTTTCATGATTGAGCAACGGTGATTTTGGAGAGGCCTGACTACTTGGTGAATGTATTTGATTCAGTGGGGGTATATTGTAGTGAACCCATGTCCCAGAACGTATTAATCTCGCCATGAAAACACCTATATTGTTATAATAGACAGTTTATGCATTAATGCCACCAATAGCATATTATTTATAATCGTGTTCTTTTAAACATCTTGCTGTAGGTGATGGCGGGCAAAACAACAATATAACCCATTGAATAAGGTTCAATGATTGAGCAATCGTGAACCAATATATCTATCTCCTCTCCGCTGAACCTTAGTTTTTTCTTCCTCGAATCTCCATGGTGGGCAGTAACTTGCAGGCAATTTCTCCCGTCTTTTAACGGTGCGCTAAATAATGATTGCCCAGGATCTGGCTTGATAAATATCACGGAACATGCGGGGAAACACCGTGCGTTAATGTGCGCCTGGCAAAGGTGCAGATTAAGCTGCGTTCGCAAATCAATGTTAGTAAATCAGGTCCTTTAAAGGGTGGAGTAAGCACACAGTGCCCAGCGCAGATGTGGTTTGATAAATACCACGGAAAATGCGCAAAAACACTGTGCGTTAATTTGTGAACGCAGATTAAGCAGCGCTCACATATTAGTAAATCAGGCCCTGAGTGTCTGAGCCAGTGTATAAGAGAGAGTGAGTTACTGAGCGTGTGTGTGTGTGTGAGAGAGAGTGAGTGACTGAGCGAGTGTGTGAGAGAGTGAGTGTCTGAGCGAGTATATGAGAGAGTGTCTGAGCGAGTGTGTGAGAGTGAGTGTCTGAGCCAGTGTATAAGAGAGAGTGAGTGACTGAGCGTGTGTGTGAGAGAGAGTGAGTGACTGAGCGAGTGTCTGAGCGAGTGAGTGACTGAGCAAGTGTGTGAGAGAGCAAGTGTGTGAGAGAGAGTGAGTGACTGAGCGAGTGCGTGAGAGAGCAAGTGTGTGAGAGAGAGTGAGTGACTGAGCGAGTGCGTGAGAGAGAGATGACACAGATGGAGGAAGAGGAAGAAAGGTTGACTTTGGGATGAAGGAAGGCAGGCAGGTGGAGAGATGATGTGGTAAGGCTGAAATAGACAGAATGAAACATAGAGAAAAGAAACCTTTAGATAGACACAGACAGAAAAAACGCACAAAAGAGACAAAAGAGAAAGATTGATAGAAAGATAAATTGCTAGATTAATAGATAGATAGATAGATAGCCTGATAGATAGATAGGTATATATATAGTTAGATATATTAATAGTTAGTTAGATAGATATAAAGATAGATAGCCTGATATAAAGATAGATAGATAGATAGATGGCATCAAAGAAAGATAGATAGATAGATAGATAGATAGATAGATAGATAGATAGATAGATAGATAGATAGGTAGATAGATGGCCTGAAAGATAGATAGCTAGATAGATAGTTAGATAGAATTAACAGAGGGACAGGGTGCATGTGTATGTATAGTACTCATGAACATACATACGTGTTGCCCTCTGCATATACAGTGCCTTTACTATGTAGCCATGAACAGCAGACAAAGATGGGGACATCATTACACAATCAAGTCTGATCAGAGGAAGAGAGAAAGACAAGAGAGAAAAGAGGGGGAAGCGATTGTAGGATGAGTGGGAGGAGAGGATGAGAAGCGATAGAGATGAGAGGAGAGGAGAGGAGGTGGGAAGATTAACTAGAGTGATGCCGGGGTGTCAGTGACTGAGGAGGAGTAGGAGGCAGATCGGATGGAGTGATGGTAAGAGGAAGTGTGTGTGTGTGTGTGTGTGTGTGTGTGTGTGTGTGTGTGTGTGTGTGTGTGTGTGTGTGTGTGGGCGTGATGTGTGTGTGTCCGTGTGTCTGTGGATTGGCCATCGACCCAGAGTGTGGTCTTAAGAGATTACAGAAAAAACATCAGAGTGCCTCTGGTTTCCATGCAGCAGTTAAATTTAACCTTACAGATCTGACTCCAACGCTTTCATCGAACACACACACACACACACACACACACACACACACAAGCCTTGTGGTCCAGGGTTGCGTTCAATATCAGAGCCTGTGGAACAATCCATCTGACAGATCCAGGGAGTGTATGTGTTTGTGTATTTTTGTGTGTGTGTCTGTGTGTGTGTGTTTGTGTGTGTGTGTGTGAGCGTGTGGTAGATGGGTTGTGGGGCTCGTTAAAACACCATGCCTTCCAGAATGTTCTGGAGGAGAAAAGCAGAAGATGCTCTTGCATGGAGACGCTCTTGGCACTTGGCTTCTATGCCAGCCGACCCACACACAGCTCGCTAAACGACCCCCCCCGCACCCACCTCCACCCCCCCGCTTCTCACACACATTCACACACACGCACACACATCTCACCAGACTGCAAAACTGGTGCGGAAAAGCCATCTGTTCTTCATTTCTCTCTCTCTGTCTCTCTCTCTCTTTGTCTTCGTCTGTCTCTTTTTCACTCCGTCGTCATGTTTCCAGCTCTATGTCTGTGTTCATGTGTGCATCTACCCCCCCTGAGTCACACTCCACCTTTTCACTCTTGTCTTTCTTTAATATTCCATTCTCTATCTATTTCCCCCCCTCTGTACGTCTCTCTCTGTCTGTCTGTTCCTCTCTCACAGACAGTTCTGTGTCTCTCTCTTTCCCTCTCTCTGGCTTTCTCTCTCTTTCTCTCTCCGTTTGCTTATCCTCTCTCACAGACAGTTCTCTGACTCTATCTATCTGTCTCTCTCTCTCTTTCTGTCTCCCTCTCTTTGTGTCTTTCTATCTGTCTGCTGTTAGTCTCTCTTTTTCTGTGTCTGTCTCTATCTTTCTTTTTCAGTCTGTTGTAATATATGTGCTTCTCTCTCTCTCTCTCTCTCCCTCTCTCTCTCTGTCTGTTTGTCATTGGAGTTTAATAAGCGAACTTCCTCTCAAAGCACTGCTTGTTTTGATATGAATAAGTGTGTGGATGCTGTGATGAGTTCATACCTACACACACACACGCACGGACACACACACACACACACACAAACACACACACACATACACACACACACACACACTCACTCTGTATTATTCTAGATTGTTGACTGCTACTCTTTGAGTTTGACTGTGTGTGTGTGTGTCTGGTGTGTGTGTGTGTGTGTGTGTGCGCGTGTGTGCGCGTGTGCGTGTGTGTGAAAAGCCTTTGTGCTGCTTCACCCAGGCTGTAATAATAAACTGCTGCTTGCGAAGTTGGAAATAAAAAATCATATCATAACCTGATTCCTTCAAAATTGTTTTCCTCCCTTCTTCCTCGCTCTTCTCTGTGTGATTCTGTTTTTTTTCTCATGTTTTTTTCTTTTCTTTCACTAGCTGCTACTAACAAGCCAAAGCTTTCATCAGCCAGGCACAGCCCTAGTGAACATGCGTCTGTGTGTGTGTGTGTGTGTGTGTGTGTGTGTGTGTGTGTGTGTGTGTGTGTGTGTGTGTGTGTATGTAAAGGGTTGTGTGCCTGTGTGTGTGTGTTGGTGTATTCGCACATGTTTGTGTGGGTCTGTGACAGTGTTTGTATGGGTGTGTGTGTGTGAGAGAGAGAAAGGCAAATTGTGTTGAAGGTGATTTTGTGTCTGTGCCGTGTTTGCCCATGTGCACCAAGTTTTAATTGATCATTATCCTACTCCTTGTGTGTATGTGTGTGTGTGTGTGTGTGTGTGTGTGTGTGTGTGTGTGTGTGATGAACTCCAGTTGGCAACTGCACTCATAACCAATGTGTTCTACATTGCCTGCTGTCCCTCACCTGAATGTGTGCATTAGATGTGTTAGATGTGTCCAGTGACTAGTGGCCCTAGCTGTGTCTCCTATGACCAGTGGCCCAAGCTGTGTCTCCTGTGACCAGTGGCCCAAGCTGTGTCTCCTGTGACCAGTGGCCCAAGCTGTGTCTCCAGTGGCCCAAGCTGTGTCTCCAGTGACCAGTGGCCCAAGGTGTGTCTCCAGTGACCAGTGGCCCAAGCTGTGTCTCCAGTGGCCCAAGCTGTGTCTCCAGTCTCCAGTGGCCCAAGCTGTGTCTCCAGTGACCAGTGGCCCAAGCTGTGTCTCCAGTGACCAGTGGCCCAAGCTGTGTCTCCAGTGACCAGTGGCCCAAGCTGTGTCTCCAGTGACCAGTGGCCCAAGCTGTGTCTCCAGTGACCAGTGGCCCAAGCTGTGTCTCTTATGACCAGTGGCCCAAGATGTGTCTCTTATAACCAGTGGCCCAAGCTGTGTCTCTTATGACCAGTGGCCCAAGATGTGTCTCTTATAACCAGTGGCCCAAGCTGTGTCTCTTATGACCAGTGGCCCAAGATGTGTCTCTTATAACCAGTGGCCCAAGCTGTACATTCAGTCAGGTCACAGAACAGATGAGGGGGGAGGGCCACACCCTTTAGGTGAGAGGGGGGGGGTAGAGTGAGGGGTTCACCTATGGGGGGATGGGGTGATCCCAAGTTACAAAGGGTTCTAGCAGGAAGAGGGGGAGGAGGGGGTCACATGTCATTTGAGAGACAGACAGAGACCACATCCAAAGTGAACAGGATAGCAGTATTTCCAGTTCTATCAGTCTCCAGTGGCCCAAGCTGTGTCTCCTATGACCAGTGGCCCAAGCTGTGTCTCCTATGACCAGTGGCCCAAGCTGTGTCTCCAGTGACCAGTGGCCCAAGCTGTGTCTCCAGTGACCAGTGGCCCAAGCTGTGTCTCCTGTGACCAGTGGCCCAAGCTGTGTCTCCAGTGGCCCAAGCTGTGTCTCCAGTGGCCCAAGCTGTGTCTCCAGTGGCCCAAGCTGTGTCTCCAGTGGCCCAAGCTGTGTCTCCTGTGACC
>NC_137912.1:22137387-22139887 GCF_963457725.1 Sprattus sprattus
TTTGTAGTTCTTTAAAGTTGTAGTTCTTTTCTATTTGCAGAGAAGACTCTTTCTCTAAGTTTTTTTATATCTTGAAAACTGAGTGCCATGGCAAGCACACTCCAACTGCAGAGTGCAGATTGTTTCACCAAATCATCAAACTTACCACGAAATCTCTCTCTCTCTCTCTCTCTCTCTCACTATCTCTCTCTCTGTCTTTTCCCCTCTCTCTTGTTCTCCCACGTGTCTATGTGTTTTATGTTTGTGTGTGTGAGAGAGAGAGAGAGAGTGTGTGTGTGTCTATGTGTTTTGTGTGTGTGTGTGTGAGTTTGTCTGTCTATGGGCCCTATCTTGCACCCAGCGCAGTTTCAAAACAACAGTGCGCCCTAGACCAGAAAAAACCAGAGTCTGTGGCGCGTATTCAGACGCTATTTTAAGGGCGCGTGCTACCAAACGTGAAGAAAAATTGCGATTGTGAACTCACTTTGACCTTTCATTATTTGATTTGCTTTGGTAAAAAGGAACGAGAAGTTTTACTTAATGTAATGGAGTGAAAGTATAAAGTCTCACCAAATAGAAATACTTGAGTAAAGTACAGATACATAGATATGTTACTTAAGTACAGGAACGAATTACATTTACTTTGTTACTGTCCACCACTGAGTATAGGACTGTATAGAACAGGGTGGAACAGTAGTGTAGAACTGAATCAAATGGTTCCATGTCAATGTTCCGAAAGCCCATTATTCCAACAGCCCGCTGTTCCGAAATTGTGAGCACAGCAACGTGAACCACTAAGGCCCACATGCACATCCCAATGAATTGAACACTCATACACATATAAATGCATTTATTTCACAAGCATGAACTTTAACCCTTAGAACTCAATTGACGCGCCGACGCGTGAAAATGTGACTGACGTCACTCTGACACGTTTGTTTAAAAAACAACGCCTTATCAGGAAGTAATTCTTGAATATTTCAACAGAGTACACTTCAGGCTTCATTTTGATTCCATGTATGTGTAAAACTATCATTATTTAAACAAAACATAAACAATACCACGACCGGAATGTTAGAATGTTATGACTTGAATTCGCGGCAGCGAAAAGCTACAGATGTCATTTTATTGCCGCATGAAACAGCGTGGACAACCAAAACAAACGATGCCATTCATTATGACAGACCACTGATCTGTATTACTGTAGGATAGTACATGTACCATATCCAGGAAGTGGACAATCCACAGGAAACACATTTGTAGATCAGAGCAGGAGTTTCATAATAAGAGTTTTGCTTTTATATGAGAATATTTATCTGTTTTTGGTATTATATTGCACATTCTAAATGAGATTTGTTTTTTAAAAGTGTTAATGTATGCTTTTAATCTGTAAATAACCTTGGATTTATGTGTAAGGGTGTGTGACAGCCATCATCTCTCATGGGTTATTTATGAAAAATATAAAAAACGCCTATAATAGATTGTTGTTAAATTACCATATTTATTTATTTTTGAGAATTATATTGCACATTTCAATTAGATTTTTATGAAATAAGTGTTCATTTATCAGATTTAGGCAATAAAAACTCTATAATCTGTATATTTGACATTGTCTATACTCATTTATTTAAAAAAATCTGAATCGGACCATACATTTTTTTCATGATCATTGCCCTGTCATTTTCATATAGTTGGTTAAAATACAACACATTATCATATTGCTTAGGTTCTGCTGAGAAAAATGATATAAGATACATAGTAGTGGACCTCTCTGAAGGCCTCCCACATGTGTTTAAAGCCCGATATACAAAAAATCACAAAAAACGCTCTGAGTTCTAAGGGTTAATTCAGATTATTGTTATACACACATGGCATTTGCATCGCGATGATAAAATACTTTTATGATAGCCAACGCATGCATGCTTTATCAGTGCTTGAAATGTCCTGCGACAATCTGCAAGTGATTTCCTTTGCACGAACGGTACCTTATATTCAAAACCAGAGTTGGCTAAATTAACGAATATTGCATAGAAAAGTGATATGTGAACCTTTCCGGTCTTCCTCCAGGTAATTCCGCCATTATAATAACAAGCCGCTATAGAATATGCGCTCCTCACTCTTAAAGGGAATGTGAGATGACGCTCTGATTGGTTTATTGCATATTACGCCCAAACCACACCTATGGCTGAGTAACCTCCTTAGGACCAACCCATTTGACATTTGCGTCGGACGCAAGTGTGTTTTTTCCGCCGTTATAATAGCAAATACGCCATAGAGCCGCCCACACAGCTACTTGCGTTTGGCGCTGTCCTACTTGCGTTTCTGATCGTTAAAATAGGGCCCTATGTGTTTTATGTGAGTGAGTGTGTGTGTGTCTATGTGTTTTGTGCGTTTTGTGTGTTTGTGAGTGTGTATATTTCTATGTTTTATGTGTGTGTGTGTATGTGTGTGTGTGTTTGTGTGTGTGTTAAAGAGGGGGGTCGGGAAATGTGTTATCCCTGAGGGGCATCCGGTAAGAATG
>NC_137912.1:22149887-22157387 GCF_963457725.1 Sprattus sprattus
TTTGCGTGGGTGTGTTAATGTGTGTGTGTGAGTGTGTGTGTGCCTGTGAGAGTGTGTGTGTGTGCGATAGAGAGAGAGAGAGAGAGAGAGAGAGAGCAGATACTCTTTTATGTCCCTGAGTGTTTAAACAGTCTGCTCCTGATTGCACTGAGTATCTCCTCTGCCAGACACGATAACACGAGCACAGAGAACCTTTTGGAGTCCCAGCAATTCTTCTATGTCATTAAAGCCATGTAAACTCTCACTCTTTCTCAAACACACACACACACAAACTGCGCCTTGGCCATAAATAGCCCTGGGAAAGCTGTCAAAGAGTACCGTGTGTTACTTCACTTCAAACACTTCCAGTGGCATTTGTTTCAAAGCGGTGGTTAACATCAATGCACGTTTGTTTTGCAGGCAATGTTTTGTTATGGGAGGTGGGAGTGTTCTGTAGGTGTGTGTGAGTGTTGGTGTGTGGCTGTGTGTGTGTGCGTGGCTGTGTGTGGTGGTGTGGGTGTGTCTGTGGCTGTGTGTGTTTGTGGCTGTGTATGTGTGTGTGTGTGATTGAGAGGGAGGTGCTTATTTGCCTTCAGTGTGAAGAGAAATGATTGCAAGGACTGCTGACATGTGTGTATGTGTGCTTGATACATTTGTTTGCATGTTTCATTGAAATATATACATGAGTGTGTGTGTGTGTGTGTGTGTGTGTGTGTGTGTGTGTGTGTGTGTGTGTGTGTGGTGGAGTGGTTAGGTGGTTTATTATTGATATCAGGATATCAGTATGTGCATAATTAACTAGTGAAGTAGACTTCACTGAAACACTGATATACACTTGTCACGGCTGCAATGTGGAATAATCTCTTTGTTTTATTCTGTGAAAGAAAGAAAGAAAGGAAGAAAGAATGTAAGTAAAAAAAAGAAAAAATTATAGAAGTAATAAATGAATGAAAGAATGAATGAATAAGAACAGAAGGGAGGAGGAGGACTATGGTGAAGGCAGATTGGAATGTTTGTCTTTCTGCTAAGACAGCATGTCATACTGTACATAGGCACAGAACACACACACACACACACACACACACACACACACACACACTGGATTCATATCCTCTTGGGAAATCCTCTCCATGTTCCCTTTTTATTTCACATCTGCCCGTGTTCTATTTGAAGGAAACGCAGATCCAAATCCGAATGAATCCCTCGCTTCTCAATTCATCTCTTCTTCACCTCGTCACCAGGCCTTCTGCTCTCATGCTCATATGTGAATCATTCTTTCTTTTAATACACATCCACTCCCTCGCTCTCTCGCTCCCTCGCTCCCTCCCTCTCTCCCTGCATGCAGTGTTGCTCTCGCTCACACCTCCCACACGCGCTGTCAAACTCCCCTTCTTTTCCTTTTCTCCTCGTTTGCGAAGATTTCCTGTCACTTGCCTCCTGAACCTTGATGTATCATTGTTACATTCTGGTCTCTGTCGCTCTCTCTCTCTCTCTCTCTCTCTCTCTCTCTATCTCTGTCTCGTTCGCGACAGCACTGTATTTTCTGTCACTTGCTTCCTGAAACTTGATGTATGATTGTTGAATTCTTGTGTCTTTCTCTCTCTCTCTCTCTCTCTCTCGCTCTTTCTCTCTCTCTCTCTCAGCTTCCATCCTCCTCCACTTGGAACTCTGAAAAAAATGAACAACATTTCATAGTGTTTTTTTCCCTTTCCCCCATCAACTCAAACTGGCACACAAATAACAGATTAGACAAGCTAACAAACAAATGAACAAATGTCGTGATTTTGAATTTGATTTCCATTTCAGGTTCAGAAACATCACGATCAACAATGGAGTAGATAACTGAAGACAGCGTATTAATATACAGCCTCTTTAGGTCATTTCATGTAATCTATATGCTTCCCTTTATCTTAAGAATCATGTGGCCATGTGCTAATTTATATTATTATATGGCTCTTCAGAAAGTTCCAAAAAGTTCCGTTGATTTGAATGGGCCATCCCAACGTTTGCAGGTCCGTTATTTCTTGATAATGACCGCTGCAAAAAGATAATGACCGCTGTCATTGGCAACGGGTTTTGTGCTTCTAATTCACATCTTTCATATCAATCCGCAAGAAGTCCGGTCATTTAACGTAACAGACAGAAGTCAGCAAGTAATGGGTTGCTACGCAACACCTGAAACTTCAAAGTTCTATTTGCTTGAAGAACTATTTATTTATAAATCCGCTTCGGGGTGCTGGATTTATTTTTGGATAATGACCTCCAGACAATACATTATCTCTTACATATCTAATGCTCTGTAATAGATGTTTCCTGGAGCAGCGAATAGTTTGACACATGGTCATTCGGAACAATGGAACTATTAGGACACAGCAACCAGCAACTACACAGTAAAGGATAAAATGAAAATCACTAGCTGCAGATATTGACCATTCTATATCTATTATTCATGTAATCCTATTCTATATCTAGCATCCCTATCAAGGTAATCAATACGTTTGATATATGAGGCTCCGCCTCCATCAAGGCCAGTTAATTGCTTACTTTAAGTGTGGTACTGATTCTCTGAGATAGTGGCTGCAGTGCCAAGAGTGAATGGCTAGCTATACCGCTGGTGTCTACTGCATAGAAAAAAGCACTTCCTGGACAGCCAGTCAGTGGTAAGCCATAGGTTTGGTATTTATGCACTGAGATGGCTCTCACACGATAACCAGTCAAGGGTTGATAATAACCAGAAATAGCACATTCGTAGTACCCAGTGAATGGGTACTCCTTCATTTAATATCTGGTGCTCTGAATGCTTTCAGAAAAGCAGGTGGATGGCTAGCTATATGCTCTGAATGAGTGCTTTCTGAATAGGTAGTGTATGGATAGCTGTATGCTGTGAATGAGTGCTTTCAGAAAAGGTAGTGTATGGATAGCTATATGCTGTGAATGTGTGCTTCCAAGAATAGGTGGTGAAAAGATAGCTATATGCTGTGAATGTGTGCTTCCAAGAATAGGTAGTGAAAAGATAGCTAAATGCTGTGAATGTGTGCTTCCAAGAATAGGTAGTGAAAAGATAGCTATATGCTGTGAATGATTGCTACCATAATAGCGAATGGATGGCTAACTATATGCTGTGAATGAGTGCTTCCAGAATAGTGAGTGGATGGCTAGCAGGCCTCAGCTGTGAGTTGTTTCCTCTGCAGGCTGTCTGTTAAGGGTCCCGTGGAGAGCAACATGTAAGGCCTAGGGCTCCTACAAGCACAGCCTCAACTCCCCCTGCAACAGCACAACAGCTGAGCTGACCAGATGAAGATACCCGACCAGGCAGCCACAGATATATCCTCAGGGTGCTAAAGAGAGAGATAGGGAAGGGTGTGAGAGTGTGTGTGGGTTGGGGGGTGGGGGGGGGGGAGGGTATGAAGAAGACAGAGAGAGATGAGTGTGAGAGAGACGGAGTGAAAGCCACTCGGAGGGGTTACCACTGATTGGGCGCCACTCCAGAGCCCACTGGGGAGATCCTCATTACAGAGGAACCCTGCGAGCAGCTGGCTTGAGGCTGAACAGGAGAGCTGTCCGTGGTGCTGAACCACGTGAATAGGGCTCACCCACACAAGGGATGAGCTGTCCGTGGTGCTCTTTGTGTGCATCGTGGGTCTTACTCATACAGTGCTGTGTGATTATGGGATCTGACTGTGGTGCTAAATCAAAGGACACACACATGGCAATGGTTCTGGAACCTGTGCGAGAGGAATTCTCCCATACTAAAGATGTGCTGTCCACCGTGATGTTTTAGGTATAGTGTGAGTTCCTCATACACACACACACACACACACACACACACACACACACACACACACACACACACACACACACACACACACACACTCGCACACACTCATTCCCAAGCAAAAACCAGCGGGTACCCTTGCGCAACTCTGATTTTATCATAATTTCTGCTTGCCCCTCTTTTGTTAATTTCAATTAAGATTATGAATTCAATTTGATTTTGAAAATGTATTAAATAAACAACATATCAGCAGCAAATAATTATCATATCAGCAGGTCATATTTGTTGACTTGGTGAAAAAAATATATGCCTTACCCTTAACCCTGACCATTCCAATGACCTGCCACAAACCCTACCTATAACCATAATGAACACCGGGGCCTCAGACTGAAAGGTGACGGCCCCATAGGATGATGGTTAAATATAATCATCTATCCCAGGTGCGAGGGGGTTATGAAGGCCCCATAGGATGATTGTTAAATATAATTATCTATTCTGGGTGCGAGGGGGTTATGTTTCAGTGTGCTTGCGGACAGGTAGATATTTTCCATGTCAGTACAGTTCCATACAGTTGAGGACAAATAAATATTTTCCATGTCTGTTGTTGCTTCTCTGTCATGTGTGTGTGTGCGTGTGTCTGTGTGTGTGTGTGTGTGTGTGTGTGTGTGTGTGTGTGTGTGTGTGTGTGTGTGTGTGTCTGTGTGTGTGTGTGTGTGTGTGTGTGTGTGTGTGTGTGTGTGTGTGTGTGTGTTTGTGTGTGTGTGTGTCTATCAGAAGGAACTCTGGGCTGAGTTTCACCTGCATAGTTTAATTGGCAGAAACACTTCACACTAGCAGTATCGGCAGAAAACTTTCCCCTGTCAGATCCTGTGTGTGCGTGTGTGTGTGTGTGTGTGTGTGTGAGGAAGAGACAATGTGTGGTTCAACACAGTGTGTCACCCAATTCTTTGACACCAACTCTGAAAGAAGAAAGTACACTGCTCTAACTTGACCAAATGTCAGACAGGTCTCTCTCTCTCTCTCTCTCTCTCTCTCTCTCTCTGTCTCCCTTTTTCTCTGTCTCTCTCTGTCTCGCTTTATCTCTCTCCAACCCCCTCTCTGTGCCACACACACACACACACACACACACACACACACACACACACACACACGCACATAAGCACACACACACACACACACACACACACACACACACACACACACACACAAACACACACACACACACACACAAACACACACACACACACACATATGCACACAAACACATACCTACCTCTCATGGAAGCCCACAGCATGTTTGGAGGGGGTTTCGAGGCTTGGGCTTTTAGCCTTTGATTACTAAATGATTCAGTGCCAGACTGAAATAAGCAGAAGCTTTATCACTATATTGCTAGGAGGCATCACACAGTTGGGGAGCCTCACACGTGTTGTCTTATTCAAACACACACACACACAGACACACACACACACACACACACACACACACACACACACACAGACACACACACACACACACACACACACACACACACACACACACACACACACACACACACACACACACACACACACACACACACACACACACACACACACAGACACACACACACACACACACAAACACACACACAATCACACACACACACACACACACTCTTTATGTGGTCTTCGTGTGTTCTTCATGTGTTTGATAGAATCTAAATGAGCACGCTAAAGTTGAAGAAGGTTTCTGTAGTTTATTTCCGCATGGAGACCCCCTCTCAGCTGCTGCTCAGAGAAAGGCCTACCTGATAGCAGAATGTGTTGGCATTTATACATTTCAATCAAGTAGAATACAATAGGGGAAGCGATGACCACACCCTTTAGGCGAGAGGAAGGGGGAGACAGTGGGGTGAACAGTTCACCTATGGGGAGAGGGGGGTGATACCAGGGTACAAAGGATTCCAGCAGGGAGGAGGCTGCCGGGGGGGGGGGGGGGGGGTTGGGGGGGCACATGCCATTTGTTCAGGTCTCAGTGAGACAGACAGAGTACACATCCAAAATGAGTTGCAGATACAAAATAAGGATTTCATATTTCCAGTTCCATCAGTAGTGTGCATGTCAGAATTATATTTTGCTCTAAAATCCACATCAAATCATATATTTACAGGAGCTGGAATGTTTGCCAAATCATATACTGAACCATAGTGGTTGACTCTTGGGTAATGCAATGAATGATATATGGTATTGTTCATTATAATTGATTACTTCAACACTTAATACTTTCTTTATTTTTCACCCAAAAAAATAACAAGGTGTGTGTCTCTGTGACTTTGAGAGAGACTGCTTTGCTCTGGATCCTTCTGAATGGGTGAAAAGCCAGCATATGAGGAAGCTAAGGTGTGATCATGTGTTGTAATGTTGTAGGCTGGTTTCTCTTTAAGCCACATACAAAGCAGTGCTCAGGAACAAAAGTGTGTACCTCTCTCTTCCTGTGTATATTTCTGTCAATGGTGTGTGTGTGTGTGTGTGTGGTGTGTGTGTGTGTGTGTGTGTTTGTGAGTGTCAGTCAGAGTATGTTTCTTAAGTTTTCTGCTCTCTTCTCCCCTAAGCCTCTTAGCTGCATCTCCAATAAGTTTGCACTTCAGTGTGCTTCAAAGTGGATGTGCATGTGTGTGTGTGTGTGTGTAAGTGTGTGTGTGCGCCTGTGTGTGTCACAGGCTTACTAAACAGGGATTAAAAGAGCAAAACAAGCCTTTTTCAACCTGCAAACCTTTTTAACCCCTCTCTCTCTCTCCCTTGATCTCGCTCTCTCTGTCTCTCTCACTCACTCTCTCTCCCTTGCTCTCTCTCTCTCTCCCTTGCTCTCTCTCTCTCTCCCTTGCTCTCTCTCTCTCTCCCTTGCTCTCTCTCTCTCTGTCTCTCTCACTCACTCTCTCTCTCCCTTTTTCACACTCACCTATTGTGTGTGTGTGGTGTGAGTGTGTGTGTGTGTGTGTGTGTGTGTGTGTGTTATATGTGTCCTATTGTGTGTGTGTGTGTGTGTGTGTGTGTGTGTGTGTGTGTGTGTGTGTGTGTGTGTGTGTGTGTGTGTGTGTGTTTGTGTGTGTGTGTGTGTGTGTTGTATGTTTCTCAACTAACACAGATTAGTGTGACTGCTTAAAGGTGTAGTAGTGTAGTATGACCACTACTAAAGAGTTGTACCACAGAGTGTGACGGTTTAAAGGTGTAGTAGTGTAGAATGACCACTACTAAAGAGCTGTACCACAGAGTGTGACAGTTTAAAGGTGTAGTAGTGTAGTATGACCACTACTAAAGAGCTGTACCACAGAGTGTGACGGTTTAAAGGTGTAGTAGTGTAGTATGACCACTACTAAAGAGCTGTACCACAGAGTGTGACAGTTTAAAGGTGTAGTAGTGTAGTATGACCACTACTAAAGAGCTGTACCACAGAGTGTGACGGTTTAAAGGTGTAGTAGTGTAGTATGACCACTACTAAAGAGCTGTACCACAGAGTGTGACGGTTTAAAGGTGTAGGACAAGAACATGAAACTGCAATCAACTGCTTATTGCACAGATTAAACCTAAGGGCAAACAGACAGGTTCGTAAAAAAGTCATATAGAATATGGAATGCTGTGTGTACTCAGTGGATTGTGGGTGTGTGTCTGTGTGTTTCATCTCAACACATCTCAACTATATGACCTTTTAAAGACAAATAACCACATTTTTTTCTGAATGTGTGTGTGTGTGTGTGTGTGTGTGTGTG
>NC_137912.1:22167387-22179887 GCF_963457725.1 Sprattus sprattus
AGGGTCTATTTGAGAGGGGCTAGGCCACAACTTCTATCTTTATTAAAGATTTACATCACTACCACTAAGTTTCTTTCGAACCAAATAGATCAGAGATGGCAATTCAATTTTGTGGTCTATTGAAAGACCGCAGTTGGAGGCAAAGGTGTTATGTGCCATTTCGTTTTGACCAAATAAAACAAACAAAACAACAACCAAAACAGATACAATCTTATACAATCTGAAATTTTACTTTCCAACAAATGTAATCACTTCCTGCAAATGTAACCATTGTTACTTTTGTGGGAAATAAGTTATTAATAGCAGCAGTGTGAATGCTGTCTGTTCTACTAGCAGCTGCATTTTCTACGTACACACACACACACACACACACACACACACACACACACACACACACACACACACACACACACACACACCTCACACAGAGGCACACACACAGAGAGGCACACACACACACATTTTCTACACAAAGAAAAGATCTATCAGACTTTTTAACCTTTCATCATGCGTGCCGTAAACCAGCTTTCCTACTCCCACGCCGTGTTCCGAACAGCACATCACCCTTTATTCCCTCTGTACCTCTGCTCTCCTCTCCTCTCCTCCTCACTTCCCCTCTCCTCTCCTCCTCACTCCTCCTCTCCTCACTCCTCTCCTCTCCTCATTCCCTGCCCCCCGCCCCTCTTTTTCTTTCTGCCTCCAGTTAGAAAAAAGAATATTAGGTAGGAATTAATAAAACATCGAAGAGGAGATCTGACAGGGGTATCGCACACCTTCAAACACACATGCACATGCACACACACACACACACACACACAGACACACAAAACCTGTGATGGAGCAAGATTCTCGCGGTCACTATTTGTAGTACCTAGGCTTAGATTGTGTATAATTTTACTTTTTACTAGGGCTGGGCAACGATTAAAAATTTTAATCGCGATTAATCGCATGATTTCCCTGATTAATCACAATTAATCGCATTTGTATACGCAAAATCCGACAATGAATTCAAAAGTAGTGTACAGTGCACATTAATGTTATCCTGTTCGTTATGAAAAATAAATAAAACTGGCCACTAAATCTGGAGCCACAATCATATCATTAAAACAGGCAATTTCTGAGGTAACAGCAGAAACATTTTACTTTCATCAGGGAGCAGCATAACCAGTCTATATTCAGTACCAAATGTCCCTGTTAGAATGAGACACCAGAAAACACTTAAAGTGCAGTTTGTCAATTCCTAGAACTTGACACTGTTGTTTTAAATGTACTGCCATATGAACTAAAGTGCCATTGCATTTGTTGTGCAAACACTTAACATCAGCATTTGTATCTAGTAGCAGTTACTACTACATAATATAAACTAAACATTTAATAATTCAAATTATTTTATTATATTAGTAATATTCCTATTTTAAAAGTATACATATATCTCATGTTGCCATTCTGTATGCTGAGTATAATGATTTAACATAAATTTACCGGGACCGTCCCGATTTTGAGTTGCGTGTCCCGCGTCCCGACAAAAACCTGTCGGGACGCTAAAATGTCCCGGTTTACACCAACCACTATGAAATCGTCCCGGTTGTCAGCGATTACAAAGCCGATGTGGTCTTATTATAGCCTGATCATTAACTAAACCCATGCAGAAATACTAATAAAGCGTCCAGCGTATGATTGAACAATGTGTGCGTGTGTCAGTCAATCATAGTGGTCTGCGTCTGCATAACCTGTGCAACCAGCGTTACAATGTATTTGTTTCTGCCTAGTAACATCTCTTCAAGACAGCCAGGATTATAGCAATGGAGTTAAGCTCAAAGTAAACGGTGCAAGGAGTGAAATTGTAAGTACAGGTAGTTACAGAATGTGGCTGTATCTGTTATCTGTAGTTGTTAACGATTGTTACCTGCTCAAATGTAGGTTTACTTGAGGTAAATGAAAGGGAATATTGTAATGTAGTGGGCTATGTTAACACTAACCTAGCTAGCTATTTTGTTAGTGTGAACGAGCAAATTCGAAATACAAGTAATAACTATTGACATCTCTCTATTCTTAGCATTAATATATCTCTACTATTTCGAAACAATAATATCAGTCCTTACCTGTATAATGTTGTTGTTTATAATCAGTTATTAATGCTAGTGAATCTAAATTTGACATAATTAAAGTGAATGCATTGGGTGCCTTCCATTTCAGCCCATTATACAATATTTATCATTGATAATGAAGATTTATTTCAAATGGGCACCCCAAAAAATTGCTGCGCGCTATGCGCGCAAACATGCCTCTCCCCTTGGGGATAAGCCAATACCTAGAAGCGCTCCTGTTGTTTGCAAAATGTATATTCCTGGCACATGTTCAGGAGAAAAAGCGTGTGCGTGCACAAGCATTATGGGCAAGCGCAAAGTGTCCCGGTTTTAGGTCAAATCAGCAAATCTGGTCACCCTACAAAAATTACATAAATACCTTGTGTGTATTCATTGCACTTTTCTGTTCTGTTTAATGTCATTTTCATATGAAAACCCATGGTTATAATTATAATCGTTCATAAGTTAGCAGTGTCATACCTACATTTCTGACGTTTATAACAAACCAAACCGCTTAAAAATCGGTTGAAAATTGAGCAAGTTATCGTTATTTAAAAAAGTACATGTACCACTACCAACACAATGTTACGTGAGCGAGCTGACTGTGGCAAGATGGCCGCCAAGTGCGGACGTTCAACTCCGTTGGCCGGCAACGCGACGAGACATTTGTATATATAAATATATCTATGGTTTATCCGTTTGCGGTTTTGTGGTTTATTTTTTCAAAATAACTGGAAACTTTTTGACAGACGCATATCGACAGCTGAGAATTAACAAGGTCCAAGATTTCTTTTGAGATAAACACAACTGAAAATCCAGAAAATCTATGACTTTTATTTTCGAATAAACTAATTTTATTTATTTTTATAAATAATCAAATTATTGTGCACCAAATCATAATATCATTTCATATCATCTAATGCACAAAAAAAATCACCTAATTTGTAAATATGTCAGATAGACTTTTTTAATTCTAGGGTGACGGTATGAAGGGAATCACTGCACTCTTGCAGGAGGTTTATTCCATAACTCCAGTAATAACTGAAATCTGAGTGTCTACCTCGTCACTGACCTGACTGATGTGACTGACGTGAACGACACCTGCCAAAGCTGAGTGCTTTGGAACTACGTCGTTATCGGAGCGATCGCGGCAAAGACTAGACTGCACTATTAGGCATAGGAGTGTTGTTCTGTGTTGTTCTGGCAATTTCAAAGCAGTATGGCGCAATGTTTGAACTCTGAGAGTGCTACTAGTGAAAGGCTGTATGTAAACGTTAGGCTGTGGGGAAATTGTATTGTGTTGGTTATGGGTTCTGATTTGATGGAAATTGATATAGACATATAATTACCATTGCATACATGAATGCTCTGGTGTGTGCCATGCTTATTCACAGTCTGTCCCCCACCCTCACCCATGGCCTATGCTAAACGGAACCTCTCTAGACATCCCCTCCCTATTCATGGCCTATGTAATACACATACCAGGACCTTAGGTAAGCATGTTCCGGAACATCCCGTGGGGGCTGGTGGACACCTCACCTCCCCTCCCACTCCCACTCCCCCATTTGCCCAACTTAGCCTATCACCCAAAGGTATCCCATGATTGACCAGTAACTAAACAGTATCACACCCCTAATTCTGACCTGTGACCTCCCATAGCTGACCGTATAAAAAGTCATACTGTACAGTGATAATCAGTCTTTACCCTGTCTACATGATTTGGAATTGACTCCCTGCAGGCGCACGTGAGGAAATAAACACCAAGATATTTGATTCACCTCGTGGTTCCATTGTCTACAGTTTATTGCTGGATTCAGAGCTATCATATTTGGTCCTTCGCAGCTGGGAGAATTCACTCTCCAAGAATCAGCACTGAATCCTCATAACATTGTGAACAGGTAAGCGACTTACGCTTCATTCTATGTGCAAAATTGTTTTTTTTGTTTGGAGTGAGTGAGATAAAGTTGTGGAAAGCGCTTGCTTTTCCACACATTGAGTAAAGTAGTTTATATATATTTACCCGACACTGCAGCGCACAGTGAAAGGCATCGTATTCAGGTTTAGTCCCAATATATATTCAAACTAAGTCTCAGACGCAGGCGTCGGACTTGTAGTCTACTTGTGGCCACCTGTCTGGACAACAGTGGGTCCGAGAGCCGCGGTGGTCTCTATTTGTTACGCTGGACAGATAGAGAGTCCTCCATCGTTAATCCTCTCCAACCGGGTGCTAACCCTGAAGAACCTTATCGGAAGAATTAGGGAGATCTCACATCAAACAAAAGAAACCTTTGCACATAAAATAAAAAGTCCTGTTCACTATAATTGATTTATATTGTTTATATCTAGAACCATAACGAATCAGATATCTTGGCCGTCTGTTTCAAGCGTGCTGTGTATTGTGTTTAACTTTGTTGTCTGGTCATAGCAATCTCTTGGTCTGAAATAATATGGATACTTTAAAACCTACAACTGTCTCTTTAGCGCGCTTTGTTCTCGACACGCAAAAGAAGAGATGCGATGAAATGAAAAGAGATGGATGGAGTAGCGGGTGGGCTATTGGACAGAGTTTGGACTGGTGGTATGGTTTAAAGAACCAACAACAAAAGGCAAACTATGGCATGTATTTGTGTGCTCTGTTGATTGATAAGCAAAATGGTATTTTATTGGGCCTTAACGGTCAATCTATCGATGCAGAGCAGGACAAAAATGCGACTATTGCCGCAGTTAAACGAGAGGTTACGCCCCCTCCAGCCCATGCAACTAGGCCTAACTCTCGTAATGTTTCTGCTCTCCGATGCTCTCCCGTTGTTCATTGTCCGCATATTTTGATCGCCCCTATGGCTCCAGTTCCACTTCAGGGACACGAACTTCCAGTGGACACTTACTCACAGCCTACTGCAAACTATCACCATTGTTTTAAATATAATGAACAAGAATTGTCTCGAAATGGCTTTGCCAGCGCTGTTGATTCATGTGCGGTCAGGCAAGCTGAGGAAGAACCATTCTTTGATTATGTTAAACGTTTCGAAGATTGCTATAGGCGTTACTGTGAGGTGACGGGAGACTGGGTTATATTTAATTCTGATGTAATGATTCTCACCGCAATTTCAGGTCTTAAATCTGAACTGAAGGCCCGATATTTTAACACCCTGCCCCCGCTCAACACTTGGCCTGACTTTATACAATGGGGCCAACGAATTGATGTCAGCTTAGTTGGGAGAATGCACTCTCTGAATGTTGATTGTGCTACAGAGAACTCCCCCAGTCCCTATGCAAACTTAACAGCCCCTTCTCCCATGCATATTCCCGCAGGTAACACGTCGCATGTAAGCCATCCTAAGCGAGGACATTGCTTTGCATGCAGAAAGGATGGGCACTGGTATAAAAAATGTCCTAGCAAGCAGTACAGGCAGAGTCGCAGGAGTAATACAAACCCTGAACCGGCATATGGTAAAGACGCTAAACTTATGGAGCAAATGCGCGTATTCTTTAGTGCTATGAACGGTAACGATCAGTCTGCATAAAGATTTGTGGCCTATGCTTCAGAAACTTTTAAGGTGCCCGAACCCCGAAACATCGGTGAGCGCTCCAGCCACATTTCTCTGACCCATTCACGATTTTTAACGAGCCAAGGTCTCCCCCCCCCATTATGTTTTCAGCTTAATATATAGTTAATGGCTTTATGATTATTTGCCTTTTACTCCCGAATCCAAATTGTCGCTGAAATCAGTTATTAGTATTGTTAATTCATGTGCACCTTCGTGTATTCTGCAATATTGTGATAATTTATTGATAGCATCCCCACACAAAGCTCATGATTGTGGCAACTCCTAATTCGACATAAATGCATTAACAACTACCAGAGCAGGGGCGTCCCTCTCTACCTTCAAGAAGCTCTTGAAGACCCAACTCTTCAGAGAGCACCTCCCTTCCTAACTGGCACCTTGGCTTAACCTGCCCGTATGCAGTAACAGGCCGCACTTCTTTTCTTTCTATGTCGTTATATATTGTTACACCAAGTTTTAATGCTCTTAGCTTGATTGTTCTCTCCCTTGTACGTCGCTTTGGACAAAAAGCGTCAGTGAAATGACTAAATGTAAAATGTAGCCTAAATGAGTCAAACTGAATCTCCGTAACCTTCCGATTGGGTTATCTGAAATTACTTTCTGTCACGTATTGGTAGCCACGGTCGAGCCCCTTGCCAGAACGAATTTAAGTTATTTGTAAATTGCCTGTACCCACGACTGTTTCAGGTTTTCGTTCTTCTAGGCTTATTGAACTACAAGCGTAATACATTACCGACTACAGCGTCATCGCAAAACCTCTCAATAATTATTTTAAAGATGGCAATGGTTTAATGCAATCTAATAGGGGACAGCTCAACAGATGCCGACAACACATTTGAATGACAATTATGTTTTCCACACAGCCCTTTCTTATAGACCTGTTTGGAAAAAGAGGGGATACTTGACGACTATAGACACCGATTAGTCTCGCCAGCAAAATCACGACTGTCGTGGCATTGCTTTCACAAGTACTACCGCACAGTGTATTGTATGGAACAAGAGGGGAACGATCAAGCAGACATAAAAACGAAAGTAACAGCCAATATAGGCGTCGCTGAATTAGCTCCAACACTAACAGCCCTATGTAACTGGTTTAAAATTAATGTACAAATCAGAATATGTTAGAAAAAGAAATCATTGTCTGTAACCCTCCAAAATGACCACTTTGAAGCATTTTCCTTCCAGCATAGAACAGATCATAAAACTCAATTTGATCTGGAATTTTAATATAATGCTTACATTGGTAATAAGATAAGAGTCCAGAACATCAGCGTGCTTTAGGCCCTCCATGCTAAGTTAAGGGACCTTGCCCAGTAGGTTTGGCCACTCCCACATCAGTGTTAGTGGACACGTGCATATCAAAATCTAAATGGTACCATCTTTCCCAAACCAAGAGGTTGCTTGACTACTCGCCGGCTAAATGTTGCATGTTGTACTAACTTACTGCTTATGACGGTCATACCTGATATGTAAGTAGGTCTGGTATGGCCATGCTCGTCTTTATGTTCATGTCCCATGGGTTGTCTGTGTCTACTGTGAAATGTAATGTGCATATTCCATAAATCTGCCTATGTCAATCAGTGCTCTGCTCTGCCAACCGCCTCTGCTATGCATACTGTCACCTGTTTCCTGTCTCCTCAGATACTGTTCGGACGTGGAGACACTCAGGCTGTTGCAACCATCCTCATCACCATCATCTGGGTCCAGAGGGCGCATCGCAGACCAGGAGAGATCCTACCATCACCTCCTGACCGCCACAGTCGCAGGCTGACAACCCCATCTCCATCATCTGGGTCCAGAGGGCGCATCGCAGACCAGGAGGATTCTACCATTTCACCCCCACCCCCCCAACTGTCTCAGTCACACCCAAGGCGCGGTTACAAGAGGTCCTACCATCAACCACGGACTTCCTTCAACCCCTTCTCCAACTGGACGTTGTCGGCACTACCACTCAATGAACTGAATTGCCCTTGAATGTTAAGGCTCATATATGTCAATATAGTAGTCTGTGCAGGGAAAGGAATTAATTTGGTGAGTTGGGTTGGTGGATGTGCAACTATCACTCACAGCTTACAATAAGAGTTGTTGCATCGCAAGGCTGCAGAAGAATTTCCCCTCTAAATGAGGTTTCGCTTCTGCCTGTGAGAGAAGGGCTAACATCCTGTCGTTTGTGACCAACCCCTCAAAATAGACGGAATTATTTTCCATTTGATGCAGGGTGTCTGAAACATTCTCCACATCCATTTCGCTTCCTCTGTTTTCAAATATTCGGTCTGGTCGGCCGTGGGATTCCATAGTAATCACCCCTTATGTACGTTACTTTTGGCACTCCTCCCTGCTTATGCTCATAGCTACCTTGAAAACTTGGCTGTTGGGATGATGGTTGACTATGCAGAGAGCTTAAATAATATTAACTGTTGGATCTGCCGGAATATGCCCTCAGGTTATACTGATGCCCGTCCCACATAACCTTGGAGACGTCCAAGGGAGTGTGGGCAGCGGTGTCAGGCCTGGTAGGTATCTTCCTGGCAATCACAGTTATCTTAGCCGTCTACAAGACAATGGAATGTCTCTGTATTAGTCACCACCGTCCCCTCCAAGCCAGTTACTGTACAGGCTATTACCTCTGGGTCAACTCCCCAGCGTAGAAACATTGCATAGGTGTGAGCATGGCGGAGAGAAGTCCCATCCAATGGCTGAGTAGTTTATTGTTTTTAAATGTGAATATTTACATATTCAAATAGGGGACTGATGGAAATTGATATAGACATATAATTACCATTGCATACATGAATGCTCTGGTGTGTGCCATGCTTATTCACAGTCTGTCCCCCACCCTCACCCATGGCCTATGCTAAACGGAACCTCTCTAGACATCCCCTCCCTATTCATGGCCTATGTAATACACATACCAGGACCTTAGGTAAGCATGTTCCGGAACATCCCGTGGGGGCTGGTGGACACCTCACCTCCCCTCCCACTCCCACTCCCCCATTTGCCCAACTTAGCCTATCACCCAAAGGTATCCCATGATTGACCAGTAACTAAACAGTATCACACCCCTAATTCTGACCTGTGACCTCCCATAGCTGACCGTATAAAAAGTCATACTGTACAGTGATAATCAGTCTTTACCCTGTCTACATGATTTGGAATTGACTCCCTGCAGGCGCACGTGAGGAAATAAACACCAAGATATTTGATTCACCTCGTGGTTCCATTGTCTACAGTTTATTGCTGGATTCAGAGCTATCAGATTGATCCCCCCTTATGTGCCGTGGTTCTGCTTAAGGTTTCTTCCTGACTAACAGGGAGTTTTCTCTTGCCCCTGTTGCCATTGTGCTTGCACTAAGGGGGTTCAGGCTCTGGGCTGTGTAAAGCGCCTAGAGACAATTGCATTGTTATGGCGCTATATAAATACAATTTAATTTAATTTAATTGAATTCATGCACTCTGCTTGACTCCTGGTGGGAGGAATTTATGAATCATCACCAACTTCCTGTCCTGGAGGGGCTCCTGTTAAGTGATGGTTGGCTGGAAGAGTTTTCAAAAGATGATTTAGTGTGAAGTGTGTTGTAGTGTGTGGTCCAATCACCTGCCGGCAGCCTTAAAGTAAATGACCAATTCTGCACAAGAAGCAACTATCCAACCAACCAGCCCGCAAACCAACCAACAAATCAACCAGCTAACTAACCAACCAGCCCGCAAACCAACCAACAAATCAACCAGCTAACTAACCAACCAGCCAGCAAACCAACCAACAAACCAACCAGCTAACTAACCAACCAGCTATCTTCACTGCTCAACATCCTACATCACACGCCCATAAACACCCACATCCACATGTTTGGAAGGAGCATGGCAGAGGTTACACAGACTCACACACACACACACACACAAATAGGGAGACAGAGAGAGGCAATCTGGCAAAGAAGATGAAATGCTGCATTTACACACACAAACACATGTGAAGACTCACACACACACACACACACACACATACACACACACACACACACACACACACACACACACACAGACACACACACAAATCTGGCAAAGAAGATCAAACGATGCATTTTCAGTTGTATGAGAATGCAAACCCTTCTTCCTCACGCAATTTCGCTTTACTCTTCTCTTTCCACTCTTCTGTTACTTTTTCTTTTCTTCCCTGCCCTCCTCTCTTTGACACAACACTCTTCTCTGCCCTTTTTCACCCATTCCTCTCTCATTCCATTCCATCTCATTTCTTCCACTCTCCTTCTTCCTGTCTACTTTTAAAGCAGAAATAAAGGCAGCAGCACTCAGCACTGACTCTGCACAAACCGCTAACAACTGACAGACTGAACAGCATTAGAGCGATGGTGTATTACAAAGAACTAGAAAAGAAAGAGAGATGGTGGATTACAAAGAACTAGAAAAGAAAGAGAGATGGTGGATTACAAAGAACTAGAAAAGAGAGAGAGAAGGTGGATTACAAAGAACTAGAAGAGAGAGAGAGAAGGTGGATTACAAATAACTAGAGAAGAGAGAGATGGTGTATTACAAAGAACTAGAAGAGAGAGAGAGATATAGGATTACAAAGAACTAGAAAAGAAAGAGAGATGGTGGATTACAAAGAACTAGAAATGAGAGAGAGATGGTGGATTACAAAGAACTAGAAAAGAAAGAGAGATGGTGGATTACAAAGAACTAGAGAAGAGAGAGATGGTGTATTACAAATAACTAGAAAAGAAAGAGAGATGGTGGATTACAAAGAACTAGAGAAGAGAGAGAGATGGTGGATTACAAAGAACTAGAGAAGAGAGAGACGGTGTATTACAAAGAACTAGAGAAGAGAGAGATGGTGTATTACAAAGAACTAGAAAAGAGAGAGAGATGGTGTATTAAAAAGAACTAGAGAAGAGAGAGACGGTGGATTACAAAGAACTAGAAAAGAAAGAGAGATGGTGGATTACAAAGAACTAGAGAAGAGATAGATGGTGTATTACAAAGAAATAGAGAAGTGACTTTTAATGTTGTGTCATGTTTAACGCTGCTGTTCAATATTAATAGCAACTGAATAACACTTGAGTCGGTGTAATCGCTAGCGGTAAATAACGTAAACATAAATAACGTGAATGACTGATGAAGGATATATGTAACACATCACAAATACTCTAATCGAAAGGGTTTTTGCTAAAAGGGTTTTTGCTAAAAGTAGTAGCTAGCTCCTATACAGTGTTTGATTAGCTCACGCTAGCACCCTCACAAACACACATACACGCACACACACACAGCCAGCAATGCATGCTGTTCATTTGGTCATTGTTACGTTCCCTGCTAGGGTCAGGCAACCTAAACAAAAACAAGTTTAAGGGAATAATGAAACGGGCAGATAACAATGGATAAGGCAAAAATAGTATTTTGGACTCTGTTTCTGTTTTGACATGCCATGTGTTTTGTTAGCCATGTGCCTGTGTTGTGGTATGCATGTGCTACCATGTGGTAGCCACGTGCTACCATGCGCTCTGCCCCTTCTCTGTCCTTGATCTGTTCCACCTGTGCTGCTCCTCACCTGTGCCCAATGATTACCCTGCCTACTTAAACCTGTCTTGCCTCATGTTCCCTGTCGGATTGTCGCTTCTGTTGTGCCACCCTGTACCGTGAGTTATCCTGTTTTTTGGAAAGTAACTTTGCCTGCCTGCTTAAGTCTCCTTGAAGAAATACTTTTTGAACTGTTAGCTTACAGAAGCTTTTTGTGTTTGTGGGCGTGGAATCTTACAGTGGTCGTGTGCCCTGTTTTTGTGTTTGCCTTTTTGATCCTCTGTGTTTTTTGTGGAATAAATCCTGCTTTAATCGATCTGCGTTTGGGTCCTCATTTGAATCTTGACACCAAAAAGCTCAAAGTAGCAAAGAAACAAAGAAACAAACGGAAAAAGGCCTCAAGGAATCCTGGGCCTCCATCTCGGACTCTCACTCCGGGAGTGGTAGAATGTCTGCCGGCCTAGGCGAGGCAACGAGGCTCTCAAAACAGCAATACTGGTGGCGGCAAACACATCAATCCGTCTTTCAAAGAACGATCTCCCGGGTGACGTCACGAAACGCCTTTTAACGGACTGGCTCCGATCGCCCACCCAGTAAGGAAGCAGCAATTAGGCCGCTTGCTGGGCTGTCTGCAAAACATGGAACACAGGATGGTATACACAGGCCACAATATGTTCAGGGACGTTACAGTCATTGTCATTAATACATTGCTCAAAGGACTAATTGGACATGGTCAATTATGTTAGTTATGAGTATGGCGTTAGCCAGGGAGTTTTAACAAACTCCGGTGAAGAGGCGTGTAAAGGGCGGAGGTTGTTGTCTCACTCTACTCATGCCCATGGCCATGGCCAGAGGAAGGAGCCCACCACTTTATTTACATTAATCCTGGACTTGTTTAAAAGTCATCTCAAATGTCAACTTCAACAGGAAACCGCACGACCTCCGGTCAAGGTAAGTTGATTTACTTGCATTGCAATTATCCTCAGGTAATTACAGGTTACAATTTGTAGACAGCAACCATTTCTTTCAGTTGTGCTATATGCTTGGTTACTTTGCTATGTGCGTTGCATTGCCACATGCCACAAGCCACATTCCGGGTAGCATTACTAGCATTAGTAGCATTAGTAGCATTACTAGCTGCTTATTACACAGATAACTGTGATCAAAAGAGGAACGAACACACAGTGACACGCCGAAGAATGCAGACTGCACACATGGACATTAACTCACACACTGCAACAACCCACACACACACGTATATATACACAGTATATATAACTATATACATAGTCACACAGAAACCTCCAGGGCTGTATAGAAA
>NC_137912.1:22184887-22192387 GCF_963457725.1 Sprattus sprattus
GGATTTCCACTGATCTATACTGATAATCGTGAGTGGATTCATTTTGTTTCACCTCAAACTGACGGTTATGAGCTCCAACGAAAGTGCACCAACTTTAAATTATACTGGGCAGTAGAACATTTTGGTATTGTGTGCTATGTATGCGGTGTTTAACTGTTGTTGTACATGTTAATATGTTGTGTAAATAAATATGGAATTGTTTTTTCGAAGCTGTCCGAGTTGGTTAAATGGTCATTTAAATTAGCATCCCACCACCGTAGTTATATTTTCTCCAGACAAAATGAAATGAGCCATATCATTGGTGGGAGGGCTACATACACTAGCTTGCAACTATTAATATCTTATTAATAACTCATCATAATACAATAAAAAAACAATCGTTTGAAAATAATGGTATTAGACAATAAAACAACGTTTTTTCAGTTCTGATCAGATGACAATTTTAAAACCATAGACATATATACATTATATATATAGTTTAAACTAGAGCTCAAAATGACGTAATCACTTCCGGTTTCTGTGCCTCACCAGCTCCGAACCTCACTGCACGTCCCTGGTGTGTGTGCGCCTCTACACTATGTGTGTACATTTGTATACATGTGTGTGTGCAGTGTACATGTGAATGTGTGAGTATTGGCGTGCGTGTATGTTGGTTTGAATGTGTGTGACAGAGGTTGAGATGTATATATTTTTTTTTACAGTATGTACATTTTCCTGTGAATGAAGTTAAATGTGTGAAAGAGAATGAGTGTTAATGTGCGTCCACCATCTGTGCTGTGCATCAATCTAAACCTCCGCGTACACACACACACACACACACACACACACACACAAACTCTGCTCTTGTCAGGTAATAATGGCACAAACTAAAATGACCCCTTTTGAAAGGGACTCTCTCTCATTCTTTGTTTCCTCTTTCACTCTCTCTCTCTTTCTCTATTTCTGTCTCTCTCTATTCCTCCCACAGGCTCCCTGTAATAACAGAATTTTCATTAAATAAAAAAAGTAGTACACTATCTTCCACAATATATTGTGTTATAACCACTAAGAAGTCAAAGTTGGCCCTGACAACAGCTACATCTGTTTTGTAAGTCAGAGGTAAATCAGATTTAAATCAGTGATTATTGATGGTCACAGTTTTTTGAGGGATGGTGGTAGAGCACAAAAGAAAGAATGCAAACCGTCATTTGGTTTGTTGTTGATATTTGAGCTCAATAGCCAATCAAACTACGCCCCTGACTTCCACTCTCTTGAAGCTCTGTGATGATTGGCTGAACAGCAGAGGTTTTTTTCTGAACAAAGAGGACCTTGAGGAGCAATTCACTAAGTTCACACACACACACACACACACACACATTCACTCTCACACAGCGTAAGATAGAGAGAGAGAGAGAAACACACACATGCACACAGTGTAAGAGGGAGAGAGAGAGCGAAGTGCAGACATGCACTCTCAAAACCTATCAAATAAAAACAATATGATGGCAAATCGTACAGCAACAACAACAATAACAACAACAAAGACATAACTCTGAGAGAGTACAAGGAAGTGACAATGCAGACAAAAGAAAGGAAATGATGACATCTAAACTCTCAAGAAGAGCTAGTAAAAAGTTTTTGAGTAACACACAGATATAGAGTGACACACACTCTCTCACACACACATACAATTACAAATGAGAATGGAGGGCCATGTGGCCCACAGTATGTGTGCCAGAGTGAATGGGAGTGAAAAGAAAGACAGCTATAGTGTGTGTGTGTGTGTGTTGTGTGTGTGTGTGTGTGTGTGTGTGTGTGTGTGTGTGTGTGTGTGTGTGTGCGTGTGTGCGTGTGGTATGTTGGGATGGGCTGGTAGTGAGGGGAAGAAGGGCTGTCTGGAGATAGTGGGAGATGGAGAGAATGAGAGAGTGACAGGCAGAGAAAGCGAAAGAGAGGAGTGGGAGTGGGAGTGAGGAAGAACAAGGCAGGCGTGGGTTCCATCCATGACAGCATCACAAAGAAGCACACAGCCTTTCAGAGAGAGAGAGGGGGAAAGAGGGAGAGAGGGAGAGAGAGAGAGAGAGAGGGGGAGAGAGAGAGAGGAGAGAGAGAAAGAGGAACACATAAAACAGAAGAGAAAAAGAAGAGATAAAAGAGCAAAGAACAGTCAGATAGAAAGAGAAATACAGAAAGATAGAAACAGCGAGAGAGAGAGGGAGTATGAGAAGATGACAAACAGCACATGCAGTAGAAGGATGAGAGGGTGATGGAGGTCCAGCAGCAGATACAGGAGAGGGGATGAGAGGGGATGAGAGGGTGATAGAGGTCCAGCAGCAGATACAGGAGAGGGGATGAGAGGGGATGAGAGGGTGATAGAGGTCCAGCAGCACATACAGGAGAGGGGATGAGAGGGGATGAGAGGGTGATGGAGGTCCAGCAGCAGATACAGGAGAGGGGATGAGAGGGTGATGAGAGGCTGATGAGAGGGGATGGAGGTCCAGCAGCACATATAGTAAAGGGATGAGAGGATGAGAGGGTGATGGAGGTCCAGTAGAGGGATGAGAGGATGATGGAGGTCCAGTAGAGGGATGAGAGGATGAGAGGGTGATAGAGGTCCAGCAGCAG
This sequence comes from Sprattus sprattus, assembly GCF_963457725.1. NCBI lineage: Eukaryota > Metazoa > Chordata > Actinopteri > Clupeiformes > Clupeidae > Sprattus > Sprattus sprattus. Next base: position 22,187,492 of record NC_137912.1, read on the forward strand.
ATACAGTAGAGGGATGAGAGAGTGATGGAGGTCCAGCAGCAGATACAGTAGAGGTGATGAGAGGGTGATGGAGGTCCAGTAGAGGGATGAGAGGTTGATGGAGGTCCAGCAGCAGATACAGTAAAGGGGATGACAGAGTGATGGAGGTCCAGCAGCACATACAGTAGAGGCGGTGAGAGGGTGATGAGAGGATGACGGAGGTCCATCAGCACATACAGGAGAGCGGGTGAGAGGGGATGAGAGGGTGATGAGAGGGTGACGGAGGTCCATCAGCACATACAGGAGAGCGGGTGAGAGGGGATGAGAGGATGACGGAGGTCCATCAGCACATACAGGAGAGCGGGTGAGAGGGGATGAGAGGGTGATGAGAGGGTGATGGAGGTCCAGCAGCACATACAGTAGAGGCGGTGAGAGGGTGATGAGAGGATGACGGAGGTCCATCAGCACATACAGGAGAGCGGGTGAGAGGGGATGAGAGGGTGATGAGAGGGTGATGGAGGTCCAGCAGCAGAAATAGCATCATAACATCCCAATAGACAGGAACAGGAAAGTTGGTGAGAACAAAACCTAAGTGAGGATTGTGTCGGTAGATTTAAGATTTTAATTTAATTTGCAAGAAAAACAAAACAATTTTCATTAGATTAGACTTGATTAGATTAGATTAGACTTGATTAGATAATATTAGACTAGATTACTCCCACAGTATGAAACATCTTATGATAGCACAAACTGCTGCACGTGTTTGAGAAAAGCCTATCAACCTGCCTCTCTAACATGGCTTATCCTGTGTGCGTGTGTGTGTGTGTGTGTGTGTGTGTGTGTGTGTGTGTTTGTGTGTGTGTGTGTGTGTGTGTGTGTGTGTGTGTTTTCTAAAGGTTATTTCAGGTTTGTTTGTTCATTCTCCGCCCCAAAACATAGTTCCTGCCTGAGTTTGTGACGTCAAGCATTGCCAGGCAACCCATACGGTCACTCTGCAGTCAGGTTGAGTAAGAAAGGCTATTTGTGTACGTTCATTTAGACACTCACCTGAGAGTTGCAAACCAACATTACAAAATCGGAAACACTTTAACAAAGCTTGAGACAAATTGACATTTTGGAATAATGTTTTACATTTCATAAAACAAAATTACATTTCCATTAAACATTTACAAGTCCCGAAATAAATTAACATTTCCGAAAACAAATTAACAAGACGCGAAACACTTTAACAAGTCCCAAAACAAATTTACAAGTGGCAAAACAAATTTACAAATTACATTATCCGGAAAGGAAATGTACCAACTTCGAGATTGACGTGGTAGTGATAGCGGAAGCGCTCAATTTCAGTTTATGGAGTTCATGGTGACTCAAGATCAACAGCGATAGAGTGGTGTTTTTCCCGTTTTGTGGCAAATATGAGTCGTTAACCCGATTTAGTTTTTCGTGTGGTCAGTCTTTATTGTTTTTTAAAAGGAGCAGACCAGACTGAAGGACCAGATTTCCTGCATCGGTGCACACAATATTTTAATGAGGGACACTGTAGGGTACGCTGTAATCGTGGATAGGATGTCATGTTGACACGGTGTACACATCAGCTTGAGGTCTCTCTTTTTTGAGCATTGGCACCTTCGATAATTGAGTTCCCGGAGCAAATTCATTACATGATCCCTCTTCACTCGCAGATTGTCTTTCGTTTGAGCACCTGCCACATCATGCGGTAACCAAACAGTTGTCCAGGTCCACGAAGTTTCAGTCGTATTGCCCTAATTATGACGATTGTACAGGAGAAATCCTTTCTGCGAGATATAACCTGGCATCATTCAGTAAGCTTATTCACCATGAACTCCATAAACTCAAATTGAGCATTTCCGTTATCACTTCCACGTCAATCACGGAGTTGGAACATTCCCTTTCCGGTTAATGTCATTCGTTAATTTGTTTTGCCACTTGTAAATTTGTTTCGGGACTTGTTTATGTGTTACAGTAATGTAATTTTGTTTTATGATATGTGAAAATGTGTTCCAAAATGTAAATTTATCTCAAGTTTTGTTAAAGTGTTTCAGATTACAAGTCCATTTGGACACTCACCTGTCTCCATATACATGTCCATTCATACACTCACCTGTCTCCACTTACACGTCAATTTGGACACTCACTTGTCTCCACTCACACGTCCATTTAGACCCTCACCAGTCTCCCCTCACATTTCCATTTATACACTCACCTGTCTCCATATACATGTTAGGTATAACGGCCGACGAGCTGTGCAGTTCTCAAAGTTAATGGACGCTGCGGGACAAAGAACTCCACGACGCGCAGTCCATTAACTTTGTAGAACTGCACAGCTCGGAGGCCGTTATCCCGCTTATCTCCCGTTTACAACATCCAAAAATGTTTTTATTATTATTATTATTATTTAGAATTTCCTTTATCTTTAGGAAACTTAATATGCATAATAACCTGATGAATTCTTGATTTGAAGCCTAGTGCTCCCGTTAGAGAAAGTAGTGAGAAAGTAGTGCGTGGAACTGGTCTTATCGTCTTATCATATGACCTTTAGTTTCCCCGGGCATTGCTGCAAAGTGACACTCATGAGCTCTCCTCTGTATACGGACACACGGACACAGGTGTTGTTCATAAGGTTTTACTATTTAAAGTTGAACTCCACGTTTCCGTTGATGGTGAAGTTGGACAGAGCAACAGGGAGGTCAAGTTTGGTAATTTTGGTCGAAGGCTCACAATCGACAGCAAGGCGTTGAGGAGCAGGCAAGTTAGCCGTGTGAGCTACTATGTATTTTAATGGATTTTTGGTCTAAGCGTTAGCAGCCGCCTACAAATAATATTCGAAGCTTTCAGTTAAGACTTACAATACTCTGCAACATTGGTGTAGCACATAAACAACTAACAATTTAGTCAATGTAGACGTATAAAAAGTCGTGTAGATAGCTTAATTCACATAAAACATTTCCCACTAACTTCTTCCAACACATCGCCATCTTGGTTCAAATTATCCTAGCTGTCAAAAAAGAAACGTTACGTTGGTTGTCAATGGTAACCATTCAAGAGCATTGATATGGAACGGCGATTTAACTTTTCTACTGGGACTACGTCCAAGGTGTGCATCTATACGAACGTATTGTACACCCCATTAGCCAATCAGAAAACAGTATTTCGTTCCAGAGGGAGATAAGTCCATTTATACACTCACCTGTCTCCACTGATTCCTCAGTCTAAAACTGTCAGATGTTGGCGTAGCACAATTCAACGGTAACAGTATATGAAAGGAGGATCGATAACAAGCAGGGAGGAGTCTGAGTTTGGTCACTCCAGGATATCCACACCCACAGAATGCCTCTTGTCCAATCAGAATGCATAAATCACTCGACAGGATCTAACTGTTTTTTGAGTGTGGGGTATGTCGGTTGGTGGTGGATCATAGTGTGTCTGTGTTCATCTTTGTTTGTGTGTGTCTATTTCTGAGTGAGTGTGTGTGTGTGTGTGTGTTTCACAGTGAGATTCAGCTGCAAAACGTTGCCTAAAGGGAGGGCCTTTGGAAGAGGCTTCACACAACCTGTGGGGGAGAGACTGGCTGCTGGGAAGTTGCCTTGCCTAAGATCTGTTGTGTGTGTGTGTGTGTGTGTGTGTGTGTGTGTGTGTGTGTGTGTGTGTGTGTGTGTGTGTGTGTGTGTGTGTGTGTGTGTGTGTGTGTGTGTGTGTGTGTGTGTGTGTGTGTGTGTGTGCGCCTGTGTGTGTGTGTGAGTGTGTGTGTGTGTGTGTGTGTGTGTGTGTTGCCACAGGGCTGCTAGGCCTGAGGGAGGTTCTGCTTCTGTGTTTAGAGCAGATGTGTTGTGGCCTTCATAGATAAACAGCAGAGAACATCTTTAACAGGGCACAAACCCACACCACTGCAACCAAACCATTACACGAGAGGGGACCGTGGAAACACACACACACACACACACACACACTCACACACAAACACAAGAGGCATATTTATACACATGCATAGGTACACACACACACACCTACAAACACAGAAATACACACACACAAACCCATTTATAAACACACACGCACACACACATATACACACACATATCCAGAAACACACACACTCACTCACACACACACACACACACACACACACACACACACACACACACACACACACACACACACACACACACACACACACACACACACACACACACACACACACACACATACACACACACACACACACACAGACACACACACACACACTCACACACTCACACACCCACATACATACATTAAACAAACAAACATACACGCCCGTGAGCACCCATACCCACATAAATCCACATACGCACACATGCATACACAGCCTGTGTGTTTTCACAACAGACATTAAATACATTGCAATCCATGACATCAAGGTTGGTAGTGGTTAGTGCCTTGCATAACAAACACAGATGACACACAGCATTGGCAATGGCACGTAAGCTCATACGCACATAAACACAAACTCATCACAGTCAAGCATCTCTTCAGTTTATGAGCAAGGCACATTAAACAGGAAGTACGTTCATGAAAAGGAAAAATACACTAAAGCTTGAAGAACTGCCAACCAAAAAAAGGCATATTTTTGAACACACACGCACACACACACACACACTTAAAAGCACTCATACACAAACCAAACACATACGCATATTTACTAATTAACTCTTACTGAAGCACTCACACACATGCTGATGCACATGGATGCTTTAACTTACAAAAACACACAAACACACACACACACACACACACACACCACACACACACACACACACACACACACACACACACACACACACACACACACACACACACACTTTCTTAAAGGTCAGGTTGAGTCCCAGAATTCTTATTTTAGATAAATTACCTCATTTG
>NC_137912.1:22207387-22209887 GCF_963457725.1 Sprattus sprattus
GCAAAGTACTGCTATTATGCATTCCATCAGACGTGTCCCAAGCAATGGGTTTATTTTACTGTAGCTAGAAATAGGCTGTGTTTTGACACACAAATTAAATTATACACTTGAAAAAGTTGATTATAGTGAAACACCAAATTCTTATTTTTGATTTGCAGCCTTGTTACCATCGGAACAAAATGGTCATATTTGCACTGAAATGCACATGTCAATTGGCAAATGATTGATGTAGTCGTTTAGTACTGTTGTATATGTAAAACATGGCCTACTGGCCCTATAATGCAACTATAAAAACTTCCTGACACTCATTAGTGAACACTCCATAGTGCAAACTCCATAGTGCACACTCAATAGTGCACACTCAATAATGCAAATTCAATAGTGCACACTCCATAGTGCACAATCAATAGTGCAAACTCCATAGTGCACACTCCATAGTTGTCAGGTCCCTGCGGAGCTCTGCTCCGGCCAAGCCCCCTTCAGCTCACTAACTCTCCCCAATCTGCACGTTCACCAGCTGCACTCCGGCAATCACACGAACACATACACCTGTCCTACTCTCTAGCCTCACTCACCTGCACCACGTTCATAGTCACGTTAGGATTAATCATTCACACCTGCATCCTTAAGCACTTGCACCACGTTCACAGTCACGTAAGGACTACGCATTTGCACCGGCCTATTCAATCACCTGCACCACGTTTGCACTCACGTAACTACGAATCACCCACACCTGTCACAGCCCCTTCATTTACCCCACACTTCCTGCACTCGGCGTAGGGTATTGTTTGGTGTCACGCACTTCAACGGATACCCCAAACCTGAGAATTCCCGTAGCCTGACTCACATTTGGATTACCGCCGTTTCATTCATAGTTTGTCCTTGTTTGATCTTCGCCTTTGTTCCCGTTTTGTGTTACCTCTCAGTTTCAGTTTAGTTAATCCCTTTTCGAGTTTGACTCGCGTTTTGTTTGCCTTACAGTATTTATAGTTTATTGTTTTACCTTCAGTCAGAAGTTGCCTCTTTGTTTTACTGTCCGTGTTCTTGTGAACTCGCGCTTTAGTTAAGGCAGCGCCTTGAGCCTGCGCCCCTCCTGGGCTGAACTGTCCACCCGGGACGAACGTTCCCTATTGTGCTTTATTGTTTGCTGTGCTGTAAATCCATCTGCAAATAAACTCTGTTTCCCAAAACCTCCGCGATCTGTTCCGTGACAATGGTGCGCACTCAATAGTGCACACTCCATAGTTCACACTCCATAGTGCACACTCCATAGTTCACACTCCATAGTGCACACTCCATAGTGCACACTCAATAGTGCACACTCCATAGAGTTGTCTACAGTAGTGTGTCAGGCAAACCAACAGATACAAAAAAACATCTGAAGCATATAGAAGATTGCTGTAGAATATAAACTGTAGTATACCATCCGAAGCATAGAAGATTACTATATAATATTTACTATAGTATACCATCTGAAGCATGTATAAGATTGCTGTAGAATATGTACTGTAGAGGTTTCACACAGTTTTCTCTCTTTCTTTTGCAATGCAACACTAACTATGCAAAAACAAAGGATCCAGTGACAATTAATGTATGCATTAAGCAATGCTTCAAGTTGTTGTGCTGTGTTTTTACAGGTTTTTACACATTGAGTGACAGAGTAGTTTTATGGGAGAGAGCATATTTTGTAGTAATGGCAGCATGAGTCAATTTTGAGTGAAGTATGAATAGTTGTTGTAGAGCATTCTGCACCAAAGGTTAACTAGTGTTCTCAGGTTTGTATATGTAAAGCACACTGTGTGAAGATTTTTTTAAACGTTTGGTATTGAGATTGGTGTGAGAATGATCAAGAGGCTTTGTTTGTTACGAGAGCATTTGTGAGTATATGTGTCTGTGAATGTGTGTGTGTGTGTGTGTGTGTGTGTGTGTGTGTGTGTCTCTCTCTTTCTCCCCATGCACACACAACCCCCCCCCCCCCCCCCCCCCCCCCCCACACACACACGCACACACACACACACAAATGCCTCTTTAATGTACAAGCACAAAAACAGGCAGAGAAAAACACAACCCACACAAGTTCACTAAGTTTTAGGGTTAAATTCTGTCCATTGTGTTTTAAATTGGAAGCAGATATTGGAGCGACACACTTGAAATTCGGAGATGAATGAATGAATGAATGGTCGGATGGAAGGATATAATGAATGAATGGTCAGATGGATGGATAGAGAATGAATGAATGAATGAATGGTCGGATGTATGTATGCATGAATGAATGCATGGTCGGAGGAAGGATAGACAAATGAATGAATGAATGGTTGGAGGGAAGGATAGACGAATGAATGAATGGCTGGATGGATGGATAGATGAAGGAATGAATGAATGGTGGGATGGATGGATAGATGAAGGAATGAATGAATGGTGGGATGGAAGGATAGATGCATGAATGAACGAATGGAAGGATGGATAGCTGAATGAATGAATGGTCGGATGGATATATATA
>NC_137912.1:22222387-22292387 GCF_963457725.1 Sprattus sprattus
GCAACATTTTGATAAAAGTTGCATTTGTTGATTAAATCCAGCACACATCTCTAAAATGAAATACAATATTGATGGTACAAGTCAAATTTCTCCATTGCCTCAGATTGCCTCCATTGCCTCGGATTTAATCAGTTTTTTGTTTTTCCTGAAAAAAGGTGTAAATGCACATAGCAGGTTTCATCAGGAAGCCGAATATATACAGTTCCGACTAAAGGTTATAGGCAGTGGTTAAAGTGGGATTTGGTAGGTGGGGGTACTCTATTTTCCGGTGTGGTGGCGGCGGCGGGGGGGTATTTGGTGGATCTGGTGGCGGCGGCGTTGAAATCACCCATTCCTATATTTTTTTAATCACAGTGATATAAGGAGGTCTAACCAAAGACCTAAACCAGGGATGGATTATGAGCCTTTGGGCCCCTATTTGGTTCCATGAGAAAATTTTGAATTTGGTAAATATGTTTTCCTGTATTCTGGTGCATTTTGGGGATGGCCAGCTGGAAATGAACAATTAGTGTTGACATTTAGATTTGAAACTCATAGCATTTAAGCGATTCACACATTTTAGAATGTTGGCCTATAGTAGATAGATGTTTACACACAGCCATTAATAAACAACACTGCAGACTTCAGTTATTAAATTAAAAATATTTTACTGTTAAATGAATTATCAAAACATGACATAGCAACAATGCTTGGTAGACTTCTTAGACTATCAATTGCTTGATTTTAAAAGAAAATCTAAAAAGAATGACTGTTTAGGCACCATTTCCAGACAAATTCTTAACCTTGGAAATAATCAGTTATTTTTCGTTTACACCCTCTCTTATTTTGATCCTCCTCCATCTTTAAGAAGGAAATTATGAAGACATAACATTACCAACGTGTTTTCCAATTAGGAAACAAGTACCGGTACTCAAATTTTTTGTCTATCTGACAAGCTGACGTGCTAGCCAATAACCAACTAGTTGCAGACAGTTAACCATTGTTAATGTTCGTCATTCTCAGTCAGGGCCAGAGTGATAGAAAACGAATAACCAAAAGCCTGGTTCTTTCTTTAAGTTGTGTTTGTTGCCCTATTTAAAATATAGACGTTAGACTTTAGCTTACTACTTCACCTTGGACTCCAGCATGCACTCGCTCTGACTGGAACAGTCTAAACACTTACCGCAAAGCGTCGCAACTGAACTGACAGGTTAACTTTTTTTTCCGCGCGAAGCGTGTTTGTCAGAGGGATGAACAAGGCGGGGCTAGGGGATGATATTGCGGCATGAGACGCTCTGCAACTGCCAGTTCACACCGCTGCGATTGTTCTCTGCGACGTTCTAAAACCATCTCGTCTCGTCGCGAATCTTTGGTGTGGACTGGCCTTAACATTACATTTTTTTTTTTTTTTTTTTAAGAATCTATTTATTTATTAATTTATCTGAGGTGCCGGTACTGAGTACCGGAGCGTTCCGGCCCACTTTAACCCCTGGTTATAGGCAGTTGTTTCGCTAAACATTACTCTTAGACAGTTATTATCTCTCCTTATTAACCTTGGGGTGTCAGTATGGAGAGAGGGCCTAAATGTGTGTGTGTGTGTGTGTGTGTGTGTGTGTGTGTGTGTGTGTGTGTGTGTGTGTGTGTGTGTAACCTTTGGGTGTCATTAGGGAATATCATATCGGACTATTCTATTTACACTCACTCCATTTGAAAATGTATTTTTGTTAAAGATAGAAAGTCACAAAGTAACGGCAGCTTGAGAAACTAAAGGCCCACAACTCAGAGCTGACACACAATGTTAATTGATCAATTGATCATCAAATGGAAAACCAAACTTTAAGGATTTCTTTTCCAAACTAACTGTGGTGTATGTAGCGTAGGTTGGCAAACATATTTAACAGCTTAAGAGAATCCAGTCATGACAGCCATTGTAAGGCACTCACTTAAGTGATCATTCAAAAATGGGATCAATGGAACTGTCTCAGTACAAGTCATAGAACAACACAGTCTGGTCCTTAGCCAGTGAGGACTCTTTCATTGATGCCTCGAAAGCACACACAAAGGAATATACACAAACCACACACACACACACACACACACATGCACACACACACCCACATATGCACACACACACCCACATATGCACACACACACACCCACATATGCACACACCCACACGCACACACAGGAACACACACCACAGGAACTCACACACACACACACACACACACACACACACACACACACACACACACACACACACACACACACACACACACACACACACACACACACACACACACACACACAGGAACACACACAAACACACACACACACACACACACACACACACACACACACACACACACACACACACACACACACAGGAACACACACAAACACACACACAGAGACACACACTAATCATGCCCCAGAGTTCCACATACACCTCCGGAAAAAGATAAGAGACCACTTTAAAATTATCAGTTTATCTTTATTTTAGTTTTATTCTTTAAACTACTGACAACATTTCTACCAAATTTCAAATTAAAATATTGTCATTTAGAGCATTTATTTGCAAACCTCAGCCAGGCCGAGTGCAACGTTGTACTGGAAGAAAACTTGCTTCCTTTTGCTCTGACAATGTTCCCCAACTCTGAGGAGTGGTTTTTCCAGCAGGACAATGCTCCATGCCACACAGTGAAGGTGTGGATGAAGGACCGCCGGATCAGGACCCTGTCATGGCCAGCCCAATTCCCAGACCTGAATCCAATTAAAAACCTCTGGAATGTAATCAAGAGGAAAATGGATCGTCACAAAGCCATCAAACAAAGCTGAGCTGCTTGAATATTTGTGCCAGGAGTAGCATAAAGTCCCCCAATGGCAATGTGAAAGACTGGTGGAGAGCATGCCAAAACACATGAAACCTGTGATTGCAAATCAAGGTTATTCCACCAAATATTGATTTCTGAACTCTTCCTAAGTTAAAACATTAGTATTGTGTTGTTTAAAAATGTTAATGAACTTGTTTTCTTTGCATTATTCGAGATCTTAAAACACTACATATTTTTTTGTTATTTTGACCAGTTGTCATTTTAAATTAACGCTCTAAATGACAATATTTAGTGTGCTTGCCGTTTTTCTTGCATCGAATCAGGCCTCGCCCGTTCGAGGTACAGACGCCGTTCAAACACCGAAACGTCCGGCCCGTTTCGGTGCAACCTGCTATATCTTTTCGTGGCGGTACGCCTTGCCACTCCTTTTTTATTCCTCTTTTTTCCCCATAGACTTGCATGGCAGAACTTTGAGGCATTATGACATCATCATAGGCTCATTAAACTGGCTTGCACCTGTGCTTCACTGAGCTTCACTGACACCTGCGCCAAATCCAAGGAACCTCTACTCTCTGTCCCTCTCAATTCAACTTGGAAAAAGACTAAGAGTAACTACCGTTTCTAACCTAGCTACCGTATTTCCACTTCGTTAAGGTGAGTTGAATGGCAGCATTTTCAGTGTACTGACTGAAATTGTAATGGAAACTGATAGTCTTAGCCGTAGCAGCTAACATATAAATTAATGTTACGTTTACTTTGGAGACGCCGCTGCCTGTACCTCTGCCTGTTCAGCTAGCCGTAACGGGAGATCATTATCCTTAATTAGTGTGCTTGAACGCCGTTCAAACACCGAAACGTCCGGCCCGATCCAGTGCAAACTGCTATATCTTTTCGTGGCGGTTCTCCTTGCCACTCCTTTTTTATTCCTCTTTTTCATCACCTTTTTCTCTCATAGACTAACATGGTGGAATCTTGAGCCATTGTGACGTCACCCACTCTAGGACAAGAGACTTTATTTCTGTAACACGGCGGTGGCATCAAAATAAATAAATGACTAGCTGGCTGAGAGTTTCAACCTCCTCTTACACAGACAGTAAGAGACAGGGTTAACACAACATACACAGCCATGGAAATGTAAAAAGCAAGTGAAAGTATCCAAGACAGCTTGATCAACAACTCATTCGGGAACACCATTGCTACAATATGCGAAGCAACTATCCTAGCCCCATAGTAAAACAATATAAGTAGCTAGCTAGCCTGAGCTAAGCTATTAGCATACATGCTAGCGGGGGCTAACATGCAAATGGCACACAGACTAAATGTCTGTGCGATTATTTCAACTGCCATACTGGAGATTTCGGTTCACTACCCCAAGTTTTCGCAAGGTACATTCCAGTACGTTTCAGACAATAAAACCAACCGACACCAAAGAATTAAAAATTTTGTACACATTCTGTTCCAAAGACAACCATAGGCTACTCATGAGCTGCCTGTATTCCAGACAAAGGTTTGCCTTTGCAAGAGGAAGGCAATCTATCTGGCCAAGAATCGACAATTTTAACAATCCCAACCATCATTGAGCCAAATACACCTCTAGGCTACATCAATTAAACAGCTGTGTAGACCACAGCGATTTTTCAATGTAATTCACGTCTGTCTGTAGCTAGATTTAGAACAGTAAATTCTACTTCGGTGTGCGTCGTCCTACAAATTATCCATATGATCGCGTTTACATACCTGTTTTCCGTATGAACAAGCCACCGCAGTCATTCCAATATTGTTGCAGAGATGTTTCCTTTTACCTAATAAAAGTTCCATCATACATCTGATTTCCACCATAGAGAGACAATAAATAGGCTATATTTACATTTGAAGCAGAGACAAGATTTATTGCAGCCGCAACACACACAATTAAAACAAGCAGATTAAAACTCAGCAAATACCGCACAATTCAGGTGCACTCATGGATTAACACGACCTTTTGAGGTAATTTACAACATACACAATAAGACAAATGTCACTTGGAGCCAATTTTAAGACTTCTCCAAGCTAAATGTAACACACTACACCCTTTCAAAATAAACAAGCAAACAAAAACAGAACAACAAAGACACCGTCATATGTCTAGACGTCAGTGGAGCCAAAATATAATGGTTGAGCTTGGTTGCGTCTGATCTTTTGTGTGATGTTATGGCTGCAACGTCAAAGGTCATGGCCGTAACTGAGCAAGCACACTCTCGCAGTTCGTTCAGGAAACGCATTCTAGTTTATTTATTCTCCCTGTTTTTCTTGCAGCTAACTACGCCTCGCCCGTTCGAGGTACAGACGCCGTTCGAACACCGAAACGTCCGGCCCGATCCGGTGCAACCTGCTATATCTTTTCGTGGCGGTACTCCTTGCCACTCCTTTTTTATTCCTCTTTTTCCATCACCTTTTTTCTCCATAGACTTGCATGGCAGAACTCTGTGCCATTATGACATCATAATAGGGTCATTAAACTGGCTTGCACCTGTGCTTCACTGACACCTGCTTCAAGGTCTCAAGGCTCCTCTTCTCTCTCTGTTCCTCTCCATTCAACTGTATAACTAGGAATATTAAGAGACACCTTCCATACCAGGGCTCTACTCACTCATGCATACTCACTCATGTTTACTCACTCGTGCATACTCACTCATGCATACTCACTCGTGCATACTCACTCATGCATACTCACTCATGCATACTCACTCATGTTTACTCACTCATGCATACTCACTCATGTTTACTCACTCATGCATACTCACTCATGCATACTCACTCATGTTTACTCACTCGTGCATACTCACTCATACATACTCACTCATGCATACTCACTCATGTTAACACACTCGTGCATAATCACTCATGCATACTCACTCATGTTTACTCACTCGTGCATACTCACTCATGCATACTCACTCGTGCATACTCACTCATATGTACTCACTCATGCATACTCACTCATGCATACTCACTCATGTTAACTCACTCGTGCATACTCACTCATGCATACTCACTCATGTTTACTCACTCATGCATACTCACTCATGCATACTCACTCATGTTTACTCACTCATGCATACTCACTCATGCATACTCACTCATGCATACTCACTCATGTTTACTCACTCATGCATACTCACTCATGCATACTCACTCGTGCATACTCACTCATGCATACTCACTCATGCATACTCACTCATGTTTACTCACTCGTGCATAATCACTCATGCATACTCACTCATGTTTACTCACTCGTGCATACTCACTCATGTGTACTCACTCATGCATACTCACTCATGTTAACTCACTCGTGCATACTCACTCATGCATACTCACTCATGTTTACTCACTCATGCATACTCACTCATGCATACTCACTCATGTTTACTCACTCATGCATACTCACTCATGCATACTCACTCATGCATACTCACTCATGTTTACTCACTCATGCATACTCACTCATGCATACTCACTCGTGCATACTCACTCATGCATACTCACTCATGCATACTCACTCGTGTTTACTCACTCATGCATACTCACTCATGCATACTCACTCATGCATACTCATTTGTGCATGCTCATCCAGCAGGGAGAGCTGGAGAGCTGACACCTGCCCCAATTCCAAGGCACTTGTTCTCTCGGTCATGGCCGCAACAGAGCAAGCACACTCTCGCAGTTCGTTCACGAAACGCATTGTAGTTCAAGTTGTAAAGTAAACCTTTGAAGTAATTCATGATTTTAGATGTGTGGATATAGTGAGCTAAGGCTTGTATTCCTACTCCGGTAACGTTAGCTATCCTAGCTGTGTTAAGCAGCTGTAATATCTGAGTACGGGGCTAAACGTAATCTACCTAGACCTATACTGAAAGAATGGTTAACTTGTTAGCTCACCAGTTTATTTTGTTGCTAATGTGGTTGGAGAGGATTAAGCGTGACCGATAGCGTGAGTTAACATTAACCCGTGTCCTGGGAGTAATGATTCATGAGAGACCTTGAATCATTAGGTTAACTGAAAAACGTTTGAGGATGTACCTGGACAAAGCGTAGCTGTTGTAGTTTGCTCAGTTTTCGAAAACTAGACTGAAACTAAGAAGGATAACCATGACTAAATGTGACTAAAACTAATATGCATTTTTGTCTTAAGACTGAATCTAAAATAGCTGCCAAAATGAACACTGATATAGGGGACCCCTTAATCTGCAATTCATGGTTGCTAGCTCTAATCAAATGTACAAACTAGGCTTATAAGAGAACACTAACTTTTTATGCTAACGATCACCAATAACTAGAACTAATTTGACAGACTATAAACCAATGTGATACACGTGCTCTCTAGCTATACAGTAAAAGTGCTGCTTAACAAAAAGGTCTATTCAGTGTCACTGCAGATGGTTACACTGGACGGCTGGCAGATTCATCCTACAACCTGCATTCAACGTTGTACTGAACACAGAAAACACAGTACTATACAGATTTTGCTCTCAGATATCAGTCTCTGAGGCCCCTCAACAACATATGCGCACTCGGCCACTGCAGTTGCTTGTGCTTGATGGCCGCAACAGAGCAAGCACACTCTCGCAGTTCGTTCACGGAACGCATTCTAGTTTTATTTGAAATTTACTAGAAAAGTTTTCCGTAGTTTAAAGTATAAAACTAAAATGTTCATTTTACTCATACACATACCAATAAAAAGTAAAACCTGATCCTTTTGAAATGGTCTCTTATTTTTTTCCGGAGCTGTATGTGCATATTCATAAAGACGCATGCAGACATGCGCACATCATGATAAATAGTTTTAAACCCTGGCACATGCACACTCTACATAGATGCACATGCTGGAGCACACACACACATACAGGAACACACACACACACACAGACACACACACACACACACACACACACACACACACACACACACACACACACACACACACACACACACACACACACACACACACACAGGAGTGCACACACACACAGACACACACACACATACAGGAACACACACGGACACACACCCTCTGTTACAAATCCCTGCTAAAGACCAACCAGGGTGACCATGTCAAAGTCCCATTGCTATTTTCACTGGTGTCAGTACATGAAGTCTGCTCTCTCCGATGGCAATCTGCGCTCTTGACATGCCAGTTTAACACCCCTACCCCCTGCTCGGTGTGTGTGTGTGATCTTGTGTGTCTGTGTGTGTCGGAGGGTGGGGGGTACTGACCGCCCGGCATGTGTGACTAACTGAACTCACGAGAATGTTCTGGAATGCAATGATCTGTAACTATGGCATCTCGGACTTGCAGCGGTCATTCCCAGGGGTTTTAATGAGGTGAGAAAAACAACAAAAACAGCCATGACTATTTTAATGGTGTGTTCCCATCTGTTTGACACAAGGAGAGTAAAATGAAAACATATCTACACACTGTCATCAGTGGCCTATTCAGCCTCCAGAGGCTAGTCTACATCTGTGTGAACACACACTGGACTATCCCTTGGTCACACTTTATGTCCCTTGGTCCCCTATAGTTTATCTACAGATACTCAGATTATAAACACACTTTATTTAATGTCACCCCCCCCCCCTTTTCCCAGTCGTCAATGGCTGTGTTATGATCTGTTAACTTTAACACCTTCAAGTTTACATCTAGCATGAAGAAAACAGACCAAAGTATGCCTGCAGATGTTATTTCTCTGGTGTGAAGCTCTATGTTTCTGCAAATCTTCCCTCATTTCTCAACCCCCTTGTAAAAAATGTCTCCGGTGTTTTTATTAATTTGACGTTTTTGGTGTTTTAATGTATTTATATTTTCCTATTAAAATAAAACGCTTCAAGGTTTTCATTTGAAATAATTGTTCATGCTCATTATAAAATGAAAATAGCTAATAGACAGCCTTGTAGAACCTGATAATGTAATAATTTCCTGATAACGTAATAACCCTGATAATGTAATAAAAAATCCCTCATAAGTCCCTAAAAGATGTAATAAAACCTGATAATGTAATAATATCCCAATAATGTAGTAAAGTGCATTTCCCAATAATGTAACAATCGCCATACCAATAATGTAATAAAATGTTTCATTAATTGGAAGTTATTACATTATCAGGTTAGCCTCAATTTTGCAGAACCTGATAATGTAATAAATTCCTGATATTGTAAAAACTTTGGTCAGTGCTGAAATGTTGGGACACCAGTTATTCAGACCAAGTAGTGATGCTGTGTAGACAACCACCCACTATTGTTTTGCTCATATTTTGATCCCAATGGTATAGGCCAGGGGTCTTCAACGTTTTTCAGGCCAGGGACCCCCAAACTGATGGCGAGATGAGCAGGGACCCCCTACTATATAAATTGCATAAAATATTGTTTATAATATACTGGGCCTAGTGCCAAAAAAACATAGCTACCCTGTTATTGTGTCGATGGCACACATCCTCCCACATTAGTGAGATGTATCTTCTTTTCAATTACTCCTGACTGACACGATCCAACGGATGACGGAGGAGGAGTCTGGCGCATGGAGTTGTGTTGACAACATAGATGTTATAGTGAGATTGACAGGTCAACAAACCAATCACACGCTAGCAAGTTGTTAAGATTGTAGGTAGTAGCATGCTAACATTAGCTAGGAGGCTCACACACCTCGCAAATCCTCACTTATTTTTCAGTTACAATTAAAGTTTTTTGACCTTTTACAGTGTCTATTTCTCTTTATTATTATTTTTTTAAATCTAAGTAAAAAAATGTCAAACTAACAGGTTCTACAAGCCTAATAAATCTACATAAAGCAAAGACATTTTTATTTTCATAGATTTGTTCTGGGTGTGACAATTAAAGGGTTAACAGTTTTGACAGGGTTACACTGGTGAATATTAGTTTCTATTTCAAGTTCAAATATATACGGGAGAATGCCAACACTAAGCTAAATAGTGCTTAGCAACCGTCACGTGAGAACACTTAAAAGAAATTAAAATGACATTTTATACAGTGACCTTGAGTTTTTTCCGTTGCTAACTGCAACCTAAACTAACACTTCCTGTATGTTTTGTCTCGTGCCTGTATTCAGCATTGTATGTGCAGCATACGTGTTCATGTGTGTAAATGTTGGATCCAAAATGAATTCATGTTGCCAGTGTGTCTGGGTTGGGTTTGGCCCAGTGACGGCCCAGTCTCTTCCGCATGACTGGCTGTGTTTACAGTGGGGATGCCCGTGGCCGTGACCTAACTCCACTCACAGAGACACCTCCCTATTTGTCTTTTCAGAGCCGACCAGGGCCCTCAGAATAGTGTTGTCAAAGGTGAACAGTTTAGCATGTCTGGGTATTCACTACAGAGAGAGAGAGAGAGAGCGGGAATGAGAGAGAAAGAGACAGAGAGAGAGAGAGAGAAGTGTGTGGGAAGGAGAGAGAGGGGTTGAAGGAGAGAAAGAGATGAACAGAGACAAGAGTAATAGAGAAACAGAGCGAGAGAGGATGAGAGAGAGGAAAGGAGGAAATTGAGGTCTGCTATGTAATAGGCGTAGCTGAACTTCTGGATCACTGCTCAGCCAATACAGTTCTCTCGTCAAACTGACAGGCCGCTACGAGATACACCTGACCAACTCGACCTGTCAGCGCATTGGAACACACACCCACACGCTCACAGGCTCACAGGGAGAACACACACTCTCTCACAGGGAGCTCACTCATACACACACACACACACACACACACACACACACACAGATTCAAAAGGTGAACACACACATGCGCACACACTCAAATAATACTAACCAAGAGAGGGATGAGCCAGATATTGGAGCAGCTTGTTATCACAGGGACCATCCAGTTTACACTCCTGCTGACAGAATTACAAAGTAAGCTAAATAAGTGTGTGTGTGTGTGTGTGTGTTTATTTGTTTTTCTTTCAACATGATACAGTAAAGAGGTCAGTTGTCCAAATTAGATTAATGAAAGTTGAGTGTTAGAATTCTGGTCCATTTGGAGCTTAGATGTCATCATAGAAAAAGGTCTTGCTTTATGATAAATGTCCTTATTGCTGTGTACTTAAAGCAGCAAAAAAGATGTTTCGTGTACCACGGCCACACACTAAACACTGGAATGGGAGGAGAGGAGATTGGTGCAGAAAGCAATTGAGTGCTTTGGATTTGTGTGTGATTGCCTATGCGCAAGGGTTTGTGGCTGTGTGTGTGTGTGTGTGTGTGAGTGTGTGTGTGTGTGTGTGTGTGTGTGTGTGTGTGTGTGTGTGTGTGTGTGTGTGTGTGTGTGTGTGTGTGTTTTCCCATTTTCTCCTTGTTAAGTGCAGGAGACAGGCCAGCCGGTATTCCCTGGTGTGATGTCAGTTTTGTGCTTCGTGGGGGAATCTTTTGATCTTTCAAATAAACAGGAACAAAATGTAAACATGCAGAATGCACCGTTCTCCTGGGAGATATCGCCCTCTCTTTTTCAAATTCTCTCTCTCCAGTCCCCTCTAGTTCTCTCTCTCTTCCTCTCCCTCTCTCCCCATCTCTCCCCCTTCTCTCTTTCTGTGGTGTATTTTTTGGATGTTTGAGGGGCGCCAGGTAATTATCGTTTAAGTATTCTGTATGGATTTCCAATGCGTTGGCAGGAATAAAACAAAATAAAATAAAAGAAGGAAAAATTGGAACACACATACACACACCTAGCCTGGATACCAGCCTGAACTCCGCCCACAACATTTTTGGTCTGGGAGATTCAGTCTGGAGTCGAGCTAGTTGGGAGAGATTTAACGTTTCAGAAAAGTTGAGAAAGCAATCTAAACCAATCAAATTGTAAGGGCGGGCTTTATACGTTGATGGACAGATATAGATAGAATATACCGGAATATACATCGAACAAAGATGGCGCCGTCTCGGGAGCTTAGTGGGACATATTTTATATGATTTAAGCTATCTACACGACTTTTTTTATGTCTACATTGACTCGGTTAGTTGTGTTTACGCAAAACGAGTGTTGCCGAGGATTGTAGGTCCTAACTAAAGCACTCTAGACCATTATTGATAGGTTATGCTAACGCATTGGCCAAAAAAAACATTGAAACAAATGGTAGCTTCTAGCCTTGAGTGCTAATTAAGTAACGTGAGCAGGCATATCTCAACAGATATTGACAGCGCATTCATTTTGAAAGAGGAACAGAGAAACGCGATCAAGGCATTTGTCGATTGAAAAGATGTTTTTGCCGTCCTTCCTACGGGATCAGGTAAAAGTTTAATCTGTCAGATGGTAATACTACGTTGCTCTGATTGGTTCTAGGTATCCAATTCAGCGAAGAGGAATTTTCTTTCCTGGTTCGTTGAAACACGCCCCATAATAACAGCCCAATGGTTCGGTCTCAGACTCATATTCTGACTAGAATTATGAGTATGACATCGTCAGGCTAACACACACCCACAATATGGACAAATATCTAATATAAATAATTGAATCATCCCCTGTCCTCTCCAGGTTGCCTAGAGGGAACCTCAGGTCATTATATCCACTTCACCTCACCGCAGTCAGTCAATAGATCCTCATTCACAGAACCCACCATCAAACCTTCTGTTTCTAAGAGATTCTTGTTTCAGAATGTGGTACTACAACTGTCAAAGTATACCTCAGTGTGTTAAGAGAAAAACTCAGACTCCTTTGTTCCCTTCCGCCCTGTGAAAGAGAAGGCAAAAGTGCCTTTGTTCAACCATTGTCATTAAAGGCTATTCAGAAAATTAAATATCTTACAACTAAAGTATCACAAGCTATCACCGATCATAACTACAGAAAGCCTGAGAAAGAGAGAGAGAGAGCAAAAGAGAGAGAAGGAGAGAGAGCAAAAGGGAGAGGGAGAAAGAGAGGGAGAGAGAGGGAGAAAGAAGGAGAGAGCGCAAAAGGGTAAGGGAGAGAGAGGGAGAGAGAGAGAGAGAGTGAGAGAGCAACGCAGACTCACCCAGCAGGACTTTTGAGACCTTGACCGATGCTCTCCTAAAGGAGAAGGACAGAGAGTGGATGTGTTACTAGAGCTTAACACTGATGCGTGGTTGAGCCACAGCCTGCTCCCTTCATTAAATTGTGTTTGATATCTTTAAGACAAATTGAAAACAATTAAAAGTGAGAGATTACATAAAGTGGGGTCAGGACCAGGGATCTGTGTATGTTTGTCTGTCTGTACTTGGTCTGCACAATACACACTCAAGAATTGTGTGTGTGTGTCTGTGTGTCTGTGTGTGTGTTGAGTGCACGCAATAACTAAATGATTGAGAATGAATACATGTTTGCTTATGTGTGAGTGTGCACCACAGGCTCATGAGAAGCTCGCTTGAGTAAACCAATCTATGTGACTTTGTGTGTTTGTAATGACTTTGAGCTGAAGTATGTTTACCTATGTTTAAGCATAGAGCACTCTCAGAGGTAATCTTGCCTAATCCTGTGCATTTGTGTGAGTCTGAAATGGTTCCTGATCCCTCAGTGTGTGTGTGTGTGTGTGTGTGTGTGTGTGTGTGTGTGTGTGTGTGTGTGTGTGTGTGTGTGTGTGTGTGTGTGTGTGTGTGTGTGTGTGTGTGTGTTCGGTGTGTGTGTGTGTGTTTGTGACTTTATTTAGACATGCCAATCATCTATATCATCCTGGATACATCACACACCTCTGTGTCTCTGGCTCCAGTGAGAAATGACCCTCTAACAACTTTTCTTATATTCTATGTGGTTTTTACACTTCAATATTACATTTTTTTTTTGTGTGTGTGAGAGAGAGTGACTGAACATGTTGTGTTACAGACCTGTGCTTCAAACCAAATGAGTGGGAGTATATTGTGCTCTACGTGTGTGTATACAGTGAGATGTGTTTGGTTCGACTCTTCTCTGTGTGTGTGTGTGTGTGCGTGTGTGTGCTGCAAGGCTTTACTTTTTGGGCCAATAACCTTGGATCTTAAAACACAGATGACATCTAGTTTCAAACACGCAGTAATGAGGTGTGGGTCAGTTGTTTACAGAATATGCCTTTGAGAACATTCCAATGAACAAGAACATTCCACAACATGCCTTTAAGAACATTTTAATAAACAAGAACATTCCAGAACATGCCTTTAAGAATATTCCGATGAACAGGAACATTCCAGAACTGCATTGTTCCACTCGGTTGACTTCTCTCACACCCCTCCTGACGCTCCTGTCTCTACTCCCTGTGTCTGCTTATCTCCCTTTCTGCACAAGGGTTAAACTAAGGGCAGGAAACGGAATAAATGAGGAGCTAAGGGTTATGGCTTTGCGAAATGATGTCTGTCAAGTTTGGTTTCATTTGAATGCTCTCACTGTGATCCAGTGGCCTCAGTCCAGCAGCAGAATAGATTAGTTTTTATTAAACATCTCAGAAACATGGGAGTTCTGATCCCTGTAGGCTTCATGCACGAGTCCTCAGTGTGTGATCTCAATCAGCACAAACACATCATTCAATTTGGTCATTGATTACCCTGCATCTGGTATCATTAACTGAGGGGAAGTGCTTAAGGGGAAGACAGCAAAAAGCATTTGGAGTATTTTGCAGCCAGAGACTCACATGCTCTATGTGCCGTGTAGCCATCATGGTCTGAGCAGCCAGGTGTTTGCCATCTGTTTAGCATGTCTTTCTTTAAAGTACTTGTAACTTATTACAGATTATTCACTTTAGATTTAGAGTTTGAATGTGTGAACTGAATAAGCAACTTTCAGCTGACAACCTAGCTGTGCTGCTCTGATCCAACTTTGCATCTCCTGAAATTATTAACAAGAGAAGTGTTACTAGGTAACGATGTTAATAGAACCAGTGTTGTGCATGACCGTGTTCAAAAGAACGCGTTCATTGAACACGTTCATTTTTACGAGAACAATGAACTGAACGCAACTTAATTAGAAATAATGAATTTGAACGGTGAACACGTTCATATTATCTGTGTCTGGTGCAACTGAGGTCTAGCTAAAACGTTACGGAATGTTTTCCTTCTACTGAGGAAAGACGCTGTCTAAATCGAATGCTTGCAACCTGTCATTGCTCAGTACCTAGGCCATAGTAATTATTTGTTTAGTTGCCAAGACAGAGCATGTTTAGGTAAATTACCATATCTGGTAATTGTGTTGGTCATGTGATAGTGTTTCGATTTCTCTTCACGGCTTATTTAGATGGAGTGGCAGTTAACTTCGGGAATATTTTCACATACTTGAACGTTGCACTTTGTTGAAGTTCTGTGCGTCCATGTAGCCTATACGTAAGTTTGACTTTGTAGCCTACCTTGTCATTATGTGTTTGTTATAGTTTAGCTTGCTCATAATTGTTACGAGCACTGTCACTTAATTAATCTAGCATGATGGTACTGTTCGTGAACTCGCTTAGAAAAAACTTCTAATGTACAAATACGAGTGTTACAGGGTCTACCTTTGCTAACTTTAGAGCGGTCATTCATTTAGTGTATATGCTCTCATCTTAGATTAAGCCAGTCGCATATCATTGCTTAAGAGGTTTGCATTCTTTCCATTAGTTCCCTGTATAATTCATTATTTATATGGTACAACAGGGCTGTGTATCTGATAAAGTTTCTGACAGTAAAAATCTTACCTTTCTGTGCAAACTATGTCCTCCTGGAAAATTAGTCATTATTAAAAAAAATCAAAAATTAACTGAACTGAACTATGAACGTGTTCAGAATTTAAATGGTGAACTATGAACGTGAACGATTCATATTTACTTGTATGAACTGAACTTTGAACTAGTTCATGAGAGGTGTGAACGTGCACAACACTGACTAGAACACATGACTAGGATTCGTTTCAAAACCAAAAAGAAAAGATACGTACAGTAAGTCTTCAGGTCCCTGGCTAATCACCTGAACTTTGAACTGAACACTCACAACTGAGCTTGCGTAACAGTCTGCAAACACACTACCTGAACCTGTTAGATCTAACAAGCTGGTGAGTGAATTAATCTGTGGCAGCCCTGCAGCCTCTGAGCTATACACCAGAGTTAGTATCAGGTTGTGTCAGTGAGTGGAATATGCCTACATCAAAAATACGGCCTTGGTGAAATCCTGAGAAACACTATCCCTGCAAGAAACCAGATACACACAAAATTAGATACAGATTCGTTCTAACAGGCTATAAGGATCCACAAGGAATGACCCTAGGTCAGCCTGCTTAATGGATAATAATGTTGCATTGACAGAGTAGCTACAAATGATGACTAAGTTCTTAAATTGAGTGGAGTCAGATGAATTCGATTTGCAAACGTTGGGTCCTTAAAATAAACATTATATGTTAGCAGCGCATAAAGAGAACAACACTCAGAAGCCTTCACTCACTGTCACTGTCGCTGCTGGTGCACACAGCATTGATATGAATGTGATGAGTTTTTGCGCGCGTCCTTGCTTTCTTAGACCAAAACAGCACGGAACTCTGGGACAATGGCTGCTGTCCGTGGTCCTGAAGTGGACGCTGGGTCAATAGAACTCTGGGCCGATGAAAGACGGCCACAGCCACTGTCCATGGTACTGAATTGGACTCTGGGGCAATGACAGGCGGCCACGGCTGCTGTACGTGGGACTGATGTGGACTGAAATATAGCAAACTGACTCTGGGTCAGGCAGGACACATTCCATAAGTATGGATCTCATAAAATGCAAATTCATCCCTGATCTGATGCTGATCTGGGTATTCTCACCATAGCACACAGACAGTGAGATTAGCCATGGCTATGATTCTCTACTGTCCTGCTACCACGCTCAACCGACTCTGTCCCTTTGGGAGCTGCAGTTGGAGATATCCTCTAAACAGAGATGGCCATGATCTCTGTCAACTCAGGGGCACTTTCTCTTCTTTGTAGATCAGTTGATTTCATACTTTATTTGTATTTCTTTGTTACCTTCCTACTTTCTTTCTTTCTTTCTTTCTTCACTCTATCATGGTTTGTCTCGTTATAACGGAGCGACACTGGGGCAGTCTTTCTGACTGGGTCTCTGTTTCCTCTCCATTGTCTTGCAGTGCCATTATCTCAGTAGTGTGTGTACATTTCCTGTGGCTGTGTGGCAGTCTGACCTTTCCCTTGCGTCGTTCGCTGATGCAGTATGTGTGTGTGTGTGTGTGTGTGTGTGTGTGTGTGTGTGTGTGTGTGCGTGTGTGTGTGTGTGTGTGTGTGTGTGCATGTGTGTGTGTGTGTGTGTGTGTGTGTGTGTGTGGATACTTCCTCAGGGTGGGTTACTAATGCTCCAGTCATGTTTTTATCCTGCTTTCATGAGCTGTTTGGAGATGTACAACATCCACTGGTCATGTCACAGACATACAGAGACACAGACCTCAGCTGCCTCGCAGCACGTTTAGAAGTCAAGAATGGCTCAGAAAATAATCTGATGAAATGTGAGGTGAAATGAACACACGTACACACGACTCAGACAAGCGCAGAGCCTTCACATACATTAATTCACACCGACACACCGACACATAGACACACACACACACACACACACACACACACACACACACACACACACACACACACACACACACACATACACACACACACACAAACACACACACATACACACACACAAACACACAGGACTCACACAAGCACAGAGCCTTCACATATAATACATTTACACACACACACACACACATACACACACACACACACACACACACACACAGGACTCACACAAGCACAGAGCCTTCACATATAATACATTTACACACACACACACACACATACACACACACACACACACACATAAACACACCCACACACACTCACACACACACACACCATTTCCATGAGCGTGGCCAGCACTGTTTCTCAGATATCCATGGCGATGTCACTTGGCAATGGCTATAATCAAATACATAGAGCTGAATCTAAAGCACTGAAGACTCACTGAGCTTCAGAGGAATCTATGATCATTATGCATGCTAATTTAGTCCCCATGATCGCCTGTGTGTGTGTGCGCGCGCACACGTGTGTGTGTGTGTGTGTGTGTGTGTGTGTGTGTGTGTGTGTGTGTGTGTGTGTGTGTGTGTGTGTGAGTGTGTGTCTGTGTGTCTGTGTGTGTCTGTGTGTGTGTGTGTGTGTGTGTGTCTGTGTGTGTGTGTGTGTGTGTGTGTCTATGTGTCTGTGTGTGTGTGTGTGTGTCTGTGTGTGTTTGTGTGTGTATGTGTGTGTGTGTGCTCGCACTCTGCTCCTTTAAGACCAGTCTCTCTGCCCAGTATGCTAAATATCTTCTCTGTGCTTAACGACTAATTGGAAAATATTACCATTGTAAATGCTTTCAATCTAATTTTTTTTCTTGAAATGAAATCACTTAGGCATTTAATATGAATCAAATTAGGGTGGATATAGGGTGGGCACAGTACCGGTTCTTTCAATACGCACACTACGCACGTTGCGTAGGGCCCCGCAAATTTATAATTTATAATAAAGGCCCTGTGGGGGAAAAAAAAAACGTGACAACGTAACTGTCCGTCGCGGACGTCAGATAGCTACCCATCATTGCATCATCAGTGTAGAAAGATGAAGCGGACGGAGCTATCCCTCGGGGAATGAAAAAAGGAAGAGGAAGGAACTTGAAAATTAACTGCGGGAGCAGCAGTCAGGTAAAGTCTTTAACTCTCCTCTCCTGGTGGGAGAGAGGGAGCGACAGTCCGTGTTAGACCTACATCAACAGGGCGGTGAGCCCTTGGGGATCCCCGGCCTCTGTGTGCGTCTTGCTAGCTTCTATAATTTTAGTTGTAGCCTTGTATAGTTACAACTGCACTTAACAAAATTGAAAGTAATGGATACATATTGACTAAGATTGAAGTTTGTTTGCTTGGATAGCCCACAGGCAAATATAGACTAGAATTCCAACACAAGTGATTCAGAGTTTGTAGTCTTTCTATAACAAATAGTTGCTTCTTCTGAGAACCTTGGCATATTTTCACTGGACCATTGAAGATTTGAAAGTTACAACCAATGTGTGTGCTTTCATGTTAGCATGGGAGCTGGTAAATTAACTGTTGATTGTAAATAGGCTGCCTTTTAAAGATTTTTAGGTCTTTGTGTTTTTTCTCTCAGTGTTCACACTTTTCTGCTCCAGAATGTTGGAACTGTCGTTGCCATATAATAATAATTAAATAATTACAGTATATAAACATTCACCTATATTTGAAGTATATGAAAGTAAAACAAGTGCGTCAGGTGCGACGGTTGAACATTTTGGGGGTTCAGTTAGGAGGGCCCCTTGGCAGAATTTGGCCTAGGGCCCCATGGAGGTCTGAACCGGCTCTGGGTGGACATTTAATATGGATCAGATTAGGTTGGATCTAGGGTGGGCATTTAATATGGATCAGATTAGGGCAGATCTAGGGTGGGCATTTAATATGGATCAGATAAGGTTGGATCTAGGGTGGGCATTTAATATGGATCAGCTCAGAGTGGATCTTGGGTGGTCTTATGAAACGATGTGTGTGGGGTGTTTGTGTGGGGTGTCTCCTTCTCCCTTTTTCCCCTCTCACCCTACCTTTCTCTCAATCTCCCATCTCTCTCTCTTCCCCCTCCCCAGTGGACCGATAATAGTGGTGGTCTACAGGTTCTTTCAACAAATGGAGCACTTGGCTCAGTTCAGGGAGGAATTATGTGTAAGGTAGGGGACCGTTACCCTTAATGACTCTGGGAGGCTTGTTTGCAACTGGTAAAATTGTGGGGGGTTATTTATAAAGGGTTTTAAAGACTTGAAAGTTTTAAAGTTTCTCTCACTATTCTGTCTCTCTTTCTTTCTCTCTCTCTCACACACACACACACACACACACACACACACACTCACTCTCTCAACCTGAGGGAGACGTCTCTGTGAAGTTGTCAACAGACATGGTCATGTCTCGCCGATCAAAGCTCACCTCTCAGACAGAAGCAGCAGATCCCTAATGCAGGGGCTGATCTGCAGCCCTGGCATCTGCAGACAGTGTTGAGGGAGGATGGCTTCAGGCTGGCCAGCACCAAGCACCAAACTGCAGCGCAGAAAAGAGAGAGGAGGAGAGATTGAAAGATAAACGAGAGATAAATGTCTTACATGCACTCTGAGTGTATCGCATTGAGTCTCTTTATAGTAGACAGTGATGTCTAGGGGGCTGCAGAATCGGCCTTTAATTTTTATTTACTGAAGAAAATATTTTCCCTAATCTTGACATGCAAAGCTGGGGTCTGTGAGAGTGTGTGTGTGTGTGTGTGTGTGTGTGTGTGTGTGTGTGTGTGTGTGTGTGTGTGTGTGTAGTTGGGGTGGGGGGTGGATTAGTCCATTTTCTTTATGAGCTGATGCTACATTTGTGTTTGTGAATTTGTGTGTGTGAGTGTTTGTGTATGTGTGTGTGTGCGTGCGTTGTCTTTTGCTTTTGCAAACTTAATTTCTCTTTCATTTTTTTCGGAGTCTGAAAAGATTCCAGATTTCTCTGCATGTATGTGTGTGTGTGTGTTATAATTGTATAATTATATAATTGTATAATTGTGTGAGTGTGAGTGTGAGTGTGTGTGTGAATGTGTGTGTGTGTCTATGCATTTTCAATACCGCCCATCTTTTAGCACATTGGTGCGGATCCTGTCTCAGGGTCATGATCCCCAATCAGCAGATAACCTTTAACCTTTTGCCCTCTGACCCCTCCATCTCCCCCTGCCACACACACAGAGGCGTGCACACACAGACAAATGCACACACACATACACACTTTCTCTGTTCTGTATTGATTTGGGGGTTATTGGTTCAGCTAATTGCTATTTACATAGAGATATTAGTGTCTCTTCCATCACCCCTGTGACACGTTTCCACTCATTTTCACACCCCTCTCTCCTTCTCTTTCTCTCTCTCTCTCTCTCTCTCAGTCATTCCCTCACTCCCTTCTCAACCCACTCGCCCTCTTCTCCTTCTCCCTCTCTCTCTAATTATCTCATTTTTTGTCTTTGTCTCAGTCTAAAATGTCATTATATTCTGTTCTTTTTTCATCCTCCCTTCCAGCTGTGTCTCTCTCTCTCTCTTCTTCTCTCCCCAATCTCCTCTCTGTTTCTCTTTCTTCCCTTCCTCTCCTCCATCTCTCTCCCTCCCTCCCTCATCCCCCTCTCTCCATTTCTCTCTCGCTTTAATTCCATCTCTCTCCTTTCTCTTTATTTTTCTCTCTGTCTACTGTTCTGCTGCTCTGTTCTGCTGCTCTCGACAGTTTCTCTCTTTTTCTATATTTTTCTCTCTCCCTTCGGTCTCTTCCTCCGTCCCTCATTCCTCATTTTCTTCCTTCTCTCTCCACGGGAAGGCGTCATGTGGTTGTGTGTGTGTGTGTGTGTGTGTGTGTGTGTGTGTGTGTCTGTGTGTCTGTGTGTGTGTGTGTGATTAAATATTCATGTGTGCACTCGGGGGCAAGGGTCCTGCCAAGACGCAGCACAAGAAACCAAAACTAAACATTTCCTGTGTGTCTTTGTGTGTGTGTGTGTGTGTGTGTGTGTG
The DNA here is from genome assembly GCF_963457725.1 of Sprattus sprattus. Classification (NCBI taxonomy): domain Eukaryota; kingdom Metazoa; phylum Chordata; class Actinopteri; order Clupeiformes; family Clupeidae; genus Sprattus; species Sprattus sprattus. Next base: position 22,243,697 of record NC_137912.1, read on the forward strand.
TGTGTGTGTGTGTGTGTGTGTGTGTGTGTGTGCGTGCACGTGTGTGTGTGTGTGTGTGTGTGTGTGTGTGTGTATGTGTGCGCTTCTGAGTGTTTGTGTGTGTGTGTGTGTGTGTGTGTGTGTGTGTGTGTGTGTGTGAGTGTGTATGTGTGTGTGCTGTTAATAACCCGTACGTGTCTCTCTGGGGTAGAGTGGAGTGTGTGTGTGTGTGTGTGTGTGTGTGTGTGTGTGTGTGTGTGTGTGTGTGTGTGTGTGTGTGTGTGTGTGAGAGAATGAGTCGGTGTAATGTCCTGGAGACAATGGGCTAATTTTGAGTTTATTACTTAAGGGAGCAGGGTGGGAGACAGAGGTGTGGAGAGGAAAGGAGAAGAGGAGAGAAGATGAGCAGAGACAAATGATGGAGGAGAGGATATATGGGCAAAAACAGAGAGAGAGGGGGGAGAGGTAGGAAGAGAGAGTGAAAGAGAGAGAGAAAGAGTGAGAGTGAGTGGTAGGAAGAAAGAGAGAGGAAATGAGGAAGAGTCAGAGTGGGTTGTATGAAGAGAGAGTGAGAGAGAGAGTGAGAGAGGAAGAGAGAGAGTGAGTGGTAGGAAGAGAGAGGAAGAAAGAGAGGAAGAGTGAGAGAGAGTGGTAGGAAGAGAGAGAGAGAGAGAGAGAGGAAGGGCAGAAGAAGGAAGAGAAAGAGAGATAGCAGGAGAGAGAGAGAGACAGTGGGAAAGAGAGAGACATGTAGAGATCTCAATGGAGAAAGAGAGAAACAGGAATATGTAGAGAGGGTGAGCCAAAGGAGGAGAAGGTAGGGTTGTGCTGTGATGATTATGCTTAATGCTAGCTTATTAGAAACCTCCATAAATGCTTATGTGTGCGCATCCATCTCTTTCCACTTCCTCTCTCCTTCTCTGTGTGTGTGTGTGTGTGTGTGTGTGTGTGTGTGTGTGTGTGTGTGTGTGTGTGTGTGTGTGTGTGTGTGTGTGTGTGTGTGTGTGTGTGTGTGTGTGTGTGTGTCTGTGTGTGCGGATGACTGTGGCGATACTGATAAAGTGTCTGTCTCAGAGTGTGTGTGTGTGTGTGTGTGTGTGTGTGTGTTTGGTTGACTATGGAGGTTGTGATATAATGTGTGCAGTGTGTCCGTTAACCATCTGAAACAATGCTCTACGTGAGTCTCTGCTTCTGCCAATTTGAACATGTGGCATAGTAGGTCCTTTGTCAGAGTTCTATGCATATATATGCATATTGTTTTACTCTTCCAGTTGATCTATCTGATGCTCACAGTATGTTCTGCTCTGGTTGTGTGTGTGTTTGTAAGTGTGTGTGTGTGTGTGTGTTTGTGTTTGCTAGTGTTTGTGTGAGAGTGTTGGCAAATGCAAAACAAAAAGTGCAAATGTATTCGTAGGCTTGACCTGCACAGCTACTGTAGTTATCTTTTGTGTGGAGTAGTTAAAGCCAGGATGTAAAAGACATATGCAGCACCCATGAAGATTGCTTGGCAAGCTAACATTGCTTAATGTGTGCTGTCCTCTGTATGTACTGTATGTGTGTATGTATGTGTATGTATGTCTGTACTGTATGTGTGTATGTATGTGTGTATGTCTGTATGTATGTCTGTATGTATGCATGTATGTATGTATGTATGTATGTATGTATGTTTGTATGTATGTATGTATGTATGTATGTATGTATGTATGTATGTATGTATGTATGTATGTATGTATGCATGTATGTATGTATGTATGCATGTATGTATGTATGTATGTATTTACTATGTATGTGTGTATGTATTTACTATGTATGTATGTATGTATGTATGTATGTATGTATGTATGTATGTATGTATGTATGTATGTATGTATGTATGTATGTATGTGTGTGTGTGTGTGTGTGTGTGTGTGTGTGTGTGTGTGTGTGTGTGTGTGTGTGTGTGTGTGTGTGTGTGTGTGTGTGTGTGTGTGTGTGTGTGTGTGTGTGTGTGTGTGTGTGTGTGTGTGTGTGTGTGTGTACGTATGTATGTATGTTTGTATGTTTGTATGTTTGCGTGTATGTAGGTACGTATGTATGTACATACATGTGCGTGTGTGTGTGCATGTATGCATTTGTGTATGTATGTACGTGTGTATGTTTGTATGAACGTACTGTAAATACACATGTTTGTAAATATATACGTATATATGTGCGTATATATGTATGTATGTGTTTGCGTACGTCATCCAGACAAGAACTCAGTGTAGAGCAAAATGCCTCTGTAGCACCAGCACCTCTGGTGATGAGAATGAACTCGGAGCAGGTAGATTAGATGCAAAGGAGGATAACTCATTGGTTGAGAGACCTCTGAGATCAAAATGAAACCTCTGAGGTCAAAATGAAACCTCTGGGAGGAAGAACCTATACGAGAAAGAACAGTAGGATGTTCCAGGAGACGCAGGGAGAGTCTTATAGAGTAATGGTCACACACATGCAGTGCAGTGACCATTAGCATTTCTGAAGTACACACACACACACTGCTGCGCGTCGGGCCTAACAACTCCCTCGAACAAGTACATTATTGACGATACCTTACTGCCTCTCGAACCTTATTGCTTAAGAATACAATCTAAATCCTTACTCAACCTTATAAGTAGGGCTGTAAACACGTTTGAGATTTGAATGAGTGAGGTAGCGACAAGACCTCAAAATTCTAATTCGGCTGAATAAAGCTGCCTTGTTGTCCTGGTGGACGATAAATAACGAACAGGAATAACTTGAAAGGATCGGTTATCATGATGGCATGATGTTCAAACGAGCTGTGCGCAGGCAGCAGCTGTGTGAGTTTCCAATCATTAGAGACTAGAAATCCTGTTCCACCTCCCCTAGCAGACAATCGTGAGGTGGGGGAAAGGCATAATTAATCAACAGAGCCGCAGGTGTGGCAGTGTGTTCTGGCCTTATCCATGGTTCAGTGAAAGCAAGGATCTGAAGGGAGATTTGCAAGGCCAAAGCGGGAATGAAGTCAGACTTATCGAGTGCAGACTGGCAGTTCCAAAACCCAAAACATAAAGTAGAAGAAGACGCTGTGGACTGCTGTGCTGATAGTAAGTTATTGTGATAAAGTGGTCTTTTGACGCCTTCTTACTTGGCCACGTCCAACGGGCATGTCATGAAAGCACGTAACTAGAGATGGTAACACACACAGCGATGCACAGGACTAGGTGAGACATGGAAGACACTTATGTATTGGCTTATGTATTCACCTGCACAGCTTGATATTATGTTTTGTGAGAGAAGTTAAAGCCAGGATGTAAAACACTCTTGTAGATGGTTGGCATTGCTTAATGTGTGCTGTCCTGTATATGTATGTACCGAATGTATGTATGTATGTATGTATGTATGTATGTGTGTATGTGTGTGTGTATGTGTGTGTGTGTATGTGTGTGTGTGTGTGTGTGTGTGTGTGTGTGTGTGTGTGTGTGTGTGTGTGTGTGTGTGTGTGTGTGTGTGTGTGTGTGTGTGTGTGTGTGTGTGTGTGTGTGTGTGTGTGTGTGTGTAAAACACATGCACAGCACTCGTGTAGATGGTTGGCATTGCTTAATGTGTGCTGTCCTGTATATGTACCGAATGTATGTATGTATGTATGTATGTATGTATGTATGTATGTATGTATGTATGTGTGTAGTATTCATGTTTGTATGTGTGTGTGTAGTAATTATGTATGTATCTATGTATGTATATATGTACAGTACGAATCAAAAGTTTGGACCCACCTTCTCATTCAATGTTTTTTCTTTGTTCTAGATTTCCACTGGTCGAATGTCCATTCCTTGTGTTCCTTGGCCTAATCAATAATCTTCTTCTTGTTGTTCTTCTTTAGAAGTGGCTTCTTTGCAGCAATCTGGCCTGATTCTCCTCTGAACAGTTGATGTTGAGATGTGTCTGCAATTATGTGTATATAATCTGAGTTGAGGTTAATTTGCGGTTTCTGAGGCTGGTAACTGTAATGTGTGTGTATGTGTCAGTGTGCTCATGTGCGCTAGTGTATGTGTGTGTATATGTGAAACATTTGTGTATGTGTGTAGATGTGGATGTGTGTGTACACGTAAATGTTTGTGTATGTCTGGGTAGGTGTACATAAGTGTAGATGTGAATGTGTGTGTACATGTGTATGTGTGTGTAGGTGTGAAATTGTGTGTAGATGTGTATGCGTGTAGATGTGAATGTGTGTATACATAAGTATTGTGTGTAGACGTGTATGTGTGTGTACATGTACATGTGCATGTGTGTGTAGATGTTGATAGAATCGAAATGAGCACGCCAAAGTTGAAGAATGGACCGGAGAATTGAAGTCAGGTTTCTGTAGTTTATTTCGGCATGGAGACCCCCTCTCAGCTGGTGCTCAGAAAAAAGGCCTACCTTACTGTACACTAAGCTGTACTGTACACTTACCATTTAAGTCAGGTAGAATAAAATATCATCCTATTGGTGAGAGGAAGGGGGAGACGGTGGGGTGAGGGAGTCCCCTATGGGGGGAGGGGGGGGGGGGGATAACAGGGTACAAAGGGTTATAGCAGGAAGGAGACTCTGGGGGGTGGGGGGAGGGGTTCACATGCCATTTGTGCCATTTCAGGTCTCAGTGAGACAGAGAAAGTACACATCCAAGGGTAGGAGTTACAGATACAAAACAAGGAGTTAATGTCTTACAACAACAGAATAGCAGTATTTCCTGTTCCATCAGTCCCCTATATGAGCATTTATATGCTCACACAATAACCACCATGCAACAGCCAATCAGAGCAAGAAACATCAATATATGTTACAGATACAAATTTTACAGAATAACAGTAGAATAGCTATTTTGCAGTTCCATCAATGTGTATGTGTGTAGATGTGAATGTGTGTGTACATGAGTATGTGTGTATACATGTGCATGTGTGTAGATGTGTGTGTGTGTGTGTACAATTGTGTACATGTGAATGTGTGTGTATCTGTTCATGTGTGTGCATGTGTGTGTGTGCGTGTGTGCGTGTGCATGTGCGTGTGTGTGTCAGTGTGTGTCTGTGTGTGTGTGTTTGTGTGCATGCGTTTGTGTGTTTGTGTGCATGTGTGTGTGTGTGTGTGTGTGTGTGTGTGTGTGTGTGTGTGTGTGTGTGCGTGTGTGTGTGTGCGTGTGTGTGTGTGTGTGTTTTGGAGAATGCATGTCTGTGTTTGTGTGCTTGCGTGGTGCGTGTGTTTGCGTGTGTGTGCGTGTTTGTGAGCGTGTGCGAATTTATGTATAAGACTCATGTAAAAGTATGAATGAAAAGGCAAGTGTACCCCATTTGTGATATCTGTGTGTGTGTTTGTGTTCGTTTTTGTGTGTGTGTGTGTGTGTGTGTGTGTGTGTGTGTGTGTGTGTGTGTTTGTTTGTGTGTGTGTGTGTGTGTGTGTTGGCATGTATATACATAGGGAAAGTGTGTGTGTGTGTGTGTGTGTGTTTGTGTGTGTGTCAGTGTACAGCAGCGATATTGAAAAACTGAAGGGGTCTCTGTGAAAAAATCTGACTCTTCATTTTAGCCTTGTTGTGCAACAATGTGAATTCCATCTTTTCCGAGGCAGAGTGATTGATAGATGCCGAGCGGGAATATCATACATTAAAGATGAGCCCTCTTATTGTGTCATGCTGGGGGCGCATTGTGGACTTATACACACGCTTATTGGAATGGAAGGATGTCCCTGTGTGTGTGTGTGTGTGTTTGTGTGTGTGCGTATGTGTGTGTCTGTGTGTGTGTTTGTGTGTGTGTGTGTGTGTGTGTGTGCGTGTGTGTGCGTGCGTGCGTGCCTGCGTGCTTGCGTGCGTGTGTGTGTGTTAGTGTGTGTGCGTGTGCATGTGTGTATGTGTACTTTATATGTCTTTTCAACCTGTTTCTAAGTGTGGTTAAGAGCCTAAATATGACACATATGCAATCAGACACACAGACACACACACACACACACACACACACACACACACACACACACACACACACACACACACACACACACACACACAAACACACAGACACACACAGACACAATCATTGGAAAATACACATTACTAAACAAAACCTCACATTTACATGTATACACCATTTTTCACAAATACACACACTTCATACATTGTTTCTCATTCACACACTATAACCTTTCATAGCTTGATGAATCGTCACACCCAAACACAGACTTTTACCCTAACCCCTAAGGGACTACAATTCCCAATTAAATTGTGCCTAATTGGCACTGACTAACAATCACTTCCTGCTCTGGCTGTGCTATTGATCTCCATAGGCTATTTGGTTGGGGATATTCCTCATTGATTGATAGCGTCCCTCACACTTTATTGATTTCCACTCTTGCCCTTATGAAGATATCCGTTATTGATAGCAGATCTCTCACCTGGTCTCAAACAGAGCCCAACCAACCTGAATTAGATTGGGCTCTGCCTGCATCAGCTGGTATTAAGAATGCGGCATTTTCTCACCGTCAGACAACAAATTAAGCAGGAGCTTTTTTATGATCTATTTTTCTGATAGAAGTCGCATGAAGAATTTTCTCTCCTCTTTCTCTCGCTCTCTCTTTCCGCACACACACACACACACACACACACACACAGAGGCCCATACAAGTCTCTCTAGTGAGTGGAAATCATTACTTTTTCATAAACGTGATATTATTAGTCTCAGCGCTACACCAAACCTATAAACAATGTTATGAGATAGATGCCTTGTAGGTCAGGTGACTTTGTTGGCTCATCTGATTGGTTCCCTGTGGCTGAGTGAGGCTTATTGAATGAAGACACATGGATTTGTATTAAATAGAGTGAAGCACTCCATCACTGTCTGTGTGTGATGGGGAATTTGGAGTTTCAACTCTCACACACACACACACACACACACACACACACACACACACACACACACACACACACACACACACACACACACACACACACACACACACACACACACACACACACACACACACACACACACACACACACACACACACACACACACAAACACACACAAAGACTCATATTCTGTCTGTCTCCTTTCTCACACAGTCAGGGACACCCTTCAAACACAAACACGTTCATTATTCACATACACACAACAGACAACAGACAACACACACACACACATATTCTGTATTCATTCACACACACACACACACTCACACACACACACACACACACACACACACACACACACACACACACACACACACACACACACACATGCAAACACACACACACACACACTGTAACACATTCTGTATTTTCACATACGTACACACATACACACGAGTTAAGACAGCATCCTCAGTGCAGAGCCTTCCTCTTAATGTGTTTTATTTAAAAAGATGCAGAGCTCTGCTACATTAAACACAGGGATTAATGACTGTTGGCCTACACAGGGCTTCCCTCTCTCTTGACTGATTGCTGTGGTCGCTGGCAGTGTGTGTGTGTGTGTGTGAGGGTATGTTTGTGCTTGTGTGTGTGTATGTGAGAATGTGTGTGATGGTTTGTGTGTTTGTTTGTGTTGCTGGCACTATGTGTGTGTGAGCGTGTGTTTGTGAATCACTGGAAGTGTGTGTGTGAGAGAGTGTGTGTGTGTTTGTTTGTGTGCTAGAGTGTGTGTGTGTGTGTTGCTGGCACTATGTGTGTGTGTGTGTGTGTGTGTGTGTGTGTGTGTGTGTGTGTGTGTGTGTGTGTGTGTGTGTGTGTGTGTGTGTGTGTGTGTGTGTGTCTGTGTGTGTGTGTGTGTGTGTGCGCGTGTGTGTGTGCGCGTGTGTGTCATTGGCAGTGTGTATTACATAGAATGGCTTCCTTCCACAAGTACACACTGCCACAGAGACAAATGACTCCAGTAGTGTGTCTCTCCAGGAGCTCACAAAGATTTCAGCAACATTTATATTTTTCTCTTTCTCTCTTTTTCCTCTCTTTATTTGTCACTGCTTTCCATTTAGTTTTTTTTGTCTGTCTGTATGTCTCACTTCTTTCCATTTCTCTTTCTGTCTGTCTTTATATCTCCCTGCAACCTTCCACCTCTCGAAATTCAAATACAAATTCAAAATGGCTTCATTGGCGTGATATAATAAGATCTTGCCGAAGCATCATTAACAGCAACAGCACTGTGTGCGTGTGTGTGTGTATGTATGTGTGTATGTGTGTGTGTGTGTGTGTGTGTATGTGTGTGTGTGTGTGTGTGTATATGTGTGTGTGTGTTTGTGTTTGTATGTGTGTGTGTTTATGTGTGTGTATGTATGTGTGTGTATGTGTGTATATGTATGTGTATGTGTGTGTATGTGTGTATGTGTGTATATGTATGTGTATGTGTGTGTATGTGTGTGTACGTATGTGTGTGTTTGTATGTGTGTGTGTGTGTGTGTGTGTGTTTGTATGTGTGTATGGGTGTATGTGAGTGTGTGTTTGTGCAAGTGTGTGTATGTGTGTGTATGAATGTGTGTGTGTTTGTGTGTTTGTGTGTGTGTGTGTGTGTGTGTGTGTGTGTGTGTGTGTGTGTGTGTGTGTGTGTGTGTGTGTTGTACTGTCTCTTTCCATTCCTCTTCTTCCCTCTTCTCATAGGCTGCAATAATGTTGTGGACTGAAAACTCACCTTCAGCTGTGGAACTGGCCCTCCCAAATTGTAATTACCTCGTCAGCATTTCACTAATTACACACAGGCTAATGACAGATGTAAATCTCTCTTTGTCTTTCTCTCTCCCTCTCTCCCTCTACCTCTCTCTCCCTCTCTCCCTCTGTCTTTCTCTATCCCTCTCTCTCTCCCTCTCACTCTCTCCCTCCCTCTCTCTCCCTCTCTCTCTCTCCCTCCCTCTCTCCCCCCCTCTCTCTCTCTCTCCCTCTCTCTCTCCCTCGTTCTCTGGATCTCTCCGCTGTGCAGTCTGATATGGCTAGACTGATTCTGTACTGTTTTAGTGCTGCTGCTGACTCAGTACCTCTCCCATCATTTCCTAGCAGTAGCTGACAGACGCAGACCTCACACAGCCATCTACGAGGAACACGCATCCGTCTCATTCACATTCATATCACACACACTTATTTGCTCGCAGTGATTGATTTCCATTTGGTTTGTAAATGTTACTCGCAATGTGTAATGGTCGACAATTATTAGCTTTTAAAGCTGAAAAGGTTTAAGCCTGGCTATTAGTGTTCATTGTCTGTCAAACTTTTATATGGCACAGTCATTTCCCCAGCAGAAGCGTTATTCTGTTATTTTGTGTCTCTTAACTACACACATCTTAACACATCTTAAAAGTGCAGCAATTAAACTGTTTATCACCTACTTATACTACACATACACACTGGCAATAAATCTGAACCAATGGGAATGCTTCTTTGCCTAATTTGAGGCCATTATTCATTGATTTTCTTTTTCATTTCATTGATATGTATTGATTAATTCACTCGTTGAGTTGTTTGTTCATTTGTCTATTCTCTCGGCTCTTTGCCAATCAGTGCTGAAGCTGGGGCCCAACGGGAAACACACAGGTGATTACAGAGACACGCGGACCTCTGGCACAACATGAGCAGACCTCCCACTTCAACACCTGAGGGTGTGTGTGTGTTTTAATTATTTCAGACCATTGTGTGGGTGTGTGTGTGTGTGTGTGTGTGTGTGTGTGTGTGTGTGTGTGTAATAATGAGCTTGAGGCTGGATGACACTCATTAGTTAACAATAACTGATTTCCATTTTGTTTGTGAATGTTGCTTACTGATGGCATTTTTTCACACTGCTAGTAAAATATTGAAGTCTTTGCACTTCTAGTAAAAGGTTTAAGTCTTCACACTGCAAGTAAAAGGTTTAAGTCTTAACTCTGCCAGTAAATACTATATATTGAGGTCGTACTGGGGGTCAAACTGAAGTTACACTCACTGATGATATTTCCTTCCTACTTTCTGTGTATTGATTTTTTGATTTGTTGTTGGTTTGTTTATGTGTTTGTCTCTAGGCTGTTTACCGATGTCTAGGCCAGATCCCCCATGGGAAACCTCCCAAGTGATTGCAGAAACACCAGCACCACTTGTGCAGCAAGAATAGACCCCTAGCTCCACAGCTAAGGGTGTGTGAGTTATTTCAGATGAGTGCCTGTATTAAAATAATCCTGAGGCTTGCTGGCATTCAACGGAGTACGTATTCAGGTACGGCGCTCGTTTCCTCGTCTAGCTGCAGACTGTTGTTTCTCGTCTCCCAGGAGCAGGGGTTTAATTAGAGGTGACATTTACCGTGGACTCTGTCTGCTCTGCAGTGATCATCCACCCTCATCCCTCGTCTCTTCCCCGTTGCGCGTCGTCTGGAAGGCTCCTCAGTGCGCCGCCAGAAGTTTACGCCACCTTTGGGGTTTATCCGCTCGTGCGCTTACGTCACGGTCACGTCAACCGTTTTAAGTGAGCTGGTGTCGTTAGAAATGTCTGGAGTTGTGCCTGAAAGATTACCAAACACAAAGAAAATATGACAAAAACCCTCAAGGTAGAAGACAAATACAATCTGTACTGACAGTTCCGACTCTGAGGAACTTTTAGTTCTTTGTGTGACTCACAGAAATGACTTCTCTGTGTTTTGGTGAGTTTAACTTTGTGCTTCGTCTCCGGTTGAGAAAAAAACTCCAATAATTATCTGTAACAGCTTGACACGGTTAGCTTTTTTAAAATAATTTTTCGTCTCTGTGTGTCTGACAGGGATGTGTGAGTGGATGTGTGCAAGTCGCAGACAGGCAGTCAGAGGAACAGGAAACAGGTGGCCTGGGTGACGCTCTGCTTCAAATCTCCACTAACTAACTAGCTCCCCTCCGACCCTTCTGTCTCCGCTCCTGGAAGTCTGTCTCAGGCCAGTGGACCTCCGGAAATGTTTCTTCACAAGGAAAATGAGTCTGTCTGTGTCTCTGGCCTCGTTCAGACTGCACTCATGCCTGTACATGCTGGCTCATCCAGACTGTAGATGAAAGTGTGGATGGCAAAAAAACACATGAAATTTGAGGCACATTTGGAAGTGGTTTGAAATGCCATTCCTAAGTGGATTTCTACAGATGAGTCTCAATCCAGAACCGTCTGACCTTCTCACCCTCTGACCTTTTGATCCTCTGAACCCTCAAATTGGATTTCAAAATGACTTCTGCTTGACTCGCACAATGACAACGTCAAATCCAGAGAGAAGGAAGGGCTGGGATTCATGCTGCTCCCACTAGTCTGGCCCACAAAAGTATGTAACATGTATACAACATGAATACAACATGTATATAACATGTATGTATCATGTGACAGACACAGAGCAGAAGTTGTGAATAGTAATTTGGTGGAAATGTCCAGCTATAAGCAGAAGGTTTCTACAAGTGGATCAGGTGGAATATCTATGGCAGTGACCGACGGGATAGGAGAAAACAGAAGTGAGTGGACAGAGCTAGGTTGCCCTATGTGAACATGTAGTTATAGGTTACGGTGATTTGGAACCATGCCCCAGAAAATATTGCATTCACAGGCATATCTCTGTGTCTAGATGATGCACTGCCTAATCAGCTAAACTAAGTCTCATTATACTATAGCATGCCACAGGCTATCTGAAGTAAGGGGTGGTGTGTGTGTGTGTGTGTGTGTGGGGGGGGGGAATCCCCTCTAGAGTACTAAGGCGGGTTAGGGTAAGGGAAGGGGTTGGATATCAACCCAGGTTAGGGTATCCCTCTCTCTTTCTCTCTCTCTATATATATATATATATGTGTATATATATATATAAAACTCAGCACCTCTCAGTATTTCTCTATACATTCATCTCCCTTTCTATCCATCTCTCTCTCTGTCTCATGCTAGCACTTTTAGAGTGTCAGTGAGTGCGGTGTGTTTGTGTTTTGTCAAGGTTATAATTGTTTTCCATTTTCAAATTCATGTACTTTGATAGTTCGTTCGTCTGAATTTCCATTTTCTTTTTATTTCATAGACTCATTTCTATTTCATTCCAGTTTATTAGTTTTCAGTCTTAGTTTTAATGATTTTAAGATTGGACAGCCAATCAAGTTACACCACTCCCTTGCGGTTGGGATGATTTATGGCTCGGTGCGAGCCACTATGTCAGCAAACACTGTGAGGAGCAAAGGAGCAAAAAGTGTATGGGATTAGAATCATGCATTACACCTTCAACAGGCCTACCCATAAGAGTGTGTGCAAGATTCTTGTTCATGGTACACAAACTCAAGAAAGTTGTGCCACCTTAAAGAGTGCCACGCACAACCTAAGTGGCAGCAGCTCATTTTCAGTAAACGCAGAGAAACCATTGACATAAACAGAAGGGAAAGGGAATGCCTGGGGCATGGGACAGTGTGACAAATGCTGTTTAAAACAAGCCACATTTGAAATTGGTTGAATGCAACATTTTCTCAGAGAGCAACTTCTCCCAACCATCCAGGAACAGTTTGGTGATGAACAATGCATTCTCCAGCATGATGGAGCACCTTGCCATAAGGCAAAAGTGATAACTAAGTGGCTCGGGGAACAAAACATTAATATTTTGGGTCCATTGGCCAGGAAACTCCCCAGACCTTAATCCCATTGAGAATTTGGGTCAATCCTAAAAAAAAAAAAACTATTTCTGACAAACTCCAAGCATTGATTATGCAAGAATAGGCCACCATCAGTCAGGATGTGGCCCAGAAGTTAATTGACAGCATGCCAGGGCGGATTGCAGAAGTCTTGAAAAAGCACTTATTAAATGTTTGTAATTATACTTTAGTCTTCCATAGTAACAGTAGTAACTTTTGGCCACGACTGTAGTTCTGAATTAATAAACACAGCCATACGTTTATTTGTAAACATGTTTTCTTTCTATTTTCTATTATCTCACGCCAGTTGGCTAACTTTTAAACATATATTTATTAAGAATTGTGTTCATTTTACAGACAAACAATACAAGACAACACAACAAGGCACATATAATGCAATTTGCTCTCACATATAGCACATATAATAGATGTTCTTGTCACAGTAGACAGTGTGTTACAGTCATTAAGATTACATCTGCTAACTTACATTGTTTACAGGGGAGAACAAATGAAAACAAAATGAAAACAAAACAAAACAGAAACAAAAAGTACTCAATCCGTCTTATCATCCAACCAACCATCAACATCCATGTTGTTATTTTTAAGGAAGTTGTAGAAAATGTTCCATATTTCCCGAAACTTGTCAAGTCTATTTTTTGCTTTGTAACTTATCTTTTCTAAAGCTAAGTAAGAAGTCATTCCCCTCAACCATTGTGATGTGGCACAGGTTGTATCTGATTTCCATGAGAAAGCTATACATCGTTTGGCTTCCAGAAAACAAATATTCAGTAGAGACCTAATTTCTTTAGAGGTAATGAAGTCTTCTGGATAGAGATTCAATAGGCACAATTTAGGACTAAGAGGCACTTCCTTGCCAATGATTTGGCTAGCAAGGTCCACCACCTTACTCCAAAAAGAAAGTATCTTTTGACATTCCCACATACAATGAAATAGGGTACCTATTTGGTTTTTACATTTGAAGCAGGTATCAGGTATGTTAGGGTTAAAGTGGTGCAATTTAGCTGGTGTTATGTACAGTCTACTTATCCATTTATATTGTAATAGTTTGGAGTTTGTATTTATGGATTGGGTCTGAGCTATAGTTAGCTAACTTGCTAGCACTCAAATGAATGGTGGAGGGTAAGCATCCACAGATGTTAAATGCATAATGAAAGAAAGAATAAATGTTGTTCAGATAAATAGAGCAACTGAGGCAAATGTGTTTCTTGGTGGCTAGCTCATTATGTTCACCACCAGTCACCAAGCCCGGGTCTTACAGACTCTTGTTAAAAGAGTGAAACTCAGCCTACCTTACAATGAAAGATCGACTCTCCGGTCCCTGTTGAGTTGCTCCTTAAAAACTCTCCCCATATCGATTTCAAAGTCTTTATGAGAATAAGAAGAATACTCATTAGAGCCAATCCTGTTATTAGAGCCAATGTCCCTGTCATACTGTTTCCCCAGGTATGTCTTTAAATGTCTCAAGCAGTTGAATGACTTTCTGCCAAAGCAGTCGAGACAGGCCTCATCAGTAGAACTTTAATTGTATTGTGATAGCTTGGGTACTTGTCCAGTCGCCTCTCAGGATGCTGATTATACTATGCCCTGCCAGAGGCATTATTAATTATGTTTATGTATTACATTTTGTTGTGGTGTATGTCCATAGCATTGCTTTGACAATGCGGTTACACGGTCATGCCAATAACTAATTTTGTGCACAGATCAGAATCAGTCCCCTGCTGCATGTTGTGTTGCGCCAGTTCGAGTTCCAGCTGAATTTTCCATAAATTGGCTTCTACTGCTTGCACTTTTTAATTTGAAATCTAAGAATCACACGTTTTCTCCCTGCCATATCTGAAGAAGATTTCCATTAGTTAGTCCTGACGTGTTACCTCTTAAGGTTGTCGGCCATGACTACACAGAATTTTGTGTGACACCCTTGAATGGATTCGACATCCACCATCTTGAAATCATAACACACATTTTTGGGGTAAATCGTTTTTTGTGTGTGTGTGTGTGTGTGTGTGTGTGTGTGTGTGTGTGTGTGTGTGTGTGTGTGTGTGTGTGTGTGTGTATGTGTGTGTGTGTGTGTGTTTAGTTAAACATGCGTATGTTCTATATAGAGATATGCATATTCAGCTGTGCTCACTCGTTCTGCCATGATACATTATTTGACAATGAACCAGTGGGAGTGAGCTATTAACTTAGTGAACTGTGTGTGTGTGGGGGGGAGGGGGGTGTGTGTGTGTGTGTGTGTGTGTGTGTGTGTGTGTGTGTGTGTGTGATGAAGGTAGGAAAAGGTGTCATGTCTGGTTAAGATCTCTGTAATGAAGTGGCCTATCTTCATCAAACTTAATACACACACACATACACACACACAGACACACACGCACGCACACACACACACACAGAGACACACCATGGCCAACTTCAGGCTCTGATCAATTTATCTGCACACACGGCCTCAAGATCTCATTACGGAGGAGGTCGTCATGGGTTCTGACGTTCTTTCTTCACCTCTTCATCCCCCTCTTCCTTCCTCTCTTCTGGCTCTGGTAATTGAATAAAGAAAATGAATGGCGTTGGAGAGTTCTTGGTCAAACAAACAAAGCGATGATTAACATCCCCGATGAGGCATTATTTACAGAGAGGGTGGAAAGAGAGAGAGAGGAGGAAGATACAGACACAGAGAATGAAATAGAGAAACAGAGAGGGGGAGAGAGGGTGGTAAAGATACGGATACGGAGAGGAGAGAGAGAGAAAGAGGGAAGATACAGATACAGAGAAGGAGAAAGAGAGGGGGAGACAGGGTGGCACAGATGAGGATACGGAGAGGAGAGAGAGAGAGATAGAGGAGGAAGATACAGAGAAGGAGAGAGAGAAACAGAGAGGGGGGCAGAGGGTGGCACAGAGGAGGATACAGGGAGGAGAGAGAGAGATGATAATAAAAAGAAAGAGAAAGATAGATGGAGAGAGAGACAAAAACACAGGAGAAGATAGAGTGAGAAAGAGGGGGAGTGGCTATGAGTGAGAGAATGAAGAATGACGGGGGGACAATCGAGAGAAAAAGAGAGTGAATGGAGAGAGCTTAAGAAGAAAAAGGGCTACAGGGACTGGCAGCACAGAGAGAGGACCAGACACAGAGAGAGAGAGGGGGAGATGAAATGAGAGAGGGAAACAGATGGAATGAGAGAGAGAGATGGAGAAAGGCCAGTGGCGAAACATTGTGCCTTTATTAGTTCAGACATTTAGTGGTGATTCTGAGCAGGTTGTTTTGTGTAATGTAAAATGAGATTGACATTTTTAAAGGCGCGTCGCTTCCAGGCCTCTCAGACTTCAACGCTGCCAGAGATCAAGCCTTTATAGTCACTTATCCACATTTAATGGTCTTAAAAATATAGGTCTGTGTGTGTGTTGGTGTGGGTGTGGGTGCGTGTGTGCGAGTGTCTTAAATGTTAATACATTCCTACTGCATATGCATGTTTGGTATTTCAAGAGGCAATATTCAGGCATGTCACTGATGGAAATATATTCTAAACTATACAATTCAAATGAGATTAAAATCAAACTCACATGATGCCTGGAAAACAAACCATACAGTCCGTGACACATACATTTCCAGGATAATAGGATTACAGTCTGCCATATTCTGTCATGGTTATATTTTACACAGCCTCACACAACTCCAGACGCTTGCTTAATGCTTTATGCTGAAGGGTGATATTTGAACAGGGGAATGACATTGCCAAGTGGTTTAAGGGCCTAGAAGGTGGTTGGGTTGGTTAGGGAAGAACACCCAGGGCTTTAATTTCATAAACGAGCAACGAGTCGGTCGCACATGAACTAAAGCTAGTGTGTGGTGTGTGGGGGCGTTGTGCTGACCCAGCCATGCCTCCAAATAGGATCTTGTTCATGGTATTAAAGGACAAATATGTAATACATTTACTAAATCATAAAAATCTCATCAGATATTTAGGATCTTGCTTATGGCATTTAAGGATGAATATTAATACATTTACTTAATCATAAAATGAACATATGTCATCAGATACTTAGGATCTTGCTCATGGTATTAAAGGACAAATAAGTATTAAATGTACTGTCATCAGATATTTGGGATCTTTCTCGTGGTATTAAAGCATAAATATGGTATACATTAACTTAATTATAAAGCATTTAATTGATCATGGCTACTAGTAGGGATGGGCATTTAAAGTCATTTCAACATTCCAGTACTCGCATTCATACTCTGTGTTCTGTGTGCTTCTGGGTTATCAAGATGGATGGCTGAAGTGGTCCCATGTAGAGCTGGTTAATGCATTCAAGTACATTAGCATGCTGATAAATGCTAACGCATGCTAACACACGCTGACGTACTGCTATCAGTCACACAGGATGAGCGACAGGCCACATATGTTGATTACCTTGACAACAACCAGCGTGACAGAAATAAACGACAGAAACAGTTCGACCTTAAATTGACTCAATTTTGAAACGATACTGACGTTACTCTGTCCCATCCCTAGCTACAACCTTTTTACCCATCTTATATACCATATACCCATTTGAGAAGACTTTATTTAATGTTTTGACAACAATGGATGTGGATGAATTTCGCCAGCGTTAGACACACTCTCCTCTCTTTCTGTCGTTCTTCCTCAGGACCAGGACCAGAACAAGGCCCTCCAGGATTTTAAATTTGGAAAGCAGTACCGATTGTAGGCGCTTAGTGTCCAGACTACAGAAAGCTCCTGTAAATCCTCATGGACTTGCTTTGCTAATTGCCAGTTGATGAAATCAGGGCCCCTGATGTCACATTTGAATGAAATCGGAAGCGGGTTCTTAGTAAACAAAGAAGGCTGACAGGAAGAGGCAAAGTGAGTGATTCCCCTTCAAAGTTTTTGTAAATGAAGTTATGCTCCAACTTACACAGAACACCTAGAGGGCTTCGAGTCTCATTAGTATATGTCTGTTCAGTCTCTTCATCATTGTCTCAGTGCTGTCTTCACAAAAGAAAATGAGAAAAAGGAGGAAGAAAAATATGAAGATATTAGAGAAGGAGAATAAGGGTGAGATTATTTATAATCTTTTAGTTTTTTGGAGGATTTAAAGCAGGTATGGTCTAACACACACACACGTACACACACACACACACACACACACACACACACACACACACACACACACACACACACACACACACACACACACACACACACACACACACGCACACGCACACACACACAATACAATGAGCAGGGGACAGTTTATTGAGAGCAGGTGAGAACAGTTGAAAAGAATGTGTGTGAGCATATGTGTTTGTGTTTTTCTGAATTGATTCCATTCATTAGTGTTCTCATATACTGACTGTGTAGACTGATATGAACTCTGGCTACTGTGTGTGTGTGTGTGTGTGTGTGTGTGTGTGTGTGTGTGTGTGTGTGTGTGTGTGTGTGTGTGTGTGTGTGTGTGGTGTGTCTGTAATTTGTCTTGATTAGTAGGAGCGCTCCATGCGGAAAGGTTGATCTCTTGTATGTGTCTTTATTCATTTTTCTGCTTTTCAATATCTCCAACCTGACACACACACACACACACACACACACACACACACACACACACACACACACACACACACTGATAGACATACACAGACACATGGGCACACAAACACACACTCACTAACAGATTATTCATTGAAATGAGAGAATAAAATGAAAAAATATTCTTGTCTCTTCCCTTTGTCAAATCTCCAATTCTCATCAACCTCTGCACCACACTCGCATGCACAGACGCACCCATACACACACGTCTTCACATACACACACGCCTGAACATACACACACATACACACATACACACACACACACACACACACCTGCACATACACTCACACAAGCCTGCACATACACACGCACACCCCTCACATACACACACACACCTGCACATACACACACACACACCTGCACATAACACTCACACAAGCCTGCACATACACACGCACACCCCTGCACATACACACACCCCTGCACATATACACACAGACCACACAGAGGCCTGCACATACCCACGCACGCCTGCACTCACACACAAACATACAAACACACACACGCCTGCAAAAATCTCTTTTTTTATTTCCCTCTTTTGGCAATGTGTGTGTAGTCACAAATACTTTACATTGCCCCATCTCTAATTTCCACTGTCATTTCCCCTCTTTTCGGCATCTTGACACACACACTCATTCACTCACTAACACACACACACATACACACAAACACACACACACACACACACGCACACAGAAATATATGTCCCATACACTATTACTTTGCTAGCGATATCTGATGGCTTGGGCTTAGCTTGCAAATTGCTTACCAGTCTCTCTAGTCTATCAGTGAGGCTCTCCACCAGCCTCTCTCACATACATATTACAGATTGAGGAGGGAGAGAGAGAGAGACAGAGAGAGAGCAAGAAAGAAGGGAACAGGGATAGAAATGAAGAGCAGAGGGAGAGAGCTGAATTCAGGGACACAGACAGAGAGAGAGGTAGAAACAGAAGAGAGTGATACGGAGAAAAGTAGAGAAAATAAAGAAGAGGAAAGAAAGAAGGACATAGTAGAGAAAGAGAATATAGTGAAGGAGGGAAGAGAGTGATAGAGTGAAAAGAAGAGTGAGAGATAAACTTTGAGAAGGATGAAGAAGAAGTGGAAGAAGGGAGACGGAGTGAAAAAGAGAGAGAGACGGCTAGATAGAAAGACTGAGTGAAAGAGAGAAACAGACGGCTAGATAGAGAGAAGGAGGGAGAGTGAGAGGGACAGAGAGAGGAGGCGGGAAGGGGGCTGGTGGTATTAGTGGGAAAAGCCACTCCACTGGGGGAGATTGTGGCTCCAGTGAGGTAGAATGGCACGGATGGAGTAAGTGAGCCTGAAGTGATAGGCCTCAGTCAGCACACCCGTACCAGAGCCCAGGCCAATATGGAGAGACAGTGGTGAGAAGACAGAGAGGATCTGAGAGAGATTTGCAGAGAATAGAAGTGAGAGGAAGTAGCAGAGAGACTCCCTAGAGAGAGGGATAGAGAAATACAGGGGAGGTAAGTATGCATGAAAGAGAAAGGAACTACTGCTGCGGGCGGACGGTTTTTACATGCCCATTCAAAGTGTCCTCGTGTGCTGACCCTTACCCAGGGCCGGATTAAGACATTTTGAGGCCTGGGGCTTATTCCAAGGATGAGGCCCCTATATCGCCCCGACACACATCATGACACGCACACAAACCCACGCCAGGTGCACTGACACATCAGTGCTTTAAAGTCCACAGAACCACTCTATAAATATGATCAGTTTAAAGCCAAGGATAAAATGTATGTGTGTAGTAGACTCCACTGTAGACAATAATACACCAATAATGTAAATGTGTACATATTTTCATTCATTCAAAAGCAAAAACAAGGCTAAATAGCCAGGGAATGACCAATATAGGTTACTTCAAATAACGAATTGATTAAGCATATGCCTATTCAGTGAAGCAACAGCTTGGCTCCACGTTTCTATGCGAGAGCACGGACGTGCGGTCAGGGGAGGCAGAGCCGATCAAAGGAAATAAATATTTTCTACTGGTCTCTGATATAAATTTATTTTCTGCATGATTCCAATCATTTCGAGCAGTTTTATAATCAAAATCGCTGAATTTGCGCATGTCCTGTTCAAACAGACAGAAGACAGCAAGACGGTGAGGACGGTGAGGCAACGACGAGCTGTGCCTCATCTAAGATTGCGCAATACATCACAAACTGGATTGAGTGTAGAACCTATTCAGTCCTGCTGATCTGACAAAAAACCTCAGTGAAAACAGTTATATTGGACCATGACTGCGAAAATGGAAGATTCTATAGCTGAGCTAAAACATTTCACTTAGCTATGTCTAACTGGCTTCCAAATCATTTGTCTACAATTTTCAATGAATCAGCCTAATCTGCAGCGATATGCGTGAGGATAAGAACTTATACATCTTCAATTGCTGAAAGAATTTACGTTTTATCAGGCCTATTTAGATGGAACCGGGAAGCCTGGCTTGTTACCTGCATCATCGTATTTGAAAGCACGCTAATAAAAGCGTTTATTCCTGTCTTAATGCGATTTGGTGTGAACCAAAGCAAAATTTAGAAATGTGAATTTATCTTCTTCAGTCTTACTTTGCAATTGGGGCCTTTTGCGATTAGAGGGTCACGGACCACGGACCATTTTTTTGGCCCCACTCTCGTGCTTTCTTTGACCGCACATTTTCGCGCTTTATTATTTTTTTCACTCTGAATGTTTCTAATGTTATGCGCGGTGCCGTTGACTCACTCGACATCGGGCAACCTGAGGCCCCCTGGTGGCGAGGCCCAGGGCTGCAGCCCTAAAGCCCATTGTCTTAATCCGGCCCTTACTCTAGCTTAGTAAACTACCACATCCTCTATGCTGAGTCCCGTGTGCTGACCCTTACTTCAGCTTAGTAAACTACCACATCACATCCTCCATCCTGAGTCCCGTGTGCTGACCCTTACTTCAGCTTAGTAAACTACCACATCACATCCTCCATCCTGAGTTCCGTGTGCTGTCCCTTACTCTAGCTTAGTAAACTTCCACATCACATCCTCCATCCTGAGTTCCGTGTGCTGACCCTTACTCTAGCTTAGTAAACTTCCACATCACATCCTCCATCCTGAGTTCCGTGTGCTGACCCTTACTCTAGCTTAGTAAACTTCCACATCACATCCTCCATCCTGAGTTCCGTGTGCTGACCCTTACTCTAGCTTAGTAAACTTCCACATCACATCCTCCATCCTGAGTTCCGTGTGCTGACCCTTACTCTAGCTTAGTAAACTTCCACATCACATCCTCCATCCTGAGTTCCGTGTGCTGACCCTTACTCTAGCTTAGTAAACTTCCACATCACATCCTCCATCCTGAGTTCCGTGTGCTGACCCTTACTCTAGCTTAGTAAACTTCCACATCACATCCTCCATCCTGAGTCCCGTGTGCTGACCCTTACTCTAGCTTAGTAAACTTCCACATCACATCCTCCATCCTGAGTCCCGTGTGCTGACCCTAACCCTAGCTTAGTAAACTACCACATCCTCCATCCTGAGTCCCGTGTGCTGACCCTTACTCTAGCTTAGTAAACTACCACATCACATCCTCCATCCTGAGTCCCGTGTGCTGACCCTTACTCTAGCTTAGTAAACTACCACATCACATCCTCCATCCTGAGTCCCGTGTGCTGACCCTTACTTCAGCTTAGTAAACTACCACATCCTCCATCCTGAGTCCCGTGTGCTGACCCTTACTTCAGCTTAGTAAACTTCCACATCCTCCATCCTGAGTCCCGTGTGCTGACCCTTACTTCAGCTTAGTAAACTTCCACATCCTCCATCCTGAGTCCCGTGTGCTGACCCTTACTTCAGCTTAGTAAACTACCACATCCTCCATCCTGAGTCCCGTGTGCTGACCCTTACTTCAGCTTAGTAAACTTCCACATCCTCCATCCTGAGTCCCGTGTGCTGACCCTTACTTCAGCTTAGTAAACTACCACATCCTCCATCCTGAGTCCCGTGTGCTGACTTAATGCAGAAGCACTAGGAAACAGTATCCAGTGTACACAACACAGGTTACAGAGAGAGTTCTGTGACAGAGTGAACCAAAAGAAAATATCCTGAATAATTGTTTCATTTGGTTGGAGTTGACAACAATGGTATCCAAAGCATATCCATGTCTGGACAGCCTTGGAAAACAACTGTGATATCCTACAGAGACAAAAAAAGGAGAGGGGACCTCTCTTCTTTTCTTTTTGAATCGTCTGAGAGAACCCACCATGCTAACTTTTTTTGCGTGACATGATGTCATTGGAGCACAGAGGAATGGTACACACCATAAAGACTAAAACTCTGCAAAGAAATGGATCCACCAGAACAACATGAAGGCCTTTGCCAGTCATGGGACCCTCTTGACTACGTACAATAACATCACAACCAATTTAAATAAGGTAGGACTTGCCCTAAAAAAAACATTGATCATTGACCTTGAAATGAAAGATAAACTAGCCTTTTCTGAGCACACGGAAGCAGCAATGTTAGATTTCAGAGAAAACAAATGATGGTTCCACCGATATGCAAATTAGTCACACCAATGAGTGTCAGAGGAACAGAGATATGGAAATGAGCTACCAAGATGATGTAACAACTGACATACAACAGAAGGAACTCAGAGCTAAGCTTCTAAAGGAATGTCCAGAGTCCATTTAAATAACAAGAAAGAGGAAACAGACCTTCTTTTCACAGACAACCCACATGCCTGGTATTTAGCTATAGGAAAGGCCTACAAAGACTTCAAAACGTCTGGGATCAAATCAATGAGGCAGCTCTTTTTGGACAAACCAACCCATGCGCACTCAACCAAAGACCCCGTGTACCATGTGCAGTGCATCCAGGAATGCCTTTCCCCGGATACAGGTGGAGATGAATGAGCTATGAGCTGTGAGCAGTGGCGATTCTAGAAAATTTGACATGGGGTGGCAGAAGGGTGGCAAGTTGAAATTCAAGGGTGGCATATCACAAACACATTTTTTTGTAGGGATAGGCGCGCTCTACATCCAAAATAAAGGCGTTTTTGGGTGCGAGTAAAAGATTGTTTACTTACAGTAGAAAAAAACCGCACTCGCAAGCTTTTCTCATTGCTATTTCATTTAGACCAGTTTATTCACAGACGCGTTTTGTCACACTGACGATGTCTTAGGCCAAAACGCGTCTTTGAATAGATGGTCTAAATAGAATAGCTATGAGAAAAGCTTAAGAGTGCGGGTTTTTTTACTCTAATATCACACACACATGCCTGGTGTCTATATGTATTTATTTATACAATTCCAGATAGTGAAAACAGACAACAGTAATGTCTTGCCAAGAATCTAGATATTGTTACAAAAAGCCAGAACAAATATTTGTCTTTTTTAATAAGACTTAAAACACTGTCAGATATTACATATGTTAACATATTCAGCAGCAAAACGTTCATGACATATTTCCCTTCATAATGACAAATGTGTTTCTAAATGGCCAATTTCATTTCTAATGGCTTGTTCTGTATGTATTGGGTTATCACATACAAAATCATTTATAAGTGACAAAACGGTTAGTGGTATCTAAAATCTGATTTCTTAATGATACGTAATGAAAATAAAAACGGCAATAACATTTTCTGTTAGTCCACTTTACTGTAGCCTACTAAAGACATTAGTAAGACGTTGGTTAGCTAAGCTAGCTAACAGTGGTAACTTCAAGGTTAGCTAGCGCTACTGTATGCTACCAATTTTTGCAAGCTAGCAATAAATAAACGATTGAAATTACAACGGAACTGTCTACTACATATGACCACCCATCACATTTTCTTGATTCACGATTCAGCTGTGCTGTAGATTCGTTTATCACTGCAAGACTACAGAAGACTTGTCTCAAGTTTGTTTTTAGCTTCTCAAATGCTTTCAAACTGGTTCTTTCCTTCACTTGAATGTAGCGGGCAAGTTGGGGCAACCACGCACGGAGCAAAGCGCACTCATGGACTCAACCATTTTACAGGGGAGGGGGAACTTAAAGATTTTAGAACAAGTTGCCAAAGAGATCAACAGCTTAAGTAGCAAAAATATAATACCATTCAATAAATTAATAGTATATTATAGGAAACACTTCTGACAACCTGGGTGGCAAGTGGGGTGGCAGGCAAAATGTTTAGGGTGGCAGCTGCCACCCCTTGCCACCTCGGTGGCTTCGCCACTGGCTGCGAGGGAGTCAGAGAAGAAACAATTGATCATCTGAAAGACAGCATTAGTGAAGTCCACAGAATGGATCAGGCCCTAGAAGACAATCTCTTTGAAGTAAGAGAAAATCGAGACCAAAAAGAGAAGCAGATTCTCAGCCTCAACAGTTACCCAGCTTGACCTCAGCAACGGTAAAAGGTAAATAAACATTCAGACCAAGGCCTATACTCTTCAGGTTCGTTCCAGGTACTATACTCTTCAACGATTGTACTAAGAACTACACTCAGTATTCGGATCAAGGATGATCTCAGAGATCAGAGATTCATGCACTTTTTATTGTTAGACTAGGTCCCTAATGCTCGTAGCTTGATTGTCCCCTCCATTGTACGTTGCTTTGGATAAAAGCATCTGCTAAATGACTAAATGTTAACATGGAAGGAAATCTAGGGGAATTATAATTTGGTTCAGAGAAGATCTGGCAACCCGAGTGAAACTAGAGAAAAATAGAACAACATACTTATACGTTACATATATTTGGTTCAACTATAAAAAAAGCACCATTGATTTTAGAAATGATTAATGTTTCCGGTACATTGAGGATTCTTTAATGGGCTTAATACAAAAGCAACATCAGCATTTTCCAGGCCCAGGGAGATATCCTGCTGTGTGGGGACTTAATGGCCATACAGGCACAAAGCCTTAATGCATAGGTACAGTTGGAAATGGACATATATGTACTATCCTGTCAGCTCCCCTCAACCCCATTACAATTAACGGTCTAAGGTCGATATCCCTTGTCAGGGATATTTTTTTTTTTTGTCAAAAAATGTTTAAAGCTCCGCGAGTTTTTGACCTACAGACATACAAATAACACCCACATAATCATTGAACCCTTTTCTTTTAAAATATATAAAGTTCAAAACTAAAAAATAAATAGGCACTTTGTCAGGAGAATCGAACGAAAACTTGCACATTTCACTGTCTGAGCCAGAATTCAGCTCCTAATGCGCCACCCATTAGCACTTGGTGGCTATTCATATGGTAAGAAATGGTAATTCGGCGAACGCTATTGGGTCATGCCGTGGCGAGGAGCACTCAGTAATCGCCCTTTTCACCCATATAAGCCAGTCCACATGGTCGTATGTTTGTTTACATTTCGACTGAGAACAAGACAACATGCCGCTTCCCATCTCTGCTGCTGATGCTCTACGACAAATTCAGGAGGAACTTGACCTGGAAAGCGAGGAGGACAACCACGAATCCGATGAAAGTAGTGAAGACAGTGAGGACGAACATAACCACTTCGTGCTTCGTCTTGACCCCGTTCAGGATATTCCTGATGAGTAAGTAATTTATATTCACTTGACTGGCTCTTGCATGGTGTTGATTTACTTATAGGGAGTAAAACTCATGGCATAGTATGCTTATTATGCCGTTGGCGTCTAGTTTGTTGTGTGTGCAAAAATTAGTAGAACACGCTACGACTGTATGGCCAATTTGAATAATATAAATTACTTTATATTGTTTGGAGTTTGTTGTGTGCGCAAAGCTGAGTAAACTAGGCGACTACCGTCTGTATGGCGATTTGAATCATACATAACTTTATGTCGCTACAGTCGTCGATGTTTGCAGTTTGTTGTCTATCCTAAAATAAATAAAACACGTAACTACCGTATGTATAGCGGTTTTGAATAATATAGGTAAATAACTTTATGTTGCTACGTTCGCCGACATTTTGTTGTCGATGTTTGGGGTTTATTGTGTGCGCAAAGAGGAGTAAACCAGGCGACTACCGTCTATATGGCGATTATGAATCATATACATAACTTTATCTCGCTATATACGTCGATGTTTGCAGTTTTGTTGTCTGCACCGAAATAAGTACAAATACTAACGCTAAAAGTATGTTGTTCCCCTTGGGTTAGTCATTAGTGTAGGCTATTCAAACACGTCTGATAGGTGTGAATCGAAACCGGCCAGGCCAGGTGTGAATGGCCGAAACTGCTGTAAAGTGTGAATTGCAGCTCTGGGATTCTATGTTGCAAAAATCCCTGAACAAGCAACTGATCATTGTTTTTATTTACTCTATTACAGAAACGTGGAGAACAACGTGGAAAACAACGAGGAGAACATAGCACCTACATCACCCCGCAAAAGAGCACGACCTCTGCCCAAAAAGAAGACAAAGACGTTGTCACAGCGTCATCTCCAACAGGAGCCATTGTCTGCTCAACTGCTCAGCTGTTTGGCATTCCATTAAAAACTCAGCCACAAACAGACCCTATAATGAATGCCAGCAATGTTTGTATGCCAGTTTGTGAGGTTGCTACTCGCGATAATCGCAAGACATGTGCATTTTGCAGAAAGTATAGGGGAAAGCAAACAAAAACCCTCTGGAAGTGCAAAGCGTGTCGTATCCACCTTTGCCTTATCTCAGAGAGGAATTGTTTTGAGGCTTGGCATGCTGGGGGGATATGATTATACTTCTTTTGTACAGTATATCCACTTACTTGCTTAGTTTAGCAACATGCAACAGCAAACCGACACACAGGTGACATATCCCTGGTTGGTGAAATGTTTCATCTGTGTGTTCGTTTGTGCTGATTCATCGGCAGCTCCATGGTCCGAGATGTCCACATCCCCTCTTCGTTTAGTGGATTTTTTTATATACACTCTTTTTTTATATATATTCACTTACTTGCTTAGTTAACTTTTTTATATACACTCTTTTTATATATCTGTATTCATACTGTGGTCTATCTGTAGTACTTATGTTATGTGTAGTACTTAGTGTGTTTCTATGTCTTATGTTATGTGTAGTACTTATTGTGTTGGGTTTGTTTATATGTTTACTGTACCCATACACCAGAGCAATTTCTTGGTGTAAACCTGCATGACAATAAATCTGTTACTGATTCTGATTCTGATTCTTGTTATATCCACTTACTTACTTAGTTATATCCACTTACTTGCATGCATTTGCTAATTATGCACTTTTTTTCTAATATATATCCACTTACTTGTTTACTGACTTAGTTATATCCACTAACTAATTATGCACTTTCAAAACTGAGAGACATTTCAGGGTTGTTATCTATTGGCCATCCTCTTTGACAGGTGACAGTGACAGGGGGGAGGAGCAATCACCGGCCTGTCAAATCTAACTCATCAATATTCATTGGGCAGGGAAAGAATTCTTGGGCAGGGAAAGGTCACTCTGAAATTATAAATTTATAGAAGAGAAACCACACACACTTTCTAAATGCTAAACTAAAATATACATAGCTAACACATATGTTTTCAAGGTTCAGAAATAAAAAGCCTTGTGAATAAATTTGCACAATGTGTTTTTTTACTAAATCTGAGCACCTCTAAAATTAGGTTTTTCTAAGGGTATGTTTACATTAGATTTAAAAATAAAAAATGAATTACTACATTCCTTTTACTCACATGTTATTATTGCTGATGTCTTCTACAATATAATCATATGTTCCATTTGTGCATCAATGTTTTTAGTTTAGGGAAGTGTACAAAAACATCAAGGCATGTCAGACAACTTAGAAAAGTCTAAAAGGCAGCTGACCTTAGAGTGTTAAAAGGAGCAATCCCTCCATCAACAGCAGTGGGGAAGAGTAAGGGTCTAAGGCCTATACAGTACATGCTTAATGGTAGGATCGCAAGGGACTCCCAAAATAAAGGGTCACATAATGCTCACATAAACCACAGACTCCTCTTATAGACCACTGCCAGATAACTACAGACTGCTCTTTCAGACCACTGCCAGATAACTACAGACTCCTCTTTCAGACCACTGCCAGATAACCACAGACTCTCCTTTCAACCACTGCCAGATAACTACAGACTGCTCTTTCAGACCACTGCCAGATAACTACAGACTCCTCTTTCAGACCACTGCCAGATAACCACAGACTGCTCTTTCAGACCACTGCCAGATAACTACAGACTCCTCTTTCAGACCACTGCCAGATAACCACAGACTGCTCTTTCAGACCACTGCCAGATAACTACAGACTGCTCTTTCAGACCACTGCCGTATAACTACAAACTGGTCTTTCAGACACACTGCCAGATAACTACAGACTCATTTTTCAGACCACTGCCAGATATTTACATGCCTGAAAAAAAATCAATGAAATAAAATCCCACACAGCCTAGCAAATTGATAGAATTAAATCGGACATATACATTCAATTCTGTAATTTAAAGCAATCTGTCTATTGAGATCACTTACCTCATAAATACATTTCTTGTAAACGATTTCAAATTGAATAGTGATGATGTCTGTCTGGCAGCGGAGAAAATATCTGACATCTACCAGTGAGCAGCCAAAATAGGCAAATTTACATGAATGTATTAACAATATAAAAAGGAAACTGGCAAAAGTAAAAGGGTCTGACCATGAATGTACAGAGAAACAAAAGAAACTCAAACCTAAAACAATATTAGAAAAATATCAGTCTGGTACAAAAGTACTTTAAAATCCTAAAATAATACAAGTTAACAATAAAAAATACCAGTCTGATACAAAACTCCTGTGAAACCCTAAAATAATACAAGTTAACAACAAAACAGCAACAGCACCACAATACAACTTTACAGGATATTAAAAACTCGCTCCAAAGAAATACATTTTGGGAAAACTGGGACCTCTTAAATCCCTACCCACCAACCCAGTCGGCCATACAAAATACAGATATTTGGAAACATTTCTACCAAAACCTCCACCAAGCTATGCCAGATGACAACATGGAGGAAGAGAAACATGTAAAAGAAAGTTTTCAAAGATTTGAATACACAATCAAAGTTAATCAAAAGACTGCTTGATTAAAGCATTTCTACAGATGAACTTGAGAAAAATCCAAAGAAACTGAAGCCAAGAAAAGCTTGTGGTCCTGAAAACATGAAGACTTCACCCATACTCATTATGATTTAATCACTGCAAGCTGGCTACCTGCCGAATGTCTGAAATACAGTGGCTTGGAGACTAAAAGAGTGGAAACAAATCTTATCCTAATAACTACCAAGGCATTCAAAGTAAGGGGGAAATATTTACAAGTTTCATTGATTAAAACCCCGCCCAACCCCGTGTCCAAATTCAGTAGAAATATGTTACATGTCCAAAAATGACACCCACAAATGCATGCAAAGCAAAATTAGGCCGGGTTTCATTATTAATTGAAATTTAAAATCCCCACCATTCATTGCATTTTAAAGCATTCCAATCACAAGAGCTCAGCCTTAACTCTAGTGCCCTAAGTAATTGGGTCTTGAAACTAAATAACCCTCTGAACTCTAACCTCTAACCTCTGACCTCTAGCCTCTAACCTCTAACACAGACTGTGTTCAGACCATAATTATGGGAGAAGATACCAGCACCTGCCGATTGGCAGCAGGTTTTGTGGCGTCATTCCACAATGTGAGGGACAGCATCCCCTAATCAGTACCCTGCAATCCCCACTGTACCCACCAACAACAGTACCCAATAGCCCCTCGTCTGTTTGCTCACACCACAGTAAATGTAAATGTGTGTGTGTGTGTGTGTGTGTGTGTGTGTGTGTGTGTGTGTGTGTGTGTGTGTGTGTGTGTGTGTGTTGTGTGTGTGTGTGTGTGTGTGTGTGTGTGTGTGTGTGTGTGTGTGTGTGTGTGTGTGTGTGCATACTTTACTACATGTTCTATAGTGTGTGTTTCTGTATTGTCTGTGTGTTTCTATGTTCAATAATGTTTTCTTTAAATAGTTATGCCAATAAAGCGTATTGAATTGAAATTGAATCGAATTGAGAGAGAGGGAGAGGGAGAGAGCAGGGGGTTGAGAGATGGAAGAAAGAAGGGAAAGAGACTCATAGAGATAGTGAAAACAAGAGGATAGACAGACAGACAGAGGCGGAAACACATAGATAGATGGAGAGAGAGACTCAGAGAGTGGGATAGTTAAGAGAGAGAAGAGAACTCTCAGAGAGAATCTTCTAGTAATAGAATCTTCACAGATCCTTGAGGGCTGAATGGAATTCGAGAGCGACGGCTTTCACTATCATGTGTGTGTGTGTGGGAAATTCTACATCCGTAATATCACTGGAGTGTGTACAAGAACCTCTCCGTCAATATGTGTGTGTGTGTGTGTGTGTGTGTGTGTGTGTGTGTGTGTGTCTGTGTGTGTGTGTGTGTGTGTGTGTGTGTGTGTGTGTGTGCGTGTCTCACAAGCTGTTTTTCCATGGAGGTCCTGCCCTTCCTACTAAACATGTATCTCTGATTGCCTCTCGATCTCTCTGCCTGGCTGTCAGCTTATCTTTCAGGTGTTTGAGCTTTCCTCTACTAATATACACAAATAATTTACACAAATGGTTATGCTGCTATTACAAGTAAACAACAATGGTTATTATAGATGATGATGATATTATTATTATTATTATTATTAATAATAATAATAATAATAAGCTCACCAGAGGGGTCATCAGTGTAATTGGTTGCAAATGCAAGCCATCAGGGTAAACACAAAAGACCTGCTTCATTAATGTGTGTGTGTGTTTTTTTTCATTCTTGCATCATCACTCCCTCCCACTCCTCTGTTATTATTTCTTTGGTGTGTTGGGGGCGTAGTTCCCAGTGTCTTTTAGTTCCCAATAAAGTCAGATGAATATGACAATGATTAGAGAAATGAAAAATCGTTCACTCGACTGAAGAGGATAGAAAGACGGGTGTGGAGAGATAGAATGAATCACAGAGAACGTAGGAGAAAAGTAAATGAATGGATGGACAGACAGAGTATAAAAGAAGTGTATGAAAATGTCTATCGATCAGGTACAGGTGTCTCTGGAATGACTGACAAATGAAAAAGAGAGATGGAGAGAGAGTGAGACAGAGGAGGAGGAAGACAGGGAAAGAAAGCTAATAAACGAGTCGGAGTGGAAGAGTTTTCTCTGCCTCTCTCTCTCTCTCTCTGTCTGTGTGTTCAATATAGTTTCATGACTGTGTGTCTGTTCTGTGTGTGTCAAGTATATGTTAGATGGTGTGTGTTTTTCGATAAAGTGTGAATGTGTCTGTTTGAGAAAGTGTATGTCTCCAAGAGAGTGTGTGTGTGTGTGTGTGTGTGTGTGTATGTGTGTGTGTGTGTGAGAGAGTGTGAGTGTGAGTGTGAGTGTGAGTGTGAGCGTGAGCGTGAGCGTGTGAGTGTGTGTGTGTGTGTGTGTGTGTGTGTGTGTGTGTGTTATTCTGTCTCGTTATTGCTGCAGGCCCCAGCAGCAGCACTCTGACAGTGGGAACACGTCAACTCAGCACCCCGTCGCAAAAGCTCCCCTCTGGAAAAGAGCCACCCTGACAAGAGCCTTCTCTACACCACCAACCCTCTCTCCTTCGCTCCATCTCTATGTCCCCCTCTCTCTCTCTCTCTCTCTCTCTCTATATATATATATATATATATATATATACATACTATATACAGTATATCTCCCCATCTCTCTCTCGCCACCCTCTCTCTCCCTCTATCACTCTCCCTCTATCTCTCCATCTATCTCTCTCTCCCTCTATTTTTCGCTCTCTCTCACACTTTGTCTGAGGTGCTGTCTGCTCAAGTATATTTACTGTTTTGTATGGTGTTGGTTAGCTTAGGTCACTGTTTCGTATTGTGAAAACAGTTCAAAATTGGAGATATTACTTTCGCCATTTTTTTCCTTTCAAATAAGTCAAAGAAGAAGGTCAATGTTCTCGATGTTTCTCTCTGTTTCAGCTCTTCATTGTTCCAGATGTTTCTCTCTGTGTCAGCTTCCCAGTTTTCCCAATGTTTCAACTCTCCAATGCTCCAGATGTTTTAACTCTTCAATGTTCCAGATGTTGTAACTCTCCAATGTTCCAGATGTTGTAACTCTCCAATGTTCCAGATGTTTCAGTGCTCCAGTCTCCAGAAGTTTCTCTCTGTGTTCCAGATGTGTCTCATGTCTATGAGCTCCACCAACTAGTGATTTTTCCCTCTGACTTTCTCCAATAGTTTTATTTTTAAGAAATGTTCCAGTGATAAAATATCTCACAAAACAAAATCAAAGATAAGAAAAAAAAAACTCCAAAAGCTGAAAACATCATATCATATCAGTATATCAGATTATATGTATTTGTGAATCAGATTTTTTTTAAATCTTATTTCCTCTCCCATTAATCATCTCACAAGCCCTCAGATTTATCTGGTGTTCCTGCATATAAAGTAGTTCAAACTAGCTTCATCTCCAGTAGCTACAACAGTAACATACTGCTTACACACTGATGCTTCAGTATTAATAATCAAATTATATCATATATAATGCTATATCAGTCTGAATCTTGCTTTGAATACTTATGTACTTTGACTTATAATGGAGTATTTCTACTTTGCTGTATTGGTACTTTTACTTAAGTAAAGGATCTGAATACTTCTTCCACCTCTGCTAGTTTCATACTTTTTCCCTCCTTAATTGGAATTTTAGAAGTAAGGCTTTTATTAGTATCTTATCTCCCTCTGGAACGAAATACTGTTTTCTGATTGGCTAATGGGGTGTACATTAAGTTCGTATAACCGGACACCTTGGACGTAGTCCCAGTAGAAAAGTTAAATCGCCGTTCCATATCAATGCTCTTGAATGGTTACCATTGACAACCAACGTAACGTTTTTTTTTTTTTTAAACTCACTACTTTCTCTAACGGGAGCACTAGGCTTCAAATCAAGAATTCATCAGGTTATTATGCATATAAAGGTTTCCTAAAGATAAGGGAAATTCTAAATAATAATAATAAAAACATTTTTGGATGTTGTAAACGGGAGATAAGCGGGATAACGGCCTTCAAGCTGTACAGTTCTACAAGGATAATGGACTTCTTTGCCCCGCATCCTCCATTATCTTTGTAGAACTGTACAGCTCGTCAGCCGTTATCCCTTACTTGTGTATTAGTCTTAGCTTCTGGGGTGGTTGGATCTCTTGGCATACTCCTTGTAGTTAAAAGTAGAAAAAAACGCACTCTCAGGCTTGTGTCATTACTATTTTATTTCGACCAGTTTATACACTGACGCATTTCGGCCTAAGCCATCGTCAGTGTGTTTTTTTCCACTTTAAGTTAACAATCTTTTTCACTCGCACCTAAAAATCGCCTATATTTTGGAAGTAGAGCGCGCCTATCCTTACAAAAGACTCCTTGTAGTGGCTCTTAGAGCTTTAACTTGGAGAGAGACTTGCAGTGCATTAAGGACTTGGAGAGTCTTCAGGACTAGACTTGCAGTGCATTAAGGACTTGGAGAGTCTTCAGGACTAGACTTGCAGTGCATTAAGGACTTGGAGAGTCTTCAGGACTAGACTTGCAGTGCATTAAGGACTTGGAGAGTCTTCAGGACTAGACTTGCAGTGCATTAAGGACTTGGAGAGTCTTCAGGACTAGACTTACAGTGCATTAAGGACTTGGAGAGTCTTCAGGAGTAGACTTGCAGTTCATTAAGGACTTGGAGAGTCTTCAGGACTAGACTTGGACTTGGAGTCTTTAGGCCTAGACTTGTTTTTGTTTGAAAAATTGACTGAGCTGAATATTATTTTGACAATGCTGAATATATAAAAACTGAGCAGGAATATGTAACATGCAACATTTTACAAAAAGCACCACATAGGAATTTGGTCTTTTGCCTATTGATCAATAAAAAGCTTTGGCTGCTTTTGGTTTTAGACCTGATTTTCTTTACAAGATTGTAATTCTGCACTGTGACGTAGAAAGTTTCTAGGTTAAGGTTAAGCATCTTTACACAGTTTGACAGAATGAAAAATATTGACAACTTCTGTATGAAGACACCTGTCCAAAGGCTCCAAAGAAAAAAGACACAAGTTACTAAATTGTCCAAAAGAAGATTAAAAACAAATTCATGACAGTGAAACGTGGTAATGCAGATGCATCAAAGGAATGCATTGACAAAAGAATGCAGCGTCAAACGAATGCAACGTCAAAATTGACAACACTTTGTGCCTTTGCAACTGTTGGGTAGCCAAACGTCACAAAGGATGTGTTATAATAGCCAGTCAAGTGCCACAATATGTTGCCAGTACACACTATATATTTTGGTGGTGTTGGCACGTCCAAAGTTTATAAGAAATATAACCAAGCACTTGAGACGCAGAAGCGAAGTTACCAACAAATTGCCATCGCTAGATAATCTTAGCAATGATAAAGTATCTTCAAAAAGTGAAATACAAAGGAAACATTTTATTGAAATTAAGCAAAGAGCATTTGGTTCAGGAATGTCTTCAGCAAAATATTTCCCAGTATTTATGCAGCCCATACAGTGACAGCTAGTACTTTATTCTCATCTTGGACATCAAATCACAATTGACCTCTGAAAAAGAACTAATTAGATAGACAGAGAAAATAATACATCATGACACAGTTGTCCATTTTGATGTGAATATTTATTGAGGTATTGAAAGGGAATTATTTGTGCCTTTGTAGAGGTTCACAGTGTCGTGTCTTCACTTTTGGCAGCCATGAGCATTTAGAATGTTTGTGTCTTGTTACAATGCCCCAGTTGTCGTAGATTTGTGCATCAGAAGACAACATTCTAATCAGAGGCGATTTCTCTAAGACTGCAAGGGAAGCTCAGCTTCCCCTAAAATGTTGAAAATTAAATTGTCAAATATGTACTGTTGTGTTAACATTTAATTGACTACAAATGTGTTAAAATACGTTCATATCCAAGACGAGTTCGATCAGAATCTTATCCAAGACTGACTCGATTTTGTTAACTTGTCATACATTCCCGTAATGTCAATGCATTTGACCGTAGAAGCCGAGCGTCCATTCACTTGAATGAGACTGCATGGAACAGTTTTTTTCATTGCATCGAAACTCGACTGTCATTGGATAAATGCCAAGATTTGTCCCGCCCCCAGACGCTCAGCGTCTCTGGGGGTGGATGGAGCAGTGGGCTGGCCTGGGCTAGCCTGGACGCTGGGCTTCCGCGTGATGATTGGAGGATCAGTCGAAAGGCTGAATCACTTTTTGATTGACAGCTATTTTGAGATATACACAGTCACTTGAACATGTAGGATTCATCGCATCCCATCGCGGATTTTGCAAGTGAAGTCTTACGACAAACTGCAACCCATTTCTTGATATTTGCTTGGCGAAATTGCTTCCATTATTCATTTCTTACACTGTAAATAAAACACATTCATCGTATTTTCTTGTTTTTGTTTAACATATTTTCCACATTTCGAGTTCGAGTTTAATATCGTTTCGTTAGTTCGTTCATTCATACTGTTGGCTAGGTCGGAGTGAACTAGCCAGCTAGTAAGGTGCATTCGATGGAGAGGAGAAACTTAGAATTAAACAGCAGGGCAGATCAACACCAAAGATTGATTTTGTGCAAAAGGTAGGGAAAAGTAACAGGTCTTTTCAGCTCCTGGTATGACAAAGTTAGCTGGCTGACTGGAAGTGCTGTGACAAAGAAAATGTACTGTTGGCCATGCATCTTGATGAAACCATCTCAGGGATGTGTTGTCTGGTCAAAATTTGGTTTCGGGGATCTGTCTAACTTTGACAGGGCATATAAAAGGCATGAAAAGAGTAATGAACATGTGAGTGCATGTGCAAGGTTAAGCTGCCTGGGCAGGGTCAGGGATGAACATGCACTCAATGACCATTTTCTTGAAAAGGAACGGAGGGCAGAATTTAGGTATAAATAAATTGACAACTTTTTTGATGTGGGCCAAAAATGAGCTTCCCCTCTTTAAAAGACCAGCAGCCGCCACTGATTCTAATATAGGTTGCATAACTTGATGGCGCAGGAAGTACATCCTCTGCTGGGCCTTTTTGATGACTGTTTTGATTTTTGAGCGAAGTCTTTAAAAAATGTTACAGCCATACATCTTTAATGGATGAAATTGCGAATAAGTTTGACTTTCTTTATCATGTCTTTGATAATTTGTAGAGCTTTCAGTACAAGGTGAGTTACTGCTCACCAATCCATTAGACCTTCTTTTTCTGCATATCACATATGCCTGAATGAGGAAAACGTCAAACGTTATCGTCAAAAAAGGACAGACGGAGCAATGCACCTAGACCCAGTTTGTCAGAGATGAACCGGTCTGTGCTCCAGATATCGGTTCAGTCTTGTGAGCGAAGCTCTTAAAAAATCGTACGCCTTACATCCATAATAGATGATATTGCGAATAAATACTTCTATCTTATTAAATTCATCGATAATTTGTAGAGCCCTCCGTACTGGGTGAGTTTCTCCTAGCAAATCCATTAGCGCTTCTTGCATGTCCCGTGCCTGACTGAGGAAAACGTTGGCCTCACCTGTATTTATGACATGGGGAGGAGTCAAAAAAATCTCGCTCCCAGAATCTCGGTCAAAGAATCTCGACCCCAAAATCGCCTTTTCGCCATCTCAAGAGCTAAGGACACCGGTTCACAAGGCACCACAAATGTTTAAAAAAACACAGAATGATATTAACTTTATTAACCTACAAACTATGCAAGGCATATCCGTACATATGACCTCAGTTCATACCTTTCAAGCTGACTGAAATCAGTGAGCCGCCACACACACACTCAAAGAAACCGGTTCGACCAGAAACAAGTTGTTCAGTGGGCTAACCTACTGAATATTGAAATGCAGGTGACTTATATAATGGGTACTCTGTAGTAAGCCGCAGAGTGCAAACACAGCAGTCTCTCACTCGCACTTTTGGATTGTATTTATTATTCTTTGCTATTGAGTGTGAAAATCTGTGTGTCACTGATAAAACGTGGGACAGGCATGTCATTATCTGTCGTTATGAAGCTATGATGTATGCTTTTTTTCTGACAGACTATGCCTCTTCCTTCTTTTTCGCTCCTGACGCACTTCCCTCTTCTCGCTCTTTTGTGTTTTCCTTCCTTTTCCTCTTAATCCCCTTAACACCGGCACTGCTGTGACCTCTCTGATCTAATGATTGATTACGTCAAACGTCATCGTCAAAAAAGGACAGAGGGAGCAATGCACCTAGACCCAGTTTGTCAGAGATGAATCGGTCTGTGCTCCAGATATTGGTTTGGTCTTGTGAGCGAAGCTTTTAAAAAATCGCATGCCTTACTTCCATAATAGATGATATTGCGAAAAAAAACTTCTAACTTATTAAATTCTTCGATAATTTGTAGAGCCCTCCGTACTGGGTAGGTTTCTCCTAGCAAATACTTTGGCACTTCTTGCACGTCCCGTGCCTGACTGAAGAAAACGTTGGCCTCACCTGTATTTATGGGCAAGGGGAGGAGTCAAAAATTCTCGGTCAAAGAATCTCGATCTGAGAATCTCGGTCAAAGAATCTCGGTCAAAAAATCTCGATCCCAAAATCGCCTTTTCCCATCTCAAGAGCTAAGGACACACGTTCACATCTAAACGTTAGGCGCCAAAAATGTAAAAAAAAAAATAATAATTAAAAAACAGAATGAAATAAACGTTATTAACCTACAAACAATGCAAGGCATATCCGTACATATGACCTCAGTGCATACCTGTGAAGCTGACTGAAATCAGTGAGCCACCCACACACAAACACATCAGTCTCTCACTCGCACTTTTGGATTATAATTATTATCCTATGCTATTGAGTGTGAAAATCCGTGAGTGTCACTGAGTGTCACGTGGGACTTGACAGGCATGTCGGTATCTGTCGCTATGAAGCTATGATGCATGCTTTTTCTTACAGTTGTTAATGGACAGAGGGACATAATGTTGAAAATATTTGATGATTTTAAAATGGTTTCCTCTGCAAAAGTAAACTGGTCAAAAAGTGTAGCGTACTGGTCGGGAGATAGTCAAAAGGACACCCAAGTCTCCCAGATGACTTCAATTGGACCAGGAGTGATTATCTTGGAATTATTTAGTTAGGAAATGAATTGTTCATTCAAAACTATTTTGATGAGGCATGTTCTTATTATCAACAACTTGGTGGCATCGTCTCTCTGGCATTGTCTGACTTGTGCAGTGAACCAAATCACCTGATCCTGTCAATTCTAGTAAATCTTTTCTGGGACAATCTACACTGGGTACCACAGAGTGTAGAACAGCTGAGAGAGAAGACAATCTACACTGAGTACCACAGAGTGTAGAACAGCTGAGAGAGCAGACAATCTACACTGGGTACCACAGAGTGTAGAACAGCTGAGAGAGCAGACCATAGATATCTTAGATAAAGGCTAGATGGATTATGGCGGACTCTTGAATGTCCGCACAGGAGGCCATTTTGAGGACAGTATGCTTCCGGTAGGGATCAGTGGTACGTTAGGTAACGTCAGTGATCTTTACAATCGTTTACACTCTTATATCGCGGAAATTTTGACGGATTTACATATGACTTGATTTACAATCGTCATTACCTTGGTAATAATTCTGGATGCTTGAACATGTTGAAATGTGCAGCTTAATTGTGTATCACGGCTATTGTGTATCAGTCATTTTACATCAATTGGCGAGTAATTGTTCTTTCTTTTCAATATAACTTAAGTTGCACATAATAAAACTGAAGTTGCACATGATTTCCAATCGGGTTGGTTTGTTAAACATCTTACATTATGATTTCGACAGGAAATTGCTGACTTTATTGCCAATGAAAATGCCAGAATTTTGTGCAACCTGCTCTATTGAACACTCCCTTGAAACGAGACCTGTCAGAGACCTGTCAATGTTATTTTCATATGAAAACCCATGTTTATAATTCTTCATAAGTATGTAGTGCCATAAGAAATATCTTACGTTTATAACAAACCAACCCGTTTGAAAATCGGTTGAAAATTGAGCAAGTTCTGGTTATTTAAAAAGTCCACTACCAACACAATGTTAAGGGGGAGTGAGCTATACTGTCCTCAAAATGGCCGAAATGTGCGGACATTCGACTCCGTCGGCCAGAAACGCAGGCAGGATATCTAGCCTTTATTATAGATATCTATGGAGCAGACAATCTACACTGGGTACCCCAGAGTGTAGAAAAGCTGAGAGAGCAGACAATCTACACTGGGTACCACAGAGTGTAGAACAGCTGAGAAAGCAGAACAGCTGCTATTCGTGGGTAGTTTGTCTCCTCACAGGGCTGTGAACTCAAGTTGGCTTGGGCCATATTACAAACTGGGGCTACACAAACACACACACACACACACACACACACACACACACACACACACACACAATCATAAAAAGCCTCTTCCTTAACCTGCATCTACTTTTCTCAGGTCTGGAGTTACAAGCCTTTGGGATGTACTTATTACCCAACTACTTGCTGGCTAGTGGGCCTTTTTAACAGGAGAATAAAGGCTATGTTGGGAGACATATTTTCTTAACCTTACCTCTCCAAATCTAACAGGATTTTAACTCTGACTAATAGATTTCCTATGGTCCAAAACTAGTTTAGTATTCTTTCACTCTTTGTGAAGTCTTATTTTTGCTTTTAAATTTTTTGTTTTTATTTACTTATTTATTAATTTAGTATAATATGTGAAAATGTATTTTTTTGTGTTGTGTATGTGTTTTTTAAGACATAATAGATGTAGCAAAAGGAATTCTGAGAATCTCCTCCTCTCCTCCTCATTCTAATCTTCTATCCTCCTCTCCTCCTCATTCTTAACGTCTGTCCTCCTGTCCTCCTCATTCAAATCTTCAAATCGTCTTTCAGCTTTCCCCTCTGTTTCAGCCTTCCTCTCATATTCCACTCTTTCTTTTGCTTTACACCCCTCTTTTCCACTCCTCTACCCACAGCTCTCCTTCCTCTCATATTCCACTCTTTCTTTTGCTCTACGCCCGTCTTTTCCACTCCTCTACCCACAGCTGTCCCTCATTCTTCCTTTGTCACTCTCAGTCTAACTCTCATCCCTGCACTCCATCTCTCTTATTCTCCCCCTCCCTCTCTCCATCTGCCCTTTCTCTGCCTCTTCTTTCCCACTCTCTCTACCTCTCTTTCTCTCTATCCCTACAACTCTCTCCCGACCTCTCAGCGTCCTCCCTCAGCTGTTCTCAATGAGTAGAAGGTGTTTGCGAGCATCAGCGTCCTCCTTCATCTGTTCCTGATGGGGAGGAGGTGTATGTGAGTGCCTAGAGAGGGAGCGCTTTTCCCACATTGCTCTGCCTGTTTTAGTTTAGAAATTTCAGTTGAAATTTCTGAACTTTTTCAGGAAGGGGTGGGTCTTGTCACCGTCACTCCCCACTCGCTTCACCTCTCTCTCCCCCAGTACCGGTTCTTTCAACACGCACACTACGCACGTTGCGTAGGGCCCCGCACATTTATTATTTAATAAAGGCCCCGTGGGGGAAAAAAAAAAACGTGACAACGTAACTGTCCGTCGCGGACGTCAGATAGCCATGCGCATCATTGCATCATCAGTGTAGAAAGATGAAGCGGCGCTATCCCTCGGGGAATGAAAAAAGGAAGAGGAAGGAACTTGAAAATGAACTGCGGGACCAGCAGTCAGGTAAAGCCTTTAACTCTCCTCTCCTGGTGGGAGAGAGGGAGGGACAGTCCGTGTTAGACCTACATCAACAGGGCGGTGAGCCCTTGGGGATCCCCGGTCTCTGTGTGCGTCTTGTTAGCTTCTATAATTTTAGTTGTAGCCTTGTATAGTTACAATTGCACTTAACAAAATGGAAAGTAATGGATACATATTGACTAAGATTGAAGTTTGTTTGCTTGGATAGCCCACAGGCAAATATAGACGCAGATACGATTTATTTCGTGAAATATTATGACAATAATAAACACTTATTAATAGAGTGAGATCATACCGAGAAATATCAAACTGTTGCTTGAAGTATTGGTTTGATGTTTCGAGGTTAGTACGTTGTTTATTATGGCATTTTACTCTCCTTTCATTTTATAAAGACACCGTCATTGTAAATCAAAAACATGCCGTTTTGTTAAGCTCAAGTCTTCTCACGACTCAATTTGTTTGCCTAGCAACCACTTCAACAGAAAACGGACAATATGGATCTGCTAAATAAAATGGTTTTAATTCCAACACAAGTGATTCAGAGTTTGTAGTCTTTCTATAACAAATAGTTGCTTCTGAGAACCTTGGCATATTTTTTACTGGACCATTGAAGATTTGAAAGTTACAACCAATGTGTGTGTTTTCATGTTAGCATGGGAGCTGGTAAATTAACTGTTGATTGTAAATAGGCTGCCTTTTAAAGATTTTTAGGTCTTTGTGTTTTTGTGAACATTTTGGGGGTTCAGTTAGGAGGGCCCCTTGGCAGAATTTTGCCTAGGGCCCTATGGAGGTCTGAACCGGCTCTGCTCTCCCCCTCTTTCTATATATCTCTCCCCCTCTCTCTCTCTCTCTCTCTCTCTCTCCCCCTCTCTCTCTTTCTCTCTCTCTCCCCCTCTCTCTGTCCCTCTCTCTCCCTCTCTCTCTCACCCCCCTCTCTATCTCCACCTCTCCCCTAGCTCTCTTTCTCTATATTTCCCCTCTCTCTCTATCTCTACCTCTCTATCTTAACCCTCTATCGCCACACTCTCCTATTGCTCCCCAGCCTCTCTCGTCCCCCCTCCCACCTCTCCCCTCTCTATCCCTACCCCCACCTGCTCCCCTCCCCTCCCCCACTCTCTATCCTTTCCCTCTCTATCCCCTCTCTATTCTGAGGTCTGGTTTGCTGTAGAGGGCCCAGCCTGATGGGAGCTCTGTGAGTGGGTGGAGGTGGAGGAAGTAGGAGCCTAAGAGGGGAGCGACCATAAGAGCTTTGCCCAGCGAGGGGCTACCCCTGCTGGGAACAGAGTGGCCACAGGGGTCCCCCAAGACCTTGACAGTAGGAATCAGTAGACCTGCTGGGTTAATGTCAGAATAGGGTAGGGTGTGCGTGTCCATGTGTGTGTGTGTCCATGTGTGTACATGTGAGAGACAGACAGGGTTAGAAAGAAATTGTATGAGGGCATGCAAGAGATAGGGAAAGTGTGTGTGTGTGTGAGTGTGTGTGAGTGCGGGTGTGTGTGTGTGTGTGTGTGTGTGTGTGTGTGTGTGAGTGTGTGTGTGTGTGTGTGTGTGTGTGTGTGTGTGTGTGTGTGTGTGTGTGTGTGTGTGTGTGTGTGTGTGTGTGTGTGTGTGTGTGTGTGTGTTTGTGTGTATGTGTGACTACAACAGAAAGCCAGAGAGAGAGAGTTGTTTAGTTGCTCTTAGCTTGGCAGATCTTCCCCACAGGACATTGTTAAGTTCTAGTATTGTTTGAGGATGTCATAGCTGTGTGTGTGTGTGTGTGTGTGTGTGTGTGTCTGTGTGTGTGTGTCTGTGTGTGTGTGTGTGTGTGTGTGTGTGTGTGTGTGTGTGTGTGTGTCTGTGTGTGTGTGTGTGTGTGTCTGTGTGTGTGTGTCTGCCAAATGTCATATATTTGTTGTGCCTATGTGCAGATGTCTTTGTGTGTTCTTGCATGTGTGTGCTCAAGCACACAGCATTAAACACAAAGCCTAAGCAAGTATACCATTGATCATCTTAAGGTTTATTTTTATTTATTTTGATTCCACCAATTTTTTAGCATTGCTTCTGCTCCCAGCACGTTTGAGATATGGATACCACTCCAACTCTCCCATATCCACCCTGATCTCGTCTAGTGCTCTTGTAAAAATAGTCGCACCACCCCCTGTTATACTTCTGTTTTCGTTATTTTAAACCCCTTTTTTCCCCCATTTAAATGGGCGGTGGAGCATTTGCCTATTGTGATGTCACTCGCTCTGCAAGCTGTATACTACATAAGATGTAAGTAAAGAGGGAGCTGATCTAGCTGTCGAACAGAGATTATGTAGCGCTTTGCATGGTATAACCTTTAATCTCAACCATTCTAGTACATTTCCATTCCATTACCTGGCTGCTAATTGCTGAAACGTTTTTTTTTTGTATATTGTATATTGTTATATTGTTTTTAAACCACACTATTAAATTCATATATCTGGGTGTTGTCAGACATTTTCTGGTATGTGGCATTCGGGACTGACTGTTTATTTTCTAGGCCAAGCAGGAAATGAAGCCACCCAATCCATCGGAGAGGATTTATGCAGACTAGAGAAAGACCTTGCCATATTGAAGTCAATGGGAGACTTTTGGGATTTCACCCATTTCTCTCTGGATTAAGGTTAAGGGCCTTTTTGAGTCATGCATCCGGAAGTGGTTGTGACCATTTTGAGCCTAGGACCGTCGGCTGACACTGAGTTGATTTGGCAATAAAATGACTTAATTTCAGCGCACTTAGCTACCAGTCGGCCTGATTTTAAATGCAGAAGTGCCATTACTATGAAATTATAATTAGCTAGCTAGCTAATGTAACTGATGTTTGTTCAAACTGATTTTTGATACAGAAGTGTCATCACTATGAAATTATAGCTAGCTGCCTAACGTAACCGATTTTTGTTAAAACTGATATTTAAAAAGTTTACTTACAACCTTACCAATCAAGCTAAACACCTTGAACTTAATACATGGACAAATGATAAGTGTTGCCTTGATCTGGGTTAGATATGAAGCTTACTCCACACTTAAATGAAGATTATCAACTCATTTTGAATGATTTAATCATAAAGCTGACTGCTCATGTGTTACCGGTTATATATTATTATTATAAGTAGTATTATTATTATGATCAACATCAGGCCTGTATAATATGTAATTTGCTGCGTTAGCGATCCTCTGCTGCTTTTGAGCAATCACACTTTCCATTTTCTTGTGTAAATGTATCTCTAGTCTGTCTGTGTGTGCGTTCGGCAAACCCATTCTAGGGTGTTTGCTCTCTGTCCTCCCTGTAGATGTGACTTTGTTTGTTGATTTGCAAATTGAAATCGGTCTGAAGTGCACACCCTACTTAACTCACACTCTTTACTCTCGAGAGCTCCATTAACAAGGCCCCACAAATGAAAGGTAAACTCTTAGCTTTCCGTGTGTTTGTGTGTGTGTGTCTGTGTGTGTGTGTGTGTGTGTGTGTGTGTGTCTGCCTACATACAGCAGTTGTTTGCTGAATCGCCTCAGCTCTCTTCACTTCCCTGTGTGTGCGTGTGTGTGTGTGTGTGTGTGTGTGTATGCGTGTGTGTGTGTGTGTGTGTGTGTGTGTGTGTGTACAACTCTTTGTATGTTGTGTGTATGCCTTTGAACATGAGTTTGTGTGTTTGTGTACACTTAGCATACATGTGTGTGCGAGAATGTTTTTAGGGAGTTTGTGTGAATGTGTGTGTGTTTAGTGT
Organism: Sprattus sprattus; assembly: GCF_963457725.1. NCBI lineage: Eukaryota > Metazoa > Chordata > Actinopteri > Clupeiformes > Clupeidae > Sprattus > Sprattus sprattus. Next base: position 22,288,211 of record NC_137912.1, read on the forward strand.
ATTTATGTTCATGAAAATGCTGTTTGTGTGTTGCACACGAATGCGTCTATGTGTGTGTGTGTGTGTGTGTGTGTGTGTGTGTGTGAAAGTTTGGCGTGTCTCAGCCAGGTAAAGGTCACTCATTATGAGGCATAAGGAGCACTCAAATTATCTCCTCTCATTTGAGTGGGAGGCAAGGGGTTGCCATGGTGACTGGGACCCATAAGCCCTGGTGGTGGCGTTTTAGTGGTGCAGCGCATTCTGGAAGCCTTAAGTGTTCTGTATCACGCACACACACGCACACACACACACACACACACACACACACACACACACACATACACACACACACACACACACACACACACAGGACGCCTGGAGTGCTCTGTATTAGTGCCTAAAAGCCTTCTCTTTCCCCTCCAGGCAGCCACCCACCAGCCCCAAGTCACACACACACACCCACTCACACACTCTGACACACTCACACACACAGAGCACTGCTTCCTCAGCTCCCTTCCTTCCGATCTCCCTCTCACTCTCTTTTCCATCATTACTAGATTCACTTCTGATTGGTTGCATTTATCTCAAGAACACAGCTTTTGGGTAGCCATGGCAACATGGACACAAAGAACTGAGTGTTATGAGAGGCTGATTGCTGTTTGGGTAAGTGTGTGTGTGTGTCTCTCTCTCTCTATCTGTGTGTGTGTCTCTCTCTCTATCTGTGTGTGTGTGTGTGTGTGTGTGTGTGTGTGTGTGTGTGTGTGTGTGTGTGTGTGTGTGTGTGTGTGTATGTGTGTGTGTGTGTGTGTGTGTGTGTGTGTGTGTGTGTGTGTGTGTGTGTTTCTTGTTCTCTGTGTTTATCACGCACTTTGATGGAATGCTTTTAAGAGTAAATGTTTCTCTGTGGCAAACTCAAGTTGTCTGTCTGAGAGGAAAACAAATTATGTTTTACTTCCAGGTCGAAGATTAAAGCAAGGTCTGTCTCACCTAGGCTGGGTTCCCAGAATGCTTTTGTTTTCTGCCACAGACCTGTCTGCTCCCTGGATGGAGGCCAAACCCAGGGCAAGTGTCATTTGGCCAATGCTTTCTTGCTTCCATTCAGGGGCAAAGGGAAAAAAAGAGGATGGAGAGAAAGAGAGAGAGAGGGGGGGGGGGTGGTTTCATACTGCCTGAGAGAGAGAGAGAGAGAGAGAGAGAGAGAAGAAACAGAGGGAGAGTGAGCCAGTGAAAACCAGATAGATAGAGAGGGTGAAGAGAGAGCGAGCGAGAGAGAGCGAGAGAGAAGAGTGTAAGGAATGAATGGAGTCGTGCTGGGGAAGCCTGTGAACTGTCTGTGGTGTGTTAAGTTATAGTGGCTGGCAGAAAGGAAGCAGTCAATAACCACATACTGAGCCTATCTCACCTTCTCTCTCTCTCTCTCTCTCTCTCTCTCTCTCTCTTACCCTCACTGTTTTCCCCTTCTGTTTTTTCATGTGTTCTTTCTTTCCATTATGTCCCTCTCCCCTGCAGTCCCCTGTTTCTTTCCTTCTCTTCATCAGTGTTATCCATTCTATTCCCCTCCGTCTCTCTTTCTGTCTCTCTCTTTCGTTTACCCTTTCTCTTTTTTTATGAGTCTTAGCACTCAGCTCCTACTGTGGCGTTTTAGAGCAGCTCTCTATCACAGTGGGGTCCTCTCTCCCTTTCTCTCTCTCTCTTTCTCTCTTCCTTGCTCCCTCTCTCTCCCTCTCTCCCTCTCTCCCTCTCCCCCTCTTTATCTTTCTCTCTCTCCCTATCTCTCCCTCTCTCTCTTTCTCTTTCTTAGAGCAGCTTTCTTTCACAGTGGGGTCGGAAGTCTCTCAAATCTCACTCAGCCAGAGCACATATCCTTCATTCTCTCTCTAGCCCCCCCCCCCCCCCCCCCCCCCCCCCCCCTTGGTTTTATATTACTGGTTTTATTTCCTGTCAGGCGTGTGGTTCGAACCTAATATGTTTGCAATGCTTCATATGTGAATAGTATATAAATGTGAAAGAATAAGAAAGGGTTCAGTTCTGTTCAATTTGGAGCTTTTACTGCCCTGGAAATAATGATTGTTTTGTCAAAGCATGTGTAGCCTAAATGTATGTGCAGATTCATGATCTCTACCTCCATCTCTCTATCCTTCCATCACTCGACCTCCATTTCTTTATCCTTCCATCTCTTCTCCTTTCTTAGCATGACTGCTTCCCAACACTCTGTTCCTCATCTTCCTTCCTTCTCTCTCTCCCTGTCTTCTCTCTCTTCCTTAATTCCTTCTCTCTCCCCTCCCTCTCTCTCTTCATCCCTTCTCTCTCTCCTTCTGGGGTTGAGGTGACTCGTCTGGCCCTTGGTTTCTCTAGGATCTTTAAATTGTTAACCCACTCACTGCCTTTCTCTCTCTCTCTCTCTTTCTCTCTCTCTCTCTCTTTCTCTCTCTCTCTCACACACACACACACACACACACACACACAATCATTGATACACACACATACACCCACCCACACCACACCCACACACCTACACACACACACTCACTCTCTCTTTTTCTACCTGTCTTTCTCCCCGGGTTCCCCCTCTCTCTCTTTCATTCTGTCGTTCCATGGATGGATGGAGTTTGGATGGATGGAAAGGTCAGATAGATGGAGAAATGATGTGCGTGGACCCTGTAGGTGAATGGAAAGATTTCACTGACCGCCCGGATGGATTTGTGCTGTTTTGATGGGATAGATAGGTCACTTACAGCAGTGGATAGTTCACTAGTAGCACCCCAAACCCCCCCACCCCCCCATTGAACCATAACTCTCCATCTCTCCTTCTCAATTGCATTGGGGTGAACCCATTCTCCTCCCAGCCCAGTGAGTCTGTGCTCTTTCATGACTGATTGCTCACCTATACGATCCCCTGGCCTGCACTGTGTGTGTCTGTGTGTATTTATGTGTGTCTTTCTGTTTCTGTTTCTCTCTGTGTGTGTGTCTGTGTGTGTGGAGGTGTCTGAGGTCTTATATGGTTGATTGCTCTGCTGTGCGGCCTGGTCTGGACAATACTGTATTTGTGTGTGTGTGTGTGTGTGTGTGTGTGTGTGTGTGTGTGTGTGTTTGAGTGTTTCCAATAGTATATGGCTGATTGCTCACCTCTTTTGGCCTCTCTGGATCCTAATTGCCCTGAAATCTGCTTCACACACACACACACACACACACACACACACACACACACACACACACACACACACACACACACACACACACACACACACATACACACACACACACCATCACACACGCGCACACACACCATCACACACGCGCACACACATCACATAAAGACTGACACACTGTGCCACAGCAATGTGCTGTGAAGACAGTGTCTAGAATAATCACACATATACAGTATGTGCAAATGTGTGTTTGAATTTGTGAGTCCGTGTGCATGTATGTGTGTGTGTATGTATGCATGTGTGTATGATTGTGTGTGTGTGTGTGTGAGCGTGCGTGCGTGTGTGTATGTGTGTGTGTATGTGCAGAGAGATTAAGACAGAGGAAAAGATTATGTGTTGTGGAGGGTGATCTTTATTATCTTTCTGACTCCACATTAAACACAGCTGCGTTGTGCTGTCCCCCACCTTCCCCAGGGGTAGAGTATAGGACCCCCACCTAGAGTTTTGCAGCACTGGCACTGATAAGAGGAGGGGGGGTGGGGGGCTGGAGGATCTGCTTTTACATGCCCACTACTTAGATGCGTATCAGCTCTCCTGATGTGTGTGTGTGTCTGTGTGTCTGTGTGTGTGTTTTTTGTGGAAGTTTGTGTGTGTGCGTGTGTGTGAACTGTGTTGTGTGTGTGTGTGTGTGTGTGTGTGTGTGTGTGTGTGTGTGTGTGTGTGTGTGTGTGTGTGTGTGTCTGTGTGTGTGTGTGTGTGTGTGTGTGGCATGCCCACTACTTAGATGCGTATCAGCTCTCCTCTCACAGACTGATCTCTACTTAAGGCAAGGGGAATAGACGTCACAAACACACACACACACACACACACACACACACACACACACCAAACACACACACACACACACACACACACACACACACACGTATTCACTCATACACAGACATATGCACATATAAAGACAGACACAGAGAGAGACACAACACAGTTCACACACACGCACACACACATATTTCCACAAAAAACACACAGTCATATACGTACGCATA
>NC_137912.1:22297387-22298799 GCF_963457725.1 Sprattus sprattus
TCAATTATGCCAGTCCTAATCCTTTTATATTTAGAGTAGATTCATCTATGCATTTGTGTGTGTGTGTGTGTGTGTGTGTGTGTGTGTGTGTGTGTGAGTGTGTCTTTTTGTTTGTGTGAGTGTGTGTGCGCATGTGTACTGCTATAAGTAGAGGAATGAGGGATAGAGAGAGAGATATTGTGACAGAGAGAGAGAAAGAGAGAGTGTGTGAGAGAGAGAGGTTTAACACCTGTCTTACATTCTAGAATAATAATTATTTAAATACCAATTAAAGACATGCAACATAAAACACATTTAAATGAAGAACAGACTTGGAATAGAGCGGGAATTAATGAATGCATAGAAAGAGAAAGGGAAGAGATGAAGAAAGACTTGAAAAAAGACTTGTCAGGGAATGGGAAACTGACTCTCCTCCTCTCCTTTCCTCTCTTCTCCATCTATGTCCTGCTCCCGTTTCCCCCCTTTCCTTTTCTATCCCTCTCTCTTTACCTCTTTTATCTCTCTCTCCTTACCTTTTTTATCTCTCTCTCTTTACCTTTTCTATCTCTCTCTTTTTTTCTCTTCTATCTCTCTCTTTACCTCTTTGACCCCTCACTTCTTACCATTTCTGACCTAACCCAATATCATCATCCCCTCTCTCTCTCTCTCCCCCTCTCCTCCTCACTCTTTCCTCTCTCCTCACAATTTCTTTCTTTACTTCTCTCATCTTGCTTCTCTCTTCTCCCCCTCCCTCTCAACCTACTCCTCCCATTTTCTCTTTCTCTCCCTCTGTTCTCCTGCCCTATCCCCTCTTCTTCGGTGGTTTTCTATCTCTCCCTCATCCTGCTTTTCTTATCTCATTCCTCCTTTCCTCTCTGCTGACCGACTCACCCTGAATCAGTTGCCTTCAGCCCCACTTACCAGTAATGGCTATGTGTCTGCAATTTTCCCAACATGTGCGTGTGTGTGTGTGTGTGTGCGCATGTGTACTTACGTGTGCTCGTGCACATGTCTGTATAACTAAGGGGTACATTTGTGTGTGTGTGTGGGTGTGTGTGGGTGTGTGTGTGTGTGTGTGTTATGATGCTTGCTTCTGAAAACTTGTGTAACGTCAAATGTGTGTGTCTGAGCAGAGGGACAGGCATGCTACAAAGATAACGTCGCAGTCGTGCTGTATTGTGTGTGTGGGGTGGGGGGGGGGGTGTATACGTGTGCATGTGGCTGTAGTTGTCTGTGACTGTGTGTGCTTACAAACCTTCACATCATCATATCCTTTCTAAGGACACAGCAACAGAACACACACACACACACACCCACACACACACACACACACACACACACACACACACACACACACACACACACACACACACACACACACACACATATACACACACACACAAACTCACACACTCACACCCCTGTGTATTGAT
>NC_137912.1:22301499-22316499 GCF_963457725.1 Sprattus sprattus
AGTGGAAAGGAGCGGAGAGGTTGTAAGAGGATAAAGAGGGGTAAAGCAAATGCATGGAGAACACCAGATGAAAGGAGAGGAACAAGCACGAGAGTGAGAGGGAGGGAGGAGGGGAAGGAGGGATGGAGCGAGCGAGCGAACGAACGAACGGAAAGGCGATTTCCTATTCCGTCTGACATCCTGTGGCTCATTCATTATTTTCCAGAAGCAATTACCTGGGCCACCTGCTTTGTCTGTCCCCGCCATTGTCTCTAGGGTTTAGTAGGTCCTGCGCTCTCTCCCTCTCTCTCATGCCCCCCTCTATCCTTCTCCCTCTCTCTCCCACATTTTCCCCTCTGTCCCTCTCTTTCTTTCCATCTTTTGCTTTTTCTCTCTGTGGCTTGTTTCTCGCTCTTTCTTTCGTCAAATCTATCTCTCTTTCCATTTGACTTTCTTGTATTCTCCCTCTCTCTCAATCATTCCTCCCTCTTTCACTTCTCCCTCTCTCCCCATCATCCATCCCTCTCTCTTTATCTCTCTCTTCTATTTTCGGTCTGCTGTTCTCTCTTTCTCTTCTCTGTCTTACTCTTGTTGCTCTCATCTTCTTTCTTTCTGTTTTCCTCATCTGTCTTTCTCACCCTTCTCTTTCTCCTGAAACACACACACACACACATACACACACACACACACACACGCACACAGACACACACACACACAGACACACACACACACACACACACACACACACACACACACACATACATGCACACACACACACACACACACATACATGCACACAAGCTCACATGCACATATGCAGATACACACACATCCATGCACCTACACACCCACTCACTGCCCCACCCAACACACATACCCACACCGGATTTAACAAAAACCCTGGTTTACAAGTGAATGGCATGTATAAAATAATTAGAGGTTTCACAGAATGTCCTCAGCCATGACCACAGAACCTGAGGTATTCATCAAAATATCCATTTTCCCTCTATAACACTGATTTCTCTCCCTTTGTGTTTGTGTGTGTGTGTGTGAGAGTGTGTGTGTGTGTGGATGACAGCCAACTGATTAAAGCCTTACCAGAGTTAAAAATGAATGGGTATGTAGACAAACTGTACACACAGATACATCCAACAACACACGCACACACACATACACACATGCAGAAACATCCATGTTTATGCACTCACAACACACACACAGTATAACAAGTACACATACAGTACATGTGCAAGTACACACTCACACACACACACACACACAGGAACATCCACATCTACATGCACATACTAGCTATGTGAGTCCAGCGTCCATGTTGTGCTTATGGATGCTTTAATGACATGGTGGCTTTGTCTGTCTCTCTCATTGTGTCCATGTTGTGTGTGTGACTATGCCAAGGCATGGTGTGGACATCTGGAAAGCCCACACGGCAGCCAGCACATGTCATTCAGTGAAGGTGCCACACCCCCTGTCAACTACCACTGTATTGTTCCAGGAGGAGGAAGAGAAACAGGCCTCTGTGACGGACCTTTAATGGGACGGATGACATCATTTGACATTCTCTGCCAATTAAGACAAGTTTCTGCATGTCAATCATGTGCTTGAGATACTGCACTATGTGCAGAAGAACGGCCTCAGAGGAAACAGTGGAGATTCAATTTGTTCAAGTTCAGTTTGCTTTAATGGCTAAATGCCTTACTGAGCAGCAGGTTAAACGTTTGAACTGAACCACTGCTAGCGAGACGGTTAAAAAAAGATAATCTTGCACCTTTACACCTAAAATCATCTCTAGCTTCTAAAACCAGCCACACGCAAAAAACAACCAGGTTTGTGCAGTTTAGAAGGACTTGCAGAATAATATATATTTTTTTAATCCATTGATCTGGATAATACATCTAAACGTAAGTAATAATTAAATGATAAATAATAAAACAAATAAATCTAACTTTAAATGAATACATAATTGCAGATGCCCTTTGTTATCTTGAGGATTTATGATCATTTATCACTTTTTAATGAAAAAAATCATCAATTAATTTTAAACTTGATGTTATAACAGTGTAATAGCATATTACATAGGTTGTTTTTGCAACAAATTGTATCAAAGATGTCGGGGCAATTATCAGTAATGGTAACATGTGATCTAACATCAAACGTTGTGATAACCAATCAATGATCAATTATCAATCAGTGACAATCAATGGTCATGTTCATGACATGGTTAAGACAACCTCATGATTGTGGTCTTTTCACTGTGAGAGATTGTGGAGGATGACAAAATAGGCCATCAGATCTCTTCCCCAAAAACGTACAGGAAGATCAAAACAGACACAAATGCCTCACTTCCTTCCATGTTGGCCTCAGGGCCATGTGAAGAGAGATCATAAAGAGAGTCGTGTCATCTCCGTTCTCTCCAGTGGACCATTTTCGTTTTCCAGTGAAGCCTCTCAGTAGTTCCTGGAAGTAAGCGGCACGGCGCAGTGCGGTAGAGCTACAGCAGAATACAACATTTGTGAAGCACTTTTCAAGGGTAAGACATTTAAAGAATCCGATTGTATCTTATCAGCACATGAAATGAAATGTGCATTTAAGCATGTTAGTGGATTACCCTTCACTACATGAGCAGATAGCAAATAAGGCTAGGATACTGGATAAAGTTAGCAACACACTACAATGACCACAAACAGCCTGGCAAATCTGATGACTTTGTAACCGCTTTAGGCCGCAAGATGGAAGAGATCACATTTCTCCGTTTTTGTGACGTGAGGCACTTCTCTGTGCTCCGCCCTCAGCTTCTCCACCCTGACTGACTGACGGAGGGATATTTGGGTCCACGGTGTGCTGGAAGTCTGCCGAATCGCTACTGTCGTCTCCCTGGTGGCTCCCAGACCTGGGCTCTCGTTATAAGGGTTGCCACACACAAATTAAGTTGCGTAATCTGGGTTGAAATGTGCATACACGTATTTCCCTGCAAACGTCAGCATTAATAGGAACATTTCTGTGCGTGATTGTCACGGAACGAAACACGACAACTGCGGGTTTTCGTGAATGACTGTTTTATTTCGCGAATGGATTGACAGCACAAAACAGGGATACCGAACGGCAGTACAGGGCGCGTTCGCTCCTCAGGGATAGTCCAGCCCAGGAGGGGCGCAGGCTCGTAGCGCTGCTGAAAACAAGGAGCGGGTTCACAAGAACATGTAAAACAAAACAAAGAGCCAAGCTCTGAAAGAAAAGATCATTACTAGCAAAAACCAGGAGGGCAAACAAAACACGAGTCTAACTCAAACCAAAAGGTGACACAAACGGAACGGAGCATAAACGAGAGATAACAAGCGAAGATAGTAATCCTTACGGTTAGCAAGGTGAGGGGAAACGTTTGGCAACCTATGATGTGCGATACCAGACACTGAGTGTGAGGTGAGTCGAGTATAAGAAGGGACTGTGACAGGTGTATGTGATTAGTCCTCGTGAATGCTTAATGCGATGCAGGTGAGTGAGAGTGCAGGTGTGAGTGATCAGTACACCGGTGAGTGTGAGCATAAGAGCGCGGAGGTGGGCGTGGCTGGTGCAGGTCCGGGCTCTGACGTGACAGTGATAAAGTGTAGATAAAGATTTTCCACACATCCTTTCACCCATGTTATTCAGACATGGAATCAGCGACGCTACACGACTAGGTCTGGGAATATATCCCAGTCCCAGAGGGAAAAACAATGATGGGATATAAAACGCACATTAACATATACCACTACATTTCATATTGTATAGGCCTACCTCTAATTGAAAACAAAACACAGAAACCAAACCATCTTTCCATTAGTCTATTAGTCTGTTAATGGTTTCATAAAGTCATATTAATAAAAATCTCGCTGATTTCCACAAGAGCTTTAAATAGTGCTCATGGGGACTTGCGTAATGCAAAATAGGTGCGAATTAATGTGAATAAGAGAAAGTAAGCTTCTTGAACTTCCATAGACTTTGGAACTGACACTGACGTTTCAGAAGCCTTTGCTTTCACGGATAGAATGCGTTCTGTAACCTGTTGACTCACTGAAACATGGTCCCGAGGTGTCTCCACCATTTTAATTGTATTTATTTTGTTTACTATTAAAATGCTTTTTGAATGTACCAACTCTGTCAGTGGAATGCCCAGCACTAGAAAGCTAATTTGACCACCAGGGTACCATGACTGAGAAGAGTACTGAATCAAGGCATTTACATGAGCTGGTGCCGATCCAGTGGCTGTGCTATAGGCTGCTGATCCAGTGGCTGTGCTATAGGGTGCTGATCCAGTGGCTGTGCTATAGGCTGCTGTTGATCCAGTGGCTGTGCTATAGGCTGTGCACTGGATCAGGCTGGTGCCTGATCCAGTGGCTGTACTATAGGCTGCTGCCTATCCAGTGGCTGTGTTATACGCTGGTGCCTGATCCAGTGGCTGTGCTATAGGCTGGTGCCTGATCCAGTGGCTGTGCTATAGGCCAAAGAGAGACTTCAATTTAATTCTACAGGGAGCCGGTGAAGGGTAACATGTGTCTGAAATACTAAACGCGCCGATGCATTCTGAATCATATTCAAGGGTCTCACTACACATGAAGGCAGGTCCGTTAAAATTGCATTGCAATGAGAAAGATAGGGTCTGATCTTCCGATTATTATAGTTTGAACCGACAAGACCTTGAGACAGAAGCTACATGCTCAGATTAATTAAGCTGGTAATCAATTATAACACCCAAGTTTTATGCAGTTGGTGTCAATGAAGTTGAACAAAAATGGATGTTATGATTTTGTGGGATAGCCCAATTGGCTGGTGAAACCAGGAGCTCAGTGTTCGATAGACTGAGCTGAAGGTGAAGATCCCTCATCCAAACTGATATATCACTGAAGTCCAAGGTATTATTGTGGAGTCATCTGGGGTAAAGGACAGGTCCAGTAGAGTGTCTTCAGCAAACCAGTGATTGGATGGTGTTGGCCCTGAGCCCTTTCCCTGTGTGTGTTGTGTTGTGTGTGTGTTGTTGTGTTGAGTGTGTGTTGTGTTGTGTTGCGTGTGTGTTGTGTCCACTCTGTGCTTTGTCTTGAGCTTGCACTTCCTGGTTTCTGTGACGAGTGACTGAGCCCATCGTTAGTGCTGCCAGCTGCACACCTGTTACCTCAGCCTCAGTATTTAAACCCCGTCAGGACGGATTATCTCACCATGAACATCATAGTCAAGTCTACAGTCAGCTCGCTCTGCGGCTCTGATTTTGGACTCTGCCTGTTTTACTGTCTCATCCTTGCCTACCTGTTTTCCATCTGAAGTGTTGGGAATGTATTAACATTACCCAGCCTGCCTGGTCTATGAGTTCTGCCTTGCTCTTGTTCAGCTAATGTCCTCTGACCTGTCCGTTCTCACTGTGCCTGTCTCTGTGTGTCACTATCTGCTCTGACTGGACTCATATCTGCCTCTGGGTCCTAGTGCTACTACCTCTGGCCATGACATCAGATGTCCTTGAGGAGTGTGATGGCCTTTTGTACTCCTCCATCTTGAGCTCAGGGCTGTAACTGGACGGCGAGATGAAATGAGATCCAATCAATGATCAACTTGCTCCATGGAGGCAGCACTTCTTGCTGCACCGTGTATTTCAGCCCAGCAATTGTTGCCTTCCTCATTTCATTTAAAAGACTTACCCTCCTCTTTTCAATGTGATTTATTTCAATGTGATCAATGGGGAGACATTTTTTATACCATCCCTGTCTTGAAAGGTCAATAAGTCGTTAATAAGGACCAATGAAACTTCGTTAGAGGTCAGAGCAATTATCAACACCAGTTCACGGACAAGGACACTTTTTAGATTTCTTTTTTTTCAGATGAGGGACATCCGGCATGAACAAAAAGAGCCCTATCTGGTGTTGCAAAGTGTGGCACTGTTATGGTGTTATGGTGGTCGAGCCCAAAGGATTTCTCCATGTTCCGGTTTACCCATGCCAGTGGTGGCATCAAGCGCAAGTACTACCCTCTGTCTTGAGAGCAGTGTTTTCCTTCCTTATTTTTTCTCAATGCCTCCTATCTATCATTACCCATGCCATTGGTGACATCAAGCAATTGTAGTCCTCTATTATTTCAATACTTATTGGCCTGTGATCTGCTTCATTGGAAGAAGTGCCACTGTGATGATATATCTTTACTTGCTTCCATCGTGTTGTGTTTTCAGCCAACAAACACAGAAGCGCATGTTGCTATCTTGTGTGACCTAGAAAAGTCACCCTATAGTTTGCCTGTAATAATTATTGACATTTCATCCAAAGTCAACACACATTTCAAGCCCTGTCAATCAATCTTCGGTTTTAGCAAATCAAATACGTTTGTCAATCCATCATGCTCAAATTTAGCGCACTGCATCCATCTTTGCAGGGTATTGTAACCTGTTGGACAGGTGGCAAAGTGAAATTATGAATGCCTTCTCAATTGTATCATTAATCCATTTCATCCCTTTTGTGGTTAGTCTGCCTGATGCCTTAATTTGGTGTTTTGAAAAAGTTGTTTTTACTTGATTTTTTTGTCCTTAAGTTTCATTGGCTTCTTGAGAGGGGCGTTATTTTTCTTAATTCCGAGTTATTGAGATTTTTTTTTCTTGTCTCTTTTCAATAGATCCTGTACAAAAGCCCATCTTTTTATGTTAATATTTTGGTATATGTAATTTGGTCAGGCAGGTAATGGGCTACCTATGGCTGAGCCCTATATAAGGGAAGGTTCTTTCAGGACCTCTTTCTTTCTTTCTTTCTTCAGGAGCAGAAGTCCAGCTGCTGCAGGCTGGCTGTTAACGACATTGTTTGTGTATTATTATGATAGTGTGCGTGCATCTAATGGTGAGTTCTATGTTTAAACATCATTATATGTCAGTTTATAGCCTGAAATCCTAACGATTAGATGGATTTAGTAAGTTAATTTGTCTGTTGACCTGAGATGCTAATTCATGCTAACCGATGCTAATTGCGATTAGCATCCTAATGCTATTTTGGCTAAAGTTCATGCTAATTTGGCTATTCTATCTGATGTGAAAGTTATATGTGATGTTTATGTGCAGGCTAAGTGTTAGCTTCATGTTTAGCTTCAAGTAACTAGCTTCACATTGAACTAAGGTTAAAGTCACATGTAGCGCTGTTACGCTAATAGCATATGATACCAGTTTGTAGGCTATTGTAGGTTATTCAGGGACATTAGACAAATGTCTTTTCTTACTTTCTTTACTACAGAACCACACACCCACCGACATACTCAAACACACAGATCAAACATTCCTATATCAAGAAGTACCATTTATTACTTTGTGTTGTGGGTGTGAAGACTCAATAAACATCTCCATTTGACGCCATTTGCCTTTTGTATGTTCTGATCGGACATCCTATAGTGGTTGCCACCGGAAACTCAGTATCAGCATCACTGCTCCCTTAACAATTCTTTTCATGGTCCTTCGAGCCGGATTGAGCAAACTTCTGTAGCTAACAATGGCAGAAAAGACCAAGAGTGAGTCACCCACAACACATGAAGACCCCTACGGAGAAGAGTCAAACTCCCCAGGGCTTGAGAGGTGTGTCCGCATCCTTGCGGAAGAGAATGCACTGTTGAGGCGCTCTCTTGACCAAAGGAGGGAGAAAGGTTCTATTCATCACACTCCTTCCTACCCAATTTCATGGCGTAAAAGCATGAGAGGCTATGCCGAAAGCTCCAGATCAAGCTCGCCGGTTTCACAATGTTTGGAGACGTCTACAAGAGATCGAGAGGATCCGCGTCCTCCATGGCATAGATCAGAACCGACAGCGACTGAGGGCAAGCGACACACCATGGAAAGAGAAGTTGAGGAGATAGCCAGCGGTCTTTAAATATTGGGGCGGCCATCTAGCCGCGACCGCAGATCTCCTGATAGAAACTACTCAAGCCGACAGACAAGTCGCCGCCGAGAATCACCTCCTTTCCTCTCCACGTCAGCAATATCACAGCCGCAGATCTTCTCCATCACGGGGATACCACGGTGAGTATTCAAGCATACCTGCTGACTATTGGCATGACTATTTAAGCCCATCCAAATACGACACTCCAAGGGGATATGAGTCAAGTCGACGTCATGGCTCTAGACGCCGCGAACCCTCTTACTCACCTGGGCGTCATTCTCGACATCCTTCCGTGGAGAGAAGGCGCACGTATCGGGGCCCGAAGCCAAAGATTCCTGACTTCGTTCATGAAGATCCTCGAGAGTTCGCAAGACTCAAAGTTGCTCTTGATAACCTCCTTCCACCCGATGCCACAGAGCGCTTCAAGTTTCAGATCCTGTTGGATCATCTCAAGCTGGAAGAAGTGATGCTCTTCGCTGATTCATACAGTCACAGCAGGGATCCATATACTGAAACCATGGAGGCTCTGACAGAGTTATACAGTCAACCGCACCACCTTGCTCTTCAGCGCATCTCCAAGTTAATGGAGGAGCCAAACGTCAAGGTAGGTGACACAAAGGCCTTCCGTCAATTTGCCCTGAAAGTGCGTGCTTTGGTAGGGATGTTGGAGCAGCTTGGCAGCAGTGGAAGAACAGAATTGTGGTGTGGATCTCATGTTTCACGGCTTCTGGGAAAGTTGCCTCATGATCTACGAGCAAGCTTTAGGAGGCATGTCAATCCCTTAAGAACGCCCATTCCAACTCTTCTCGACCTATCAGACTGGCTAGAGTATGAGGTAAGGGTGCAAGTGGATGGTTCACAGTTCACTGGTGATCACGGTAAGGAGCATCAAAGCTACAAAGAACACCACAAGGACCGAAAGTCACAGTCCAGGTCCACAACGGTTCTTTACAGCAGTGAGCCAAAGCAGTGTCCATCTGAGCTACAGTCAATTAGTTCAGATCAGCCACGAGAAAAGCCCAAGAAATTCTGCCCATTTTGCAACACACCTCAGCACTATCTGAACCAGTGTGCAAATTTCCAGTTACTGTCTAAGGAGCAGATTGAGAAGTGGATCCGGGCCAATAAGAGGTGTTGGAAGTGTGGACGCAAACACTTTTCCTCCGAGTGCACTTTGAAGGCTAAATGCAAGAAATGCAACAAGCGACATTTGGAGATCCTTCATGATGTGAACACCGGAGGTAGTAGTAAGCCCACCACTTCCACGAAAGCCACAACTGGATCCATGGAGTGTGCCAGAGTAACCAGCTCCACTGCTGAAACCCTCTATGTGGACAGACCCACTGGTAGCAGCAAGGTGCTACTGAAGATGAGTCGGGTTATCCTGAAAAATGGTGAGAACTCATTGGACACATACGCATTGCTAGATGATGGCTCGGAGCGCACCATCTTACTGAACGAAGCGGCACAAGAGCTCGGCCTTCAAGGTTCACCCGAGGAGCTGCCCTTGCGTACCGTGCGTCAAGATGTGCGAGTCATCCCTGGAGCCACAGTGTCGCTCACAGTTTCACCTGCAAACCAACCAAGTAAGACCTTCCACATTCAAAGAGCATTCACAGCCAAAGAACTAGGACTGGCACCCCATACTTACCCTGTTGCGGCCCTCAAGAAGTTATATTGGCACTTGAAGGACTTACCTTTACAGCCCATTGACTGTGCACAGCCCTTACTGCTCATTGGATCGGACCATCCACACCTCATAACCCCAACTGAACCTGTTCGCCTGGGCCCTAAGGGAGGGCCAGCTGCAGTCAAGACCAAGTTGGGATGGGCACTCCAAGGTCCCTCTAAAATGCTGCGACACAGCCTGACCACTCAGCAATGCCTTTGGACATCGAGCACTCCAGCCACTGCTGAGTTACTCAGTCATGTCGAAAAGCTATGGCAATTAGACACTTTGCCTTACCGGAGTGAGAAGCTAGTTACACGCTCAAGACAAGACACCGAGGCAGTACGTATTCTGGAGGAGAAAACAGTTAGGAAGGAGGTAGACGGAGTAAAGCGGTACGCCACTCCTCTCCTCTGGAAGAGGGACCTCCCCCCGCTGGTTGCGCCTAAGGAAGCTGTGATGGCCCAACTGCGCAGCACAGAGAAGAGGCTGGCTGGGGATCCCGATAAGGCGGCTATGTACAATGGTGAGATCAACAAGCTACTGGATGCTGGGTATGTGAAGAAGATACCTCTGGATGAAGCAGCCATCAGTCCTGGGTGGTATATCCCCCACCACATGGTCCACCATAATGGGAAGAATAGAATAGTGTTTAACTGTTCTTTCTCCTTCAAGGGCATTAGCTTGAATGATTACCTGCTCGCTGGACCTGTGCTGGGTGCTACCCTAGTAGGTGTTCTCATTCGATTCCGTGAACAGCCCTTTGCTATCAGTTCAGATATAAAAGGCATGTTTCATCAGGTCCGTCTCCTCCCAGAGGACCAGCCACTCTTGAGATTCCTTTGGAGAGAGATGAGGCGAAACGACCACCCGGACATCTACCAGTGGCAGGTCTTGCCTTTCGGCACTACATCAAGTCCCTGTTGTGCCACATTTGCTATCCAGAAGCACGTGGCTGACCACACAGGACCTGGAGACAAGTTGCGCACATCAGTGGAACAATGTTTTTACGTGGACAATTGTCTACAAAGTCTACGCACTGCTGAAGAAGCAAGACAGCTGGTGGCTGATCTTCGTCATCTTCTGGCAGAGGGTAGTTTTGACCTGCGACAATGGGCCAGCAACTGCCCAAGCATAATCAGCCATCTGCCCCCCGAGTCCAGGTCAGAAAGTAGCGAACTCTGGTTCAACCAAGATACAGCTGACCCAGAGGAGCGCACCCTCGGACTCATATGGCACTGTCAATCAGACAGCATCGGCTTCAAGCATGGCAAGCTGGAACTGAACACTCAGCCCACCATGCGAAGTATTTACAGGACCCTCGCAAAGCAGTATGACCCACTTGGCTTCATTGTGCCCTTTACCACAAGGGCCAAGATCTTGGTACAGAGGCTCTGGGATCGTAAACGGGAATGGGATGATCCAGACTTACCTCAGGATCTCCTGCAGGCATGGGGTTCCTGGGTGGAGGAACTCCCACTGCTGTCTCACATTACACTGCCGAGATGCTACACCACAGGAGAACTGGATCTCACTACCTGCAATCGTAGCGTCCACGTCTTCAGCGATGCGTCTGAAAGAGCATACGGCTCTGTGGCTTATCTTCGCACCCAGGATGGCAATGGACGCACCCAAGTTTCCTTCATTGCAGCCCGGTCAAGAGTGGCCCCCAAACGGCAACTATCTATTCCCCGGTTGGAGCTCTGCGCTGCCTTAACGGGTGCTCAACTGGCATCAGTTCTGAAGAGAGACTTGACCCTGGATATCCACCGCTACACCTACTGGACCGATTCAACAACAGTTCTTACCTGGCTGCAATCTGAATCCTGCAAGTACAAAGTCTTCGTGGGCACTAGGATTGCTGAGATTCAGGAGTTGACAGACGCTGACAGCTGGCGCTATGTCGACACACACAGGAATCCAGCTGATGACATTACTAGGGGGAAGACCCTGTTACAGCTGGCCGAATGCACCCATTGGTTCCAAGGCCCGGATTTCCTTAGGCAGCCACAGACCTCTTGGCCTGAACAACCATCAGGAAAACCTGATGAGGTCCCGGAGGAGATGCGGAAGCAAACTTTTTGCGGAGCCACAACCGTCGACAGTGGTCCACCTCTACTTGACATTGGTCAATACAGCACATTCCAGGAACTCCTTGAAGCTGTAGCCCACTCACTCCACGGGGCGGCTTCTGATACGGAGAGTACTTCAGTGGATGATTTAGGGAAAGCTGAGCTGGATGTTCTTCGTCAAGCCCAGATCGAAAGTTTCCCAGATGACATGACACAGCTACAGTCTGGGAATCCTGTAGCATCAATCAGTAAGCTGGTCACACTAGCCCCTGAGCTTGACCCCAACACTCAGCTCATTCATGTTGGAGGCCGTCTGCGTAGATGTGATCAGCTAAGTCAAGAAGCACAGCACCCAATTGTGCTTGAACCTACCCATCCTCTCACAACGCTGATCATTAAGCGATACGACCACGACCTGCACCATCCTGGTCCAGAGAGAGTATTTGCGGAGATCAGGCGGCGCTTCTGGATCCTGCGAGGTAGGCAGGCAATTTGCAAGTTTCAACACAGTTGCCCTGAATGTCGTAAGTGGCGGGGAACACCCGACGTCCCAAGAATGGCCGATTTGCCCCCCTCCAGTCTCGACTCTACAAGCCAGCGTTTTACTCCTCCGGAATCGACTGTTTTGGTCCCTTTCAGATCAGAGGCGGGAGGCGCAATGAAAAGCGTTGGGGCATATTGTACAAGTGCCTTACTACCAAGGCAGTCTACATAGATCTTCTAGCAAGCATTGACTCTGACTCTTTCCTCATGTCACTCCGACGTTTCGTGTCCAGAAGAGGAAAGCCACATGAGATTCTCTGTGATAACGGAACGAATTTCAAGGGTGGCGACACTGAATTGAAAGCGGCGTTTCAGGCCCTCCTACCAGCTCTGAAGGAGCAGCTGACTGCACAACAGATCGCCTTCCAGTACAACCCGCCAAGTGCTCCCCACTTTGGCGGCTCTTGGGAAAGGGAAATACGGTCCATAAAGGCAGCACTGTACACCGTTATTGGAGCACAGACCGTGCCAGAAGAAGTACTCAGGACAGTTCTGGTTGAGATAGAAGGTATACTGAACTCCAAGCCTTTTGGTTACGTATCCACAGACATCTCAGATCCAGACCCTGTGACTCCAAATACTCTTCTTATGGGGCGGCCCGACAGCTCTCTACCTCAGGTGATCTACCCCGAGTCTGAGCTACTCACTCGCAGGAGAAGGAGGCACAGTCAAGTTCTGGCTGACCAGTTCTGGTCCAGATTTATCAGACAGTACTTGCCGGCCCAACAGACACGACAGAAGTGGCAAAAGGAGAAAGACGACTTGACCGTCGGCACAGTGGTAATGATTGTGGATACTCAGTCTCCGAGGGCCCTCTGGCTTGTTGGAACAGTGAAGGCGGTCTGCCCTGGCTCTGATGGAAGAGTGAGGACGGCAGAAGTGAAAGTGAAGGAGCGCACCTATCTTCGCCCTGTGGCTAGACTGATCAAGCTGCCTGCATTTCCAGAATACAATGGAGAGAAGGACTCTTAGAAGCAAATCCGTAAAACAGATTTGGGGGCGGCTGTACAAAAGCCCATCTTTTTATGTTAATATTTTGGTATATGTAATTTGGTCAGGCAGGTAATGGGCTACCTATGGCTGAGCCCTATATAAGGGAAGGTTCTTTCAGGACCTCTTTCTTTCTTTCTTCAAGAGCAGAAGTCCAGCTGCTGCAGGCTGGCTGTTAACGACATTGTTTGTGTATTATTATAGTGTGCGTGCATCTAATGGTGAGTTCTATGTTTAAACATCATTATATGTCAGTTTATAGCCTGAAATCCTAACGATTAGATGGATTTAGTAAGTTAATTTGTCTGTTGACCTGAGATGCTAATTCATGCTAACCGATGCTAATTGCGATTAGCATCCTAATGCTATTTTGGCTCAAATTCATGCTAATTTGGCTATTCTATCCTATGTGAAAGTGATATGTGATGTTTATGTGCAGGCTAAGTGTTAGCTTCATGTTTAGCTTCAAGTAACTAGCTTCACATTGAACTAAGGTTAAAGTCACATGTAGCGCTGTTACGCTAATAGCATATGATACCAGTTTGTAGGCTATTGTAGGTTATTCAGGGACATTAGACAAATGTCTTTTCTTACTTTCTTTACTACAGAACCACACACCCACCGACATACTCAAACACACAGATCAAACATTCCTATATCAAGAAGTACCATTTATTACTTTGTGTTGTGGGTGTGAAGACTCAATAAACATCTCCATTTGACGCCATTTGCCTTTTGTATGTTCTGATTGGACATCCTATAGTGGTTGCCACCGGAAACTCAGTATCAGCATCACTGCTCCCTTAACAATTCTTTTCAGATCCGATTAATTGGCTGTTGCCTTAATGGTATGCTGATTAGCTGACTGGTTGCTGCCACACTAGTATTCTGATTGGCTGGCTGGGAGGCATCGGCACTCCCCGTCCTTCCTCAGTAGCCATGTCCTCTCTTTCTTCACTCTCTCTTTCCCTTCTCCCAGTCTCTTCATCCCTTCTTTCCTCAAACTTTGAAACTGATGTCAGTAGAAGATATGCCACTGGTAAATTTTAAATATCCAAAATAATATCATATCACTTAAAGATAAGTAATATTACTGTACTTGGTAAAAGCTTATGCTTATCATTCCTGTGTTACCTTTAGCACAAATGCGGTGGTCAGCAGCTATGGCCTCTAGCTCCATAGGTCCAGGAGTGTAGCGTGAAGCAGTGCCCCTCCTCTTGTTGACCACAGGGTGATATACAAAGATGGAAGGAATAGCATCCGCCGTCAGCCTAGTCCTGCCCTTTTTGGTCTTCACAAACTGGTTAACCTCAAACTGAGCCTGCAGAGTGACTGGAGTTTGCCTTATCTTCAATAACCTGAAGCACTAAGCCTCCCAATGGAAGGACAACATGGAGGAAAGGGCACAGACACACTGCCTGACATGCTCTTGGTGTTTCTGAGGTTATTAGAGATTGACTTCATTCATTCCGTGCTGTTAATAAGTGTTTTGTAAAAAAAGACTTAATATATATAAATACATATGTTTATATATACTGTACACATACAGAAACATACAGATAAATGAATATACAGATAGCTACAGATTAATTCAACCCATTGACCCATTGTGCTGCCACTTGATAACTTCTGTCCATCCTGGAAGCCAGTCAAAATCCAGATTACATTAGATCATTTAGGCCCCCAGTTACCATGGGATTACTGAAACTACCAGGAATTACAGAAATGTAAGAAGATAAATCTGATCTTCAAATTATATCAATAAACAGGATATAGGATATGATAGCTCCTGACAACCACTCAAGGCAATAGACAACAGCACCACACTCTTTCAACAACACACTTTAAACAACACACTCTTTAA
>NC_137912.1:22321499-22323999 GCF_963457725.1 Sprattus sprattus
AGCTTATATAAACGAATAGATAAAATCAATCACTGTCTTAAGATTACCTGAGCAAAAGTCTGGATCTGTTCACCAAGAAGACTTTGAATGACCTCCTTATGGTATCCAACGCTATTCTGAACTTTGAGTGAAGGCAGGACAGTTTTAATACCGCTAATATTGTTTGTGACGTAATTTGTGACGTCATTTCGGTGCTACGGGAAACGATAACCCATTAGTGCCAACGGGAAACGGTAAAATACAAATATCTCGCAAACTATGATTTCAAAAATCTTCAAAATCAAGGATGCACAGGTTCATGACATGCGTAAGCTACATGCGAAATCTCATAACTAACGTAACTACCGTCAGGGAGATACGCCCTAGACTGACAGACACACAGAGATTCCTGGAATTATAGATAGATACCATATGAGCTTAAGTTAATGTTCTGTTTACTTAGCATTGGGTTTTCTATATTTCCCCACGTGGATCAAACGAGTGACAATGCAGTTTATGACGGGAGTTCACTAGCTACTACACTGATATATGCTTACTAGTTGCCATAACTGTAGCAATACCTCACAGCAGCTAGCTAGCAAGCTGCTACATGAACTTGCTTGTTCAAGAGCAATTTTGTTTTCAAGTGGCACATCTTCTACAGTCGTACAATATAAAATTAGCACTACATTACGGTTTCAGTTAATGATACAACTACGGGCTTTCTATATTTCCTCACGTAGATCAAACGAGCAGGCAATGCAGCTCATGATGGGAGTTGACTAGCATAACAACTGTAGCAGTACCTCAAGGCATCTAGTGCTAGTTCGCTAACTGCTACACAAACTTGCTAGGTCAACAGCTAATTTTAAGTGTGATAACACACACAAAAAAACGAGCCAGATTGAGAGTTAATGTATACTAAGCAGACAAACCAAAACATTTTGATGAATGAAAGCTTTCTTTATTATTTTTAATTTGTTTTTTGGTCTATTGTCCTTTTGAACCCCGCCATCTACAACTCTTCCCCTATTTTCTCATATATTTTAGCTTTCCTTACTACCTATTCAAGTTTGTCTTGCATTTCTGTCGATGACCAAATCGCTATCAAGGTTTTCATTTCATCCGTGATCCACTGCTGGATGGAATTTATATTTATGTTTTCACAGTTTTCACTCATCATCTTGGTTGACGGTGTTTCTGGTGGGGAAGCTCCGCCCATAACCTCGGGACGAACCCCGACGTCACCGTTCTTGTTTCTGGCCCACCTAAAAGTTGGTGCTGAGTTGGAACCTGTTTTTTGGAACCGGAGCCAGGTTTATTACAGTGCATGAAATGCCCTGTATTGTTATTCCTAGGCTTCTTCTTCTTCTTCTTCTTCTTCTTCTTCTTCTTCTTCTTATTCTTGTTACCTTTTTCTGCGATTAATTCAGCCCGAACCACTTAACGTAGAAACTTCATTCAAACTTTGTCGCGTAGGTCTTGTAAACGACACTTATGCTATGTATTTTTCACTTTTCTAAACTTTATACTTTTTAAGATATTAAAGAAAAACGAATATACATTTCTCCCATTGACTTACATTGGCCATTATGACATCATAATAGGGTCTTTAAACTGGCTTGCACCTGTGCTTTACTCTGCCGTGCTAAGGCAAAAGACCGTAACTTCAAGTTTGGTCAAAAATGAGTTTTTGACGTATTTGTAAAATATCAGCAGTAATTAAACAAATGTACTGATATTAAATGTACTACTAACATGCCATTATCAAATTAAAGCCAGTGACATCAGTATTTTGGTTGATTTCACGATGTATAGGCTACCGACAGTTAGCATACCAAGCTAGGTAGCATTACCATTAGAATTGCATGGCAGATATGCTAAGCTATCGGGCTATTCCCCCACCCAGTGCCTGTGGCTAGTCCGAAAAAGGTGCATCTAAATCGGGTAACTTCGCTTGGCGAGCGGGGGCATGTGGAGGGGGAAAATGGGCCTCATTCTCTATCGTTCTCTCTCTCTCTCTCTCTCTCTCTCACACACACACACACACACACACACACACACACACACACACACACACACACACACCCTTATGGACTGACATAGATGTTTTATGTGTTTCATGTGACAATTCAAGTTCATTGTTTTATGTGCTTAATGTGATAATTCAATGGTGTGTGTGTGTGTGATAATCATTGTATTGGTAATTGTGATAAATGAAATAGTATTACTACTGATTAATTAATAGGGTCATTATTCCATTGTTATCATACCACTGAGCTTTAACATAGGCTAGAAGTTACTGCCTTCTGCCTTAGTATGCTTCACTGACACCTGTGCCAAATCCAAAGAACCTCTTCTCTCTCTGTCCCTCTCAATTTAACTGTAACTAGGAACATTAAGACACCATCCATTCTCTATTTTTTTTTCTCTCCATCTCTCCATCTTTCTCTCTGTCAACTTTCTCTCACACTCAATCTCTCTTCTTCACTCCATTTTTATCTCCTTTTTTCAATATTTT
>NC_137912.1:22328999-22336499 GCF_963457725.1 Sprattus sprattus
ACTCCTTTGTACCCTGGTATCACCCCCCTCCCCCCATAGGTGAACCTCTCACCCCGCTGTCTCCCCCTTCCTCTCACCTAAAGGGTGTGGTTATCCCCTTCCCTATTGTATTCTACCTGATTGAAATGTATAAATGCCAGCACATTCTGCCATCAGGTAGGCCTTTGTCTGAGAAGCAGATGAGAGGGGTCTCCATGCCGAAATGAACTCCAGAAACCTGACTTTAACCCTCCGGTCCCTTCTTCAACTTTAGTGTGCTCATTTTAGATTCTGTCAATAAATGTATAGACTGTCAGATTTCATTGCCCTAGAGTTGCGGTACACATTTTGACAGTGAATAGAAATCTAAATGAATATAAACTGGGTGTTAGCTGAAAAGGAGGAGGTGGAGGAGGTTCAGGGTGGCTGGCTTGAGACCAGTGGGGGTGGTCGGTGAGACACACTAGTCCAGTCAGGATTCAAAGTATATTTCGTTTATTAGGTGTCCAGTGAGGATATGAGTAGGACTGTAGGATGTGTGTGTGTGTGTGTGTGTGTGTGTGTGTGTGGTAGGAAGGTAGGTGTGTGAGGAAGGAAGGTAGGAAGGTGTGTGGTTTCTAGGAGGAAAGGAGAAATTAAATACAATCAGCTCCACACCAGGCCATAATACAAGCAATGCCACAGAGTTAAAAATGTGCTCAAGTTACACTACATGAATCAATAAATCGTTCCATGTGCCACATAATAATAACTCTACATCATAAAGCACAACATAAGGTCTCAGCCTACACAGGGAATACATGAGCATATAAACTCAGGAGCATTCATTCACTGTTTAGGCAAGAAGGTTAAGGTAACAGACAACTCAAAGGCACGTTTCAGTTCATCTTCATCTCTAAACTTAATCAGGATCGGTCCATTGGAGTACAAGCAACAATTCACTTACATGGTTCAGAAAACGCACACGGAGTGAGCACATACATCATCATTCAAGCTCTTTCTGTCTCTGAGTTAATAGAATATTAATAAAGCACGCTAAAGTTGAAGAATGGACAGGAGGCAGAGTCGGTTTCAGTTGGCTTGTATTGCAGCATGGAGACCCCTCTCGCTGTTGGTTCAAGAACGGTCTAACCTGATGCAGTATGCTATCAGGTTTTATACAAAGAGAAGTGGGTGTGGGATACAGTGAGAGGGTCACCTATGGGGGGATGGGGATGCCAGGACACAAGGCCTCTAGCAGGAAGAGGGGGGGGGACATGTCATTTGCATTGGATCTCAGTGAGAGACAGACGTAGTATACGTTCAGAGTGAGTTGTAGATACAGAGAAGTACATCTTTACCTATAATAATAACAATAATTCCAGTTCCATCAGTCCCCCAATTGAGCATATATATGCTCACACAATAATAACCAGGCAACAGCCAATCAGGGCAGGACACATCGAAATATGTTACAGATAGGGATGATACAAATTAACCGTGGAATATCTATTTGCAGTTCCATCAGTAGTTATCTTGTGACCACACAGAGCCCACGTGCAGAGTCCTTCTGCCATGTTCTCTGGGTGGGTAGTCTCTACCATGGCAAGACGTGCTGAATCAGGTGCTGAAACACCAAGCACGTGGATGGCCAGTTGATGAGTTCAGGTTTCCTTTGCGTCCACAGGGTTGTCAAGAGTCCTTTTGTTTAGGCTGAGTGTGTATCTCTGAGGAGAGCTGGACAGTCCATGACCTCAGCCGGAGCCAAAAACACCCGGGACACAGGGAGGTGTTAGATAGGGTGTGTTGATGGCTGCAGATGGGCAGGGGAGGGGTAGTCTTCTCCTAAAGTGTTGTGTGTGATCTCAGGGTCCGCATGAGAAACCACAACAGTATGAGGGGTTTTAGAGCCATTCAAACATTTGCATTTGACTGTGATATGGGGGAGGGGGAGGGGTGCTTGGTAAAAGGATTCTGCAAGATTACTTAAGGGGTCAAGGCACATGGCTTGGAGTAAATAAAAATAAAGGTTGAAACAAACAAAGACAAATAGCACATGACTTTGACAAAATAAAAATAAAAAGGAATACAGGTGGAACAACATAGCACAAGACTTTGACAAGACTTTGACAAAATAATATAAAAAGGAATACGGTTGTGACAAACAAAAGACAACGTAAAATAATGCAGATAAGTCACAACAAGCCTTCAAATCCCCTATATGATAGCTTGGAAGCTATCACCTTTGAAAAGTAAATACAAGTTAAAGCAAGGCATTGTCAGACTTAAATCATACCAGACAATAAACAAAAACAGTCACAAGTCATATACCAGACAATAAACAAAACAGTCAAAAGTATGTCATTCTATATTCTCACTCAGTCAGTGAGTGGCATTGAAGTCATTCATCGGCTAGGAGTCGTGTAAGTACATTCATTCATCGGCTGGCCAGCCCACACACACA
Organism: Sprattus sprattus; assembly: GCF_963457725.1. Classification (NCBI taxonomy): domain Eukaryota; kingdom Metazoa; phylum Chordata; class Actinopteri; order Clupeiformes; family Clupeidae; genus Sprattus; species Sprattus sprattus. Next base: position 22,331,422 of record NC_137912.1, read on the forward strand.
CACACACACACGCGCGCGCGCGCTTGCGCAGTTGTTCGCTCAGAACACGCGTTGTCTGACTCGCGGGGAAACACAGACAAGAGAGCGCTTGCGCAGTTGTTCGCTCAGAACACGCGTTGTCTGACTCGCGGGGAAACAAAGACAAGAGAAGTTAATAATCTGGTTACAACATGTAGGCAACACAGAACACAGAGAGTTAGCAGAAGTTTGCCTCCTCAACATTCACTGGCGTTATTTGACTATCGACAGATCACTTGAACAGCGAGCTCATTTGATTTTACTTAAAAGGGGCATTCCAACATATTGTGGGCCCAGCTAATGTGTCTATACATTTACGTATGTTTTTCCGTAAAGGCATCTTATTTCCATGTATCTTAAACATATACACCCAGGATGAAGGCTTTGTTAAAAGTCTTCACTCCTCTCCTTCTAACTGGCTAAGTTAGATCAATTTAGACAATGGGATAGATGGCTGTTTGAATCACTACTGATAGTCAAGCCTGGCCACTTTAAGAACAAAGACGCACACAGGCTTACACAACGAACATGAAACACGGAACAGACAAACATATCACGCTGAAACAAACCAACCGAAACCGACTCCTCCTGGTCCTTATAATGAATAGTATAAGTCAATTATAGCGAACGGGACTTTTTCTTTTATGTGCAAAGGTTTCTTTTGTTTGATGTGAGATCTCCCTACTTCTTCCGATAAGGTTCTTCAGGGTTAGCACCCGGGAGAGGCTTTACGATAGAGGACGTCTCTGTATGTACAGCGTTACACACAGAGTCCACCGGTACTCTTGGACTCACTGTTGTCCAGACACGTGGCCACAAGTGCTACAAATCCGACGCCCGCGTCTGAGACTTTGTTTGAATATATATTGGGCCTAAACCTGAATACGATGCCTTTCACTGTGCTGCAGTGTCGGGTATTTATAAAACTACTTTACTAAATGTGTGGAAAAGCAAGCGCTTTCCACAACTTTATCTCACTCACTCCAAACAAAAAAAACAATTTTGCACATAGAATGAAGCGTAAGTCGCTTACCGTTCCCGTTTAAAGTTTTTGAAGCGTTGGCTTGTATTCTTTTGCTGTTTCAGATAGATGTATATCTACCGGCATCGAAGGACCATCTAATAGAATATTAATAAAGCACGCTAAAGTTGAAGAATGGACAGGAGGCAGAGTCGGTTTCAGTTGGCTTGTATTGCAGCATGGAGACCCCTCTCGCTGTTGGTTCAAGAACGGTCTAACCTGATGCAGTATGCTATCAGGTTTTATACAAAGAGAAGTGGGTGTGGGATACAGTGAGAGGGTCACCTATGGGGGGATGGGGATGCCAGGACACAAGGCCTCTAGCAGGAAGAGGGGGGGGGGAGGGTCACATGTCATTTGCATTGGATCTCAGTGAGAGACAGACGTAGTATACGTTCAGAGTGAGTTGTAGATACAGAGAAGTACATCTTTACCTATAATAATAACAATAATTCCAGTTCCATCAGAGTGATAGGGTAGGGGCTGTGAGCACAGGTGTAGCTTTTAAAGGTGGTGGCAGGGTGGCAGGTGATCATGGCTGATTGGAGCTAAGTGAAACCAGTTGGGGAAACGAACAGGCTGGAAAGGAGCGTGGCTGTGAGGAAAACAGGGAAAGTGAGAATTTTCTCAACATTAGCTGTTGATTACCAGTCTCTCTCTAATGTGTGTTACAGTTTATTTCTACCCTTCTGTCCTGCCTTGACATGTGTTTTCTTGCCTGTAATATAAAGTGTATTTATTCGAAACACACCTCAGGGGAGTACTTGTACTATAACACTGCACTTTGTTGTGCTCTTCATCTGTTTTTAGCTATTGTATTGTTGTCGTGTTATAATGAGGTTACGGATGGCTAACATGTGCAGGAGCGACACACACACACACACACACACACACACACACACACACACACACACACACACTTATTGTATGTGGTTAGGAATGGCTATAGTGTGCAAAACAACTAAACAGTATACATCTCAGGGGATTACTGCTCCCAGTGGGTGTGTGTGAGTGTGAGCACGCAGGCGTGTGTGTGTGTGTGTGTGTGTGTGTGTGTGTGTGTGTGTGTGTGTGTGTGTGTGTGTGTGTGTGTGTGTGTGTGTGTGTGTGTGTGTGTGTGTGTGTGTGTATGTGTGTGTGTGTCTGTGTTAGCTTTTGTGTTACATGTTATCATGGTGGTCATGTTAAGACTGACCTTGACCCACTAGTCATACTTGACACATCCTCTTTCCAGCATTCATGAATGCACACACACACACACAAACACACACACACACACACACACACACACACACACACACACACACACACTCACACACTCACACACTCACACACACACATGCAGCCTATTTTAAATGTCCTCCAGTCAGAGCCGCCAGTGGATGTTTACACAGGCCTTTAGAAGCACGCCTTATAGAACAGTGAGTACCCTTCACACGCGAGCAGAACAGACACAAACACACACACATGAGTGACACACATGAGCCACAAATACACATACACACGCAAAAGCGACTCACACACGGGAGTGATACACACACCACTTGACGTCACCCATTCCGCCTTTTGCACAAATACGCTCTTGCACACACATGCTCTCACACACACAATCTCACACACACACTCTCGCACATACACACGCTCTCGCACACACATAGGGTCTTGCACTCCCATGCTCTCACACACATATGCTCTTGCACACACTTGCTCTCACACACAGGCTCTTGCACACACACACGCTCTCACACACACGCTTGCATAAAACACACGCTCTCACGCACACACACTCTCTCGCACACACATGCTCTCACAGAAACACTCGACAGCACAGCACAGCAGAACTTAGCAAACAACAGCGCACAGGAAAATTAAACAAATAGAACAGCAATGCTTTCTATAAGTTATCGTAATAAAATAACACATATACGTCCTTGTGAAACACACACACACACACTCATCACTCTTCAGCAGTACATGTGCGTGACTGCGCATCTGCGATATCGTTGTCCAGCCCCGTCTTGTACATAATTTCCAAGAGGAACTCAATGACCAACTCATTAGTCTTTGATTGCCATTGATCGAACCAAAGAATATAGGTGTTTTGTTTTTACTCAGACTCCTACATATAAATAAACAGGTATGAGAGTCTCCTAAACAGCCTCTTACAGTGAGACTCATCAGCCCTGATCCATACACGTTTATCCACTGTAGAGCACAGTACTCTCTCTCATGTCTTCTCCAAAGCCTTTGTGTTGGAGCTCATATTGCCCCAGTGTTTACCGGCTGCACACTACTATACAGCTCTCATCTTACAGGGGAACCTGTTAGGTTTTTCCGCTTTTCTCCTTTCCTTTGGTGTGTTGTATAGCTACATATTTGTGCATGTGAACAGTCTGCAGAGTTACAATCGCAGAGTACACATCAGAGGGAGTAACCCTCTCCCACAGAAACTTATTTTTCTCAGCTGCCTGAAACACTGATTGGAATTCCAGCCCTTTTATTTTGTTCCAAGATGATTCCATGTTGTAGCACAATCCTTATGGCCCACCTACCTGACCAATCAGAGCACACTGGGCTCATCCGGAGGGTTTCAGAGCGTTTCAGAGATTAGATTAGATAAGATTACATTAGATTCAACTTTATTGTCACTGCACAGAGTACAAGTACTGAGACAACAAAATGCAGTTTAGCATCCAATCAGAAGTGCAAAATAGCAATAAAAGTGCAGAGTATGTGTACAGTAATAATAGATATGTAATATGAACAGAGTAGGAATAGCAGCAATTGAGGTAAGAAGTATTGATATAAGTATATATAAAGTGCAGGTATAAGTATAAGTGGTGGTAATAAGTGAAATGAAGTGAATGAGGTAGTAGTAATATAATGTTTAACAAGTATTGTATGGTATAATTACGGTTAATACAGTAACAAGTGGGATATACAATAGTGATAGCTCTGAATCCAACAATAAACTTTAGACAATGGAACCACGAGGTGAATCAAAGATCTTGGTGTTTATTCCTCACGTACGCCTGCAGGGAGTCAATTCCAAATCATGTAGACAGGGTAAAGACTGAATATCGATGTACAGTATGACTTTTTATAAGGTCAGCTATGGGAGGTCACAGGTCAAAATGGGGGGTGTGTTACTGTTTAGGTACTGGTTAATCATGGGATACCTTTGGGTGATAGGCTAAGTTGGGCAAATGGGGGAGTGGGAGTGGGAGGGGAGGTGAGGTGACCACCAGCCCCCACAGAATGTTCCGGAACATGCTTACCTAAGGTCCTGGTATGTGTATTACATAGGCCATGAATAGGGAGGGGATGTCTAGAGAGGTTCCATTTAGCATAGGCCATGGGTGAGGGTGGGGGACAGACTGTGAGTACACATGGCACACACACACACAAGAGCATTCATGTATGCAATGGTAATTATATGACTATATCAATTTCCATCAATAGTAAAAATGACATTCTGGTGCAAATGTTCAGTGGCTGGAGGAGGGTGTGTGGCAGTCAATCCAGGGTGAAGGGGGGGGCGGGAGTACAGTGCAAGGGGGGGGGGGGGGAGAGAGTACAGTGCAAAAGTAAGAGTTAAAATAGAAAAATAAATGTGTTTTTGGAACACTGAAGCCTGTAAATCACTTCTAGTAGACACCATACAATTGTGAACATTAAAAAATTAGCATAGTAGGTCCTCTTGATCTCTGTTAATGTTCTTTGTGTTGTATCTCACTTTAGCTGTTTGTCAGTATACAACACACACACACACACACACACACACACACACACACACACACACACACACACACACACACACACACACACACACACACACACACACTCAAACACACACACAGTCATCTTAACTCTGTTGTATTTCTCCTGACTGAGTAAAAAGGTGCTGCCCCTCGCTGCAATCAGCCGCAATTTACTCTGAGTGTATCCACTCTGAGAGGTGCTTGTTCCTCGTTAGCAAAATTCTCTTGATTAATTAATTCTGTTAATTGATACCCACCGGCTTGCTGTAATTTGCTCT
>NC_137912.1:22351499-22368999 GCF_963457725.1 Sprattus sprattus
TGACATTAGATCAGTTGACATAGGAGAAGCTCTCTTAAATGCCAGAAGTGGTTAGATAGAGAGTGCAAAATATTAAAACGAATGTAGTGGCAACAGTTTCAGGTACAGTTTATACACCCGCTCTAACAGTGTTAACCAGTATGTGAGTAACGTGGGTTTTATTAAGGCATAGCGTGTGTAATGTGTAGCTATTTCATTCCGTTTGTTAACCTTTCCGGCTGTCTGTATACCAGCAGCAGAGCGGAGCATTTCACTCCCCTGCAATCTCGGAATGAAATAGCTACACAATACACACGCTATGCTTTAATAAAATTCACGTTTTACGAGACACCAACAGAGGCACAACCGACAAGTCTTACCATTGAAGATCTTTGACGTTCGGTCTGAAACTTCATCCAGCCATCCAGGTTAATCCAAGTTGTTATGGAGAACGTCAGTTGCATCAATCATATTTCATTAAAACTTCACACTTCTTACATTGGACATATCCACCAGCCTAATTAGAATCTGCATTGTCTACTGAGCAGAAAATTCTCCATACAGTAGATTTCCCTTCGTTTAGTATCATTTTAAACTTTCCAGATGACTGTATTGCCCTCGCTCGTCAAGTGATACGTGTCCAGAAACAAGGCTCCTTTGACTGGATAGCCAGAGCTAGCATAACTGCCATTGAAATCCAATGGTAATGCTACCTAGCTAGGTATGCTAATTGTCGGTATCCATCGTTAACTCGTTAATCGTTAACCATCATGTCACTGGCTTTAATTTAAGAATGGCATGTTAGTAGTACATTTAGTAGTACATTTAATATCAGTACACTTGATTCATTACTGCTGATGTGTTACTTATATATGTTACTTATTAGCAGCTAGCTACCTAGCTAGCCACTGTGTTCCGATGTGTTTTCAGTTAGCGTTAGCGGCAAGCTAGCTGCTGTAATAGTTGAGTTGAGCTTCAGTTAAGACGCTGCGTACCGTACTTCATCATCACATTCGATTATTTATTACAAACAAATTCGAATTCAGCTGTAGGCATGAGATCTGTATCTTGGAGACTAATTGCATCCACAATGTAAGTACTGCAAGCTAGACTACTATGCAGTTGACACAACACAGGAGGTCCCTGGGCCTGAGAAGGGAAGGGAATGAGTTTAATGTGGCTATAATATGGAATTTTAAATGTGCCTAAAACTAGACTAAATTGTAATGAGTTTTCGAAAACTAGACTGAAACTAAGAAGGCTAACTATGACTAAATGTGACTAAAACTAATATGCATTTTTGTCTCTGAATCTAAAAATAGCTGCCAAAATGAACACTGAGATAGGGGACCCCTTAATCTGCAATTCATGGTTGCTAGCTATAAGAGAAGACTAACTTTGTATGGCAACGAACACCAATAACTAGAACTAATTTGACAGACTATAAACCAATGTGATACACGTGCTCTCTATCTATACAGTAAAAGTGTTGCTTACGTTTGATACTACACCTACAGACTAACTCTAACTGCATTAAGTCTAACATATAGGCCTATCTTACAATAAACTTTAAGTAAAGCTGGCTATGTAACCGCATTCATTCTAATATTGTTGCAGAGATGTTTCCTTTTACCAAGATAGCAATTTCAACAATTCACTTAGCTCAGTAAGTCAGTATAACGAAACTCTGAGATACCCTCATATGTCTAAACGTCAGTGGAGCCAAAATATAATGGTTGAGCTTGGTTGCTTGCTAAAATATATTGGAAGAAGGCCCCACTACACTGATTGAGTAGATGTAAATACATGTTAATTCATAGGCACTTGTTCTCTCTGTCACAGAGCAAGCACACTCTCGCAGTTCGTTCACGAAACGCATTCTAGTTTATTTATTTATTTATTCCGTACGTTTTTCTTGCAGCTAACTACTCCTCGCCCGATTGAGCTAGAGACGCCATTCAAACACCAAAACGTCCGGCCCGATCCGGTGCAAGCTGCTATGACTTTTCGTGGCGGTACTCCTTGTCACTCCTTTTTTATTCCATTTTTTCATCCCCTTTTTCTCTCATTGACTAACATGGGGAAGGTTGAGCCATTGTGACGTCACCCGCTCTATCAGTCGTTCTCCATTCAACTGTAGGAATATTAAGAGACACCTTCCAGGGCTCTACAGTGCGAGTATTTCACTCGCATAAATAGGTACGTGCAAACTTGAAAAATAATTTACAAGCACAGTGTGCGAGTGACAGACAGTTGTCAATACGGCGCCAAAAAGTGAAGCATTCCATTGATTTCACATGGAAACAACTGACAGGGTCGCGACTCCAGGGTTTTCGACGGGACCTGCGACGGGACCAACAGCAGCAGCAGCATAATCATCATCTGGATTTACTGACATTTTCGGTATATATAAACACATAATATCAATTGGTAACTGGTGTGTTGTATCCTGTTTATGTCTGATACTTTATAAACATTTATGTTTTACGTTAACTTATTACACTAGGCAGCAGTATTGTGAAGTAGAGCTAGAAATGGCTTTGCTAGCTCCCATATTGTAGCTCACACCAGCAACTGCTCAATTTAGGACAGAAAGGAGTTTGGTAAATTAGCTTGTAACTGTCAATGATAACTAGTTATTAGAATATATTAGCCAACGTTAAGTTGACTTCAAAGGGGCAGTCGAGTGTTTAGGTTGTGTCAGCTAGCTTGGAAAGCTAGCTAATCATTTTTGATTGAAGCTTCACGTTAGCCTCTGTAAACGTTTAGCTAGCTAACGTTAGCTAACTATGAGGTAGCATATCCCAAGTAACTTGTTGTGACCGATAGCGTGAGTTAACATTAACCCGTGTCCTGGGAGTAATGATTCATGAGAGACCTTGAATCATTAGGTTAACTGAAAAACGTTTGAGGATGTACACACAGCGTAGCTGTTGTAGTGTGCTCAGTTTTCGAAAACTAGACTGAAACTAAGAAGGATAACTATGACTAAATGTGACTAAAACTAATATGCACTGAATCTAAAATAGCTGCTGAATCTAAAATAGCTGCCAAAATGAACACTGAGATGTATTAATTTTGGCAGCTATTTTAGATTCAGTCTTAAGACAAAAATGCATATTAGTTTTAGTCACATTTAGTCATAGTTATCCTTCTTAGTTTCAGAAGAGGTTTTTCATGGTTGCTAGCTCTAATCAGATGTACTATAGGCTTATAAGAGAAGACTAACTTTTTATGCCAACGAACACCAATAACTAGAACTAATTTGACAGACTATAAACCAATGTGATACACGTGCTCTCTAGCTATACAGTAAAAGTGTTGCTTACGTTTGATACTAGACCTACAGTCTAACTCTAACTGCATTAAGTCTAACATATAGGCCTATCTTACAATAAACTTTAAGTAAAGCTGGCTATGTAACCGCATTCATTCCAATATTGTTGCAGAGATGTTTCCTTTTACCAAGATAGCAATTTCAACAATTCACTTAGCTCAGTAAGTCAGTATAACGAAACTCTGAGATACCCTCATATGTCTAAACGTCAGTGGAGCCAAAATATAATGGTTGAGCTTGGTTGCTTGCTAAAATATATTGGAAGAAGGCCCCATTACACTGATTGAGTAGATGTAAATACATGTTAATTCATAGGCACTTGTTCTCTCTGTCACAGAGCAAGCACACTCTCGCAGTTCGTTCACGAAACGCATTCTAGTTAGTGTGCTTGCCCGAAGGGAAGCACAGTATTGTTATCGTCAAGTTTTCTTTATTAGTGTGCTTGCCCGAAGGGAAGCACAGTATTGTTATCGTCAAGTTTTCTTTATTTATTTATTTATTCCGTACGTTTTTCTTGCAGCTAACTACTCCTCGCCCGATTGAGCTAGAGACGCCATTCAAACACCAAAACGTCCGGCCCGATCCGGTGCAAGCTGCTATGACTTTTCGTGGCGGTACCCCATGCCACTCCTTTTTTATCCCTCTTTTTCATCCCCTTTTTTCTCCATAGACTTGCATGGCAGAGGTCTCTGCCATTATGACGTCATAATAGGGTCATTAAACTGGCTTGCAGCTGTGCTTCTCACTGACACCTCCGCTCGCCAAATCCAAGGAACCGCATTTTCTCTGTCCCTCTCAATTCAACTTTGAAAAAGAATAAGAGGAACCGTATTTCTCTGTCCCTCTCAATTCAACTTTGAGAAAGAATAAGAGTAACTACAGTTTCTAACCTAGCTACCGTATTTCCACTTCATTAAGGTGAGTTGAATGGCAGCATTTTCAGTGTAGCTACTGACTGAAATTTTAATGGAAACTGATAGTTAGCCGTAGCAGCTAACATATAAATTAACGTTACGTTAACGTTGGAGACGACATTTTCCGTAATTCAAGTTGTGAAGTAAACCTTTGAAGTAATTCATGAATTTAGTTGTGTGGATATAGTGACCTAAGGCTTGTATTCCCACTACGGTAACGTTAGCTGTGTTAAGCAGAGCTATCCTAGCTGTGTTAAGCAGCTGTAACATCTGAGTACGGGGCTAAAGGCTAACTAACACTACGTAACGGGAGTATCCACTGGCAGTTTCAGCTAGCCGTAACGGGGGATCATTTTCCTTAATTCAAGTTGTTAAGTAAACCTGTGAAGTAATTCATGAATTTAGTTGTGTGGTCAAGTGAGCTAAGGCTTGTATTCCTACTACGGTAACGTGAGCTATCCTAGCTGTGCGGGGCTATGCAAAGGTTGCTTATACTGAAAGAATGGTTAACTTGTTGTGGCCGATAGCGTGAGTTAACATTAACCCGTGTCCTGGGAGTAATGATTCATGAGAGACCTTGAATCATTAGGTTAACTGAAAAACGTTTGAGGATGTAGCTGTTGTAGTGTGCTCAGTTTTCGAAAACTAGACTGAAACTAAGAAGGATAACTATGACTAAATGTGACTAAAACTAATATGCACTGAATCTAAAATAGCTGCTGAATCTAAAATAGCTGCCAAAATGAACACTGAGATGTATTAATTTTGGCAGCTATTTTAGATTCAGTCTTAAGACAAAAATGCATATTAGTTTTAGTCACATTTAGTCATAGTTATCCTTCTTAGTTTCAGAAGAGGTTTTTCATGGTTGCTAGCTCTAATCAGATGTACTATAGGGTTATAAGAGAAGACTAACTTTTTATGCCAACGAACACCAATAACTAGAACTAATTTGACAGACTATAAACCAATGTGATACACGTGCTCTCTAGCTATACAGTAAAAGTGTTGCTTACGTTTGATACTAGACCTACAGTCTAACTCTAACTGCATTAAGTCTAACATATAGGCCTATCTTACAATAAACTTTAAGTAAAGCTGGCTATGTAACCGCATTCATTCCAATATTGTTACAGAGATGTTTCCTTTTACCAAGATAGCAATTTCAACAATTCACTTAGCTCAGTAAGTCAGTATAACGAAACTCTGAGATACCCTCATATGTCTAAACGTCAGTGGAGCCAAAATATAATGGTTGAGCTTGGTGGCTTGCTAAAATATATTGGAAGAAGGCCCCACTACACTGATTGAGTAGATGTAAATACATGTTAATTCATAGGCACTTGTTCTCTCTGTCACAGAGCAAGCACACTCTCGCAGTTCGTTCACGAAACGCATTCTAGTTTATTAGTGTGCTTGCCCGAAGGGAAGCACAGTATTGTTATCGTCAAGTTTTCTTTATTAGTGTGCTTGCCCGAAGGGAAGCACAGTATTGTTATCGTCAAGTTTTCTTTATTTATTTATTTATTTATTCTCCCCGTTTTTCTTGCAGCTAACTCCTCCTCGCCCGTTTGAGCTAGAGACGCCATTCAAACACCAAAATGTCCGGCCCGATCCGGTGCAGGTTGCTATGACTTTTCGTGGCGATACTCTTTGCCACTCCTTTTTTATCCCTCTTTTTCATCCCCTTTTTCTCTCATTGACTTACATGGGGAAGGTTGAGCCATTGTGACGTCACGCACTCTAGCCAACTGACATTAGATCAGTTGACATAGGAGAAGCTCTCTTAAATGCCAGAAGTGGTTAGATAGAGAGTGCAAAATATTAAAACGAATGTAGTGGCAACAGTTTCAGGTACAGTTTATACACCCGCTCTAACAGTGTTAACCAGTATGTGAGTAACGTGGGTTTTATTAAGGCATAGCGTGTGTAATGTCTAGCTATTTCATTCCGTTTGTTAACCTTTCCGGCTGTCTGTATACCAGCAGCAGAGCGGAGCATTTCACTCCCCTGCAATCTCGGAATGAAATAGCTACACAATACACACGCTATGCTTTAATAAAATTCACGTTTTACGAGACACCAACAGAGGCACAACCGACAAGTCTTACCATTGAAGATCTTTGACGTTCGGTCTGAAACTTCATCCAGCCATCCAGGTTAATCCAAGTTGTTATGGAGAACGACAGTTGCATCAATCATATTTCATTAAAACTTCACACTTCTTACATTGGACATATCCACCAGCCTAATTAGAATCTGCATTGTCTACTGAGCAGAAAATTCTCCATACAGTACATTTCCCTTCGTTTAGTATCATTTTAAACTTTCCAGATGACTGTATTGCCCTCGCTCGTCAAGTGATACGTGTCCAGAAACAAGGCTCCTTTGACTGGATAGCCAGAGCTAGCATAACTGCCATTGAAATCCAATGGTAATGCTACCTAGCTAGGTATGCTAATTGTCGGTATCCATCGTTAACTCGTTAATCGTTAACCATCATGTCACTGGCTTTAATTTAAGAATGGCATGTTAGTAGTACATTTAGTAGTACATTTAATATCAGTACACTTGATTCATTACTGCTGATGTGTTACTTATATATGTTACTTATTAGCAGCTAGCTACCTAGCTAGCCACTGTGTTCCGATGTGTTTTCAGTTAGCGGCAAGCTAGCTGCTGTTATAGTTGAGTTGAGCTTCAGTTAAGACGCTGCGTACCGTACTTCATCATCACATTCGATTATTTATTACAAACAAATTCGAATTCAGCTGTAGGCATGAGATCTGTATCTTGGAGACTAATTGCATCCACAATGTAAGTACTGCAAGCTAGACTACTATGCAGTTGACACAACACAGGAGGTCCCTGGGCCTGAGAAGGGAAGGGAATGAGTTTAATGTGGCTATAATATGGAATTTTAAATGTGCCTAAAACTAGACTAAATTGTAATGAGTTTTCGAAAACTAGACTGAAACTAAGAAGGATAACTATGACTAAATGTGACTAAAACTAATATGCATTTTTGTCTTAAGACTGAATCTAAAAATAGCTGCCAAAATGAACACTGAGATAGGGGACCCCTTAATCTGCAATTCATGGTTGCTAGCTCTAATCAGATGTACTACCTAGGCTTATAAGAGAAGACTAACTTTGTATGGCAACGAACACCAATAACTAGAACTAATTTGACAGACTATAAACCAATGTGATACACGTGCTCTCTATCTATACAGTAAAAGTGTTGCTTACGTTTGATACTACACCTACAGACTAACTCTAACTGCATTAAGTCTAACATATAGGCCTATCTTACAATAAACTTTAAGTAAAGCTGGCTATGTAACCGCATTCATTCTAATATTGTTGCAGAGATGTTTCCTTTTACCAAGATAGCAATTTCAACAATTCACTTAGCTCAGTAAGTCAGTATAACGAAACTCTGAGATACCCTCATATGTCTAAACGTCAGTGGAGCCAAAATATAATGGTTGAGCTTGGTTGCTTGCTAAAATACATTGGAAGAAGGCCCCACTACACTGATTGAGTAGATGTAAATACATGTTAATTCATAGGCACTTGTTCTCTCTGTCACAGAGCAAGCACACTCTCGCAGTTCGTTCACGAAACGCATTCTAGTTTATTTATTTATTTATTCTCCCCGTTTTTCTTGCAGCTAACTCCTCCTCGCCCGTTTGAGCTAGAGACGCCATTCAAACACCAAAATGTCCGGCCCGATCCGGTGCAGGTTGCTATGACTTTTCGTGGCGATACTCTTTGCCACTCCTTTTTTATCCCTCTTTTTCATCCCCTTTTTCTCTCATTGACTAACATGGGGAAGGTTGAGCCATTGTGACGTCACGCACTCTAGCCAACTGACATTAGATCAGTTGACATAGGAGAAGCTCTCTTAAATGCCAGAAGTGGTTAGATAGAGAGTGCAAAATATTAAAACGAATGTAGTGGCAACAGTTTCAGGTACAGTTTATACACCCGCTCTAACAGTGTTAACCAGTATGTGAGTAACGTGGGTTTTATTAAGGCATAGCGTGTGTAATGTGTAGCTATTTCATTCCGTTTGTTAACCTTTCCGGCTGTCTGTATACCAGCAGCAGAGCGGAGCATTTCACTCCCCTGCAATCTCGGAATGAAATAGCTACACAATACACACGCTATGCTTTAATAAAATTCACGTTTTACGAGACACCAACAGAGGCACAACCGACAAGTCTTACCATTGAAGATCTTTGACGTTCGGTCTGAAACTTCATCCAGCCATCCAGGTTAATCCAAGTTGTTATGGAGAACGACAGTTGCATCAATCATATTTCATTAAAACTTCACACTTCTTACATTGGACATATCCACCAGCCTAATTAGAATCTGCATTGTCTACTGAGCAGACAATTCTCCATACAGTAGATTTCCCTTCGTTTAGTATCATTTTAAACTTTCCAGATGACTGTATTGCCCTCGCTCGTCAAGTGATACGTGTCCAGAAACAAGGCTCCTTTGACTGGATAGCCAGAGCTAGCATAACTGCCATTGAAATCCAATGGTAATGCTACCTAGCTAGGTATGCTAATTGTCGGTATCCATCGTTAACTCGCTAATCGTTAACCATCATGTCACTGGCTTTAATTTAAGAATGGCATGTTAGTAGTACATTTAGTAGTAAATTTAATATCAGTACACTTGATTCATTACTGCTGATGTGTTACTTATATATGTTACTTATTAGCAGCTAGCTAGCTAGCTAGCCACTGTGTTCCGATGTGTTTTCAGTTAGCGGCAAGCTAGCTGCTGTTATAGTTGAGTTGAGCTTCAGTTAAGACGCTGCGTACCGTACTTCATCATCACATTCGATTATTTATTACAAACAAATTCGAATTCAGCTGTAGGCATGAGATCTGTATCTTGGAGACTAATTGCATCCACAATGTAAGTACTGCAAGCTAGACTACTATGCAGTTGACACAACACAGGAGGTCCCTGGGCCTGAGAAGGGAAGGGAATGAGTTTAATGTGGCTATAATATGGAATTTTAAATGTGCCTAAAACTAGACTAAATTGTAATGAGTTTTCGAAAACTAGACTGAAACTAAGAAGGATAACTATGACTAAATGTGACTAAAACTAATATGCATTTTTGTCTTAAGACTGAATCTAAAAATAGCTGCCAAAATGAACACTGACATAGGGGACCCCTTAATCTGCAATTCATGGTTGCTAGCTCTAATCAGATGTACTACCTAGGCTTATAAGAGAAGACTAACTTTGTATGGCAACGAACACCAATAACTAGAACTAATTTGACAGACTATAAACCAATGTGATACACGTGCTCTCTATCTATACAGTAAAAGTGTTGCTTACGTTTGATACTACACCTACAGACTAACTCTAACTGCATTAAGTCTAACATATAGGCCTATCTTACAATAAACTTTAAGTAAAGCTGGCTATGTAACCGCATTCATTCTAATATTGTTGCAGAGATGTTTCCTTTTACCAAGATAGCAATTTCAACAATTCACTTAGCTCAGTAAGTCAGTATAACGAAACTCTGAGATACCCTCATACGTCAGTGGAGCCAAAATATAATGGTTGAGCTTGGTTGCTTGCTAAAATATATTGGAAGAAGGCCCCACTACACTGATTGAGTAGATGTAAATACATGTTAATTCATAGGCACTTGTTCTCTCTGTCACAGAGCAAGCACACTCTCGCAGTTCGTTCACGAAACGCATTCTAGTTTATTTATTTATTCCGTACGTTTTTCTTGCAGCTAACTACTCCTCGCCTGATTGAGCTAGAGACGCCATTCAAACACCAAAACGTCCGGCTCGATCCAGTGCAAGCTGCTATGACTTTTCGTGGCGGTACCCCTTGGCACTCCTTTTTTATCCCTCTTTTTCATCCCCTTTTTTCTCCATAGACTTGCATGGCAGAGCTCTGCCATTATGACGTCATAATAGGGTCATTAAACTGGGCTGCAGCTGTGCTTCTCACTGACACCGCCAAATCCAAGGAACCGCATTTTCTCTGTCCCTCTCAATTCAACTTTGAAAAAGAATAAGAGGAACCGTATTTCTCTGTCCCTCTCAATTCAACTTTGAGAAAGAATAAGAGTAACTACAGTTTCTAACCTAGCTACCGTATTTCCACTTCGTTAAGGTGAGTTGAATGGCAGCATTTTCAGTGTACTGAATGAAATTTTAATGGAAACTGATAGTTAGCCGTAGCAGCTAACATATAAATTAACGTTACGTTAACGTTGGAGACGACATTTTCCGTAATTCAAGTTGTGAAGTAAACCTTTGAAGTAATTCATGAATTTAGTTGTGTGGATATAGTGAACTAAGGCTTGTATTCCCACTACGGTAACGTTAGCTGTGTTAAGCAGAGCTATCCTAGCTGTGTTAAGCAGCTGTAACATCTGAGTACGGGGCTAAAGGCTAACTAACACTACGTAACGGGAGTATCCACTGGCAGTTTCAGCTAGCCGTAACGGGGGATCATTTTCCTTAATTCAAGTTGTTAAGTAAACCTGTGAAGTAATTCATGAATTTAGTTGTGTGGTCAAGTGAGCTAAGGCTTGTATTCCTACTACGTTAACGTTAGCTATCCTAGCTGTGCGGGGCTATGCAAAGGTTGCTTATACTGAAAGAATGGTTAACTTGTTGTGGCCGATAGCGTGAGTTAACATTAACCCGTGTCCTGGGAGTAATGATTCATGAGAGACCTTGAATCATTAGGTTAACTGAAAAACGTTTGAGGATGTAGCTGTTGTAGTGTGCTCAGTTTTCGAAAACTAGACTGAAACTAAGAAGGATAACTATGACTAAATGTGACTAAAACTAATATGCACTGAATCTAAAATAGCTGCTGAATCTAAAATAGCTGCCAAAATGAACACTGAGATGTATTAATTTTGGCAGCTATTTTAGATTCAGTCTTAAGACAAAAATGCATATTAGTTTTAGTCACATTTAGTCATAGTTATCCTTCTTAGTTTCAGAAGAGGTTTTTCATGGTTGCTAGCTCTAATCAGATGTACTATAGGCTTATAAGAGAAGACTAACTTTTTATGCCAACGAACACCAATAACTAGAACTAATTTGACAGACTATAAACCAATGTGATACACGTGCTCTCTAGCTATACAGTAAAAGTGTTGCTTACATTTGATACTAGACCTACAGTCTAACTCTAACTGCATTAAGTCTAACATATAGGCCTATCTTACAATAAACTTTAAGTAAAGCTGGCTATGTAACCGCATTCATTCCAATATTGTTGCAGAGATGTTTCCTTTTACCAAGATAGCAATTTCAACAATTCACTTAGCTCAGTAAGTCAGTATAACGAAACTCTGAGATACCCTCATATGTCTAAACGTCAGTGGAGCCAAAATATAATGGTTGAGCTTGGTTGCTTGCTAAAATATATTGGAAGAAGGCCCCACTACACTGATTGAGTAGATGTAAATACATGTTAATTCATAGGCACTTGTTCTCTCTGTCACAGAGCAAGCACACTCTCGCAGTTCGTTCACGAAACGCATTCTAGTTTATTAGTGTGCTTGCCCGAAGGGAAGCACAGTATTGTTATCGTCAAGTTTTCTTTATTCCGTACGTTTTTCTTGCAGCTAACTCCTCCTCGCCCGATTGAGCTAGAGACGCCATTCAAACACCAAAACGTCCGGCCCGATCCGGTGCAAGCTGCTATGACTTTTCGTGGCGGTACCCCATGCCACTCCTTTTTTTATCCCTCTTTTTCATCCCCTTTTTTCTCCATAGACTTGCATGGGGAAGGTTGAGCCATTGTGACGTCACGCACTCTAGCCAACTGACATTAGATCAGTTGACATAGGAGAAGCTCTCTTAAATGCCAGAAGTGGTTAGATAGAGAGTGCAAAATATTAAAACGAATGTAGTGGCAACAGTTTCAGGTACAGTTTATACACCCGCTCTAACAGTGTTAACCAGTATGTGAGTAACGTGGGTTTTATTAAGGCATAGCGTGTGTAATGTGTAGCTATTTCATTCCGTTTGTTAACCTTTCCGGCTGTCTGTATACCAGCAGCAGAGCGGAGCATTTCACTCCCCTGCAATCTCGGAATGAAATAGCTACACAATACACACGCTATGCTTTAATAAAATTCACGTTTTACGAGACACCAACAGAGGCACAACCGACAAGTCTTACCATTGAAGATCTTTGACGTTCGGTCTGAAACTTCATCCAGCCATCCAGGTTAATCCAAGTTGTTATGGAGAACGACAGTTGCATCAATCATATTTCATTAAAACTTCACACTTCTTACATTGGACATATCCACCAGCCTAATTAGAATCTGCATTGTCTACTGAGCAGAAAATTCTCCATACAGTAGATTTCCCTTCGTTTAGTATCATTTTAAACTTTCCAGATGACTGTATTGCCCTCGCTCGTCAAGTGATACGTGTCCAGAAACAAGGCTCCTTTGACTGGATAGCCAGAGCTAGCATAACTGCCATTGAAATCCAATGGTAATGCTACCTAGCTAGGTATGCTAATTGTCGGTATCCATCGTTAACTCGTTAATCGTTAACCATCATGTCACTGGCTTTAATTTAAGAATGGCATGTTAGTAGTACATTTAGTAGTACATTTAATATCAGTACACTTGATTCATTACTGCTGATGTGTTACTTATATATGTTACTTATTAGCAGCTAGCTACCTAGCTAGCCACTGTGTTCCGATGTGTTTTCAGTTAGCGTTATCGGCAAGCTAGCTGCTGTAATAGTTCAGTTGAGCTTCAGTTAAGACGCTGCGTACCGTACTTCATCATCACATTCGATTATTTATTACAAACAAATTCGAATTCAGCTGTAGGCATGAGATCTGTATCTTGGAGACTAATTGCATCCACAATGTAAGTACTGCAAGCTAGACTACTATGCAGTTGACACAACACAGGAGGTCCCTGGGCCTGAGAAGGGAAGGGAATGAGTTTAATGTGGCTATAATATGGAATTTTAAATGTGCCTAAAACTAGACTAAATTGTAATGAGTTTTCGAAAACTAGACTGAAACTAAGAAGGATAACTATGACTAAATGTGACTAAAACTAATATGCATTTTTGTCTTAAGACTGAATCTAAAAATAGCTGCCAAAATGAACACTGAGATAGGGGACCCCTTAATCTGCAATTCATGGTTGCTAGCTCTAATCAGATGTACTACCTAGGCTTATAAGAGAAGACTAACTTTGTATGGCAACGAACACCAATAACTAGAACTAATTTGACAGACTATAAACCAATGTGATACACGTGCTCTCTATCTATACAGTAAAAGTGTTGCTTACGTTTGATACTACACCTACAGACTAACTCTAACTGCATTAAGTCTAACATATAGGCCTATCTTACAATAAACTTTAAGTAAAGCTGGCTATGTAACCGCATTCATTCTAATATTGTTGCAGAGATGTTTCCTTTTACCAAGATAGCAATTTCAACAATTCACTTAGCTCAGTAAGTCAGTATAACTAAACTCTGAGATACCCTCATATGTCTAAACGTCAGTGGAGCCAAAATATAATGGTTGAGCTTGGTTGCTTGCTAAAATATATTGGAAGAAGGCCCCACTACACTGATTGAGTAGATGTAAATACATGTTAATTCATAGGCACTTGTTCTCTCTGTCACAGAGCAAGCACACTCTCGCAGTTCGTTCACGAAACGCATTCTAGTTAGTGTGCTTGCCCGAAGGGAAGCACAGTATTGTTATCGTCAAGTTTTCTTTATTTATTTATTTATTCCGTACGTTTTTCTTGCAGCTAACTACTCCTCGCCCGATTGAGCTAGAGACGCCATTCAAACACCAAAACGTCCGGCCCGATCCGGTGCAAGCTGCTATGACTTTTCGTGGCGGTACAACTTGCCATCCCTTTTTTATTCCTCTTTTTCATCCCCTTTTCCTCTCATTGACTAACATGGTGGAAGGTTGAGCCATTGTGACGTCACACACTCTGAGCTAGGAGAAGCTCTCTTAAATGCCATAACAATCATGCTAATCGAAAACCACCATCAAGGTTTATACCTCTTAAATGCCATAAAAATCATGTAAATCTAAAACCACCATTAAGCTTTATATCATGATACAGTAGTAGGTATCGCTAGCGAGTTGTTTACGTTCACAACCCTCAGACAGTTAAAAAGGCCCGACAACAGTCACCAAAGAAAACCTAGATATACTATTGATACTATCGTGAATAGAGTGATGATAGCTAGCGAGCTATTTAGCCTTCACCCAGGCTCAGGTTTATTTTGCTAGGTATCTCCGATATCGACGCAGAGACACAGTGTGAAAAAGGATGAAAAACTTAACGAGGGAAAGTGGTTCGGGAACTACGTATGCAGTAGTTGGCTGTACCAACTCAAGAAAACACCTGAACGAGTGGTTAGATAGAGAGTGCAAAATATTAAAACGAATGTAGTGGCAACAGTTTCAGGTACAGTTTATACACCCGCTCTAACAGTGTTAACCAGTATGTGAGTAACGTGGGTTTTATTAAGGCATAGCGTGTGTAATGTGTAGCTATTTCATTCCGTTTGTTAACCTTTCCGGCTGTCTGTATACCAGCAGCAGAGCGGAGCATTTCACTCCCCTGCCATCTCGGAATGAAATAGCTACACAATACACACGCTATGCTTTAATAAAACTCACGTTTTACGAGACACCAACAGAGGCACAATCGACAAGTCTTACCATTGAAGATCTTTGACGTTCGGTCTGAAACTACAACCAGCCATCCAGGTTAATCCAAGTTATTGTGGAGAACGACAGTTGCATCAATCATTTCATTAAAACTTCACACTTATTACATTGGACATATCCACCAGCCTAATTAGAATCTGCATTGTCTACTGAGCAGAAATATCTCCATACAGTAGATTTCCCTTCGTTTAGTATCATTTTAAACTTTCCAGATGACTGTATTGCTCGTCAAGTGATACGTGTCCAGAAACAAGGCCCTTTGTCTGGATAGCCATAGCTAGCATAACTGCCATTGAAATCCAATGGTAATGCTACCTAGCTAGGTATGCTAATTGTCGGTATCCATCGTTAACTCGTTAATCGTTAACCATCATGTCACTGGCTTTAATTTAAGAATGGCATGTTAGTAGTACATTTAGTAGTACATATAATATCAGTACACTTGATTCATTACTGCTGATGTGTTACTTATATATGTTACTTATTAGCAGCTAGCTACCTAGCTAGCCACTATGAGTTCCAATGTGTTTTCAGTTAGTGTTAGCAGCAAGCTAAGCTAGCTGCTGTAATAGTTGAGTTGAGCTTCAGTTAAGACGCTGCGTACCGTACTTCATCATCACATTCGATTATTTATTACAAACAAATTCGAATTCAGCTGTAGGCATGAGATCTGTATCTTGGAGACTAATTGCATCCACAATTTAAGTACTGCAAGCTAGACTACTACAGTTGACACAACACAGGAGGTCCCTGGGCCTGAGAAGGGAAGGTAAGGTAAGGAGTTTAATGTGGCTATAATATGGAATTTTAAATGTGCCTAAAACTAGACTAAATTGTAATGAGTTTTCGAAAACTAGACTGAAACTAAGAAGGATAACTATGACTAAATGTGACTAAAACTTATATGCATTTTTGTCTTTAGACTGAATCTAAAAATAGCTGCCAAAATGAACACTGAGATAGGGGACCCCTTAATCTGCAATTCATGGTTGCTAACTCTAATCAGATGTACTACCTAGGCTTATAAGAGAAGACAAACTTTTTATGCCAACGAACACCAATAACTAGAACTAATTTGACAGACTATAAACCAATGTGATACACGTGCTCTCTATCTATACAGTAAAAGTGTTGCTTACGTTTGATACTAGACCTACAGTCTAACTCTAACTGCATTAAGTCTAACATAGGCCTATCTTACAATAAACTTTAAGTAAAGCTGGCTATGTAACCGCATTCATTCCAATATTGTTGCACAGATGTTTCCTTTTACCAAGATAACAATTTCAACAATTCACTTAGCTCAGTAAGTCAGTATAACGAAACTCTGGAACTATTAGGCTATGACCAAATGTAACACCCTTTCACAATAAACAAGCAAACAAACAAACAAAAACAGAACAACAAAGATACCCTCATATGTCTAAACGTCAGTGGAGCCAAAATATAATGGTTGAGCTTGGTTGCTTGCTAAAATATATTGGAAGAAGTCCCCACTATACTGACTGAGTAGATGTAAATACATGTTAATTCATAGGCACTTGTTCTCTCTGTCACAGAGCAAGCACACTCTCGCAGTTCGTTCACGAAACGCATTCTAGTTTATTTATTTATTCTCCCCGTTTTTCTTGCAGCTAACTCCTCCTCGCCCGTTTGAGCTAGAGACGCCATTCAAACACCAAAATGTCCGGCCCGATCCGGTGCAGGTTGCTATGACTTTTCGTGGCGATACTCTTTGCCACTCCTTTTTTATCCCTCTTTTTCATCCCCTTTTTCTCTCATTGACTAACATGGGGAAGGTTGAGCCATTGTGACGTCACGCACTCTAGCCAACTGACATTAGATCAGTTGACATAGGAGAAGCTCTCTTAAATGCCAGAAGTGGTTAGATAGAGAGTGCAAAATATTAAAACGAATGTAGTGGCAACAGTTTCAGGTACAGTTTATACACCCGCTCTAACAGTGTTAACCAGTATGTGAGTAACGTGGGTTTTATTAAGGCATAGCGTGTGTAATGTGTAGCTATTTCATTCCGTTTGTTAACCTTTCCGGCTGTCTGTATACCAGCAGCAGAGCGGAGCATTTCACTCCCCTGCAATCTCGGAATGAAATAGCTACACAATACACACGCTATGCTTTAATAAAATTCACGTTTTACGAGACACCAACAGAGGCACAACCGACAAGTCTTACCATTGAAGATCTTTGACGTTCGGTCTGAAACTTCATCCAGCCATCCAGGTTAATCCAAGTTGTTATGGAGAACGACAGTTGCATCAATCATATTTCATTAAAACTTCACACTTCTTACATTGGACATATCCACCAGCCTAATTAGAATCTGCATGGTCTACTGAGCAGAAAATTCTCCATACAGTAGATTTCCCTTCGTTTAGTATCATTTTAAACTTTCCAGATGACTGTATTGCCCTCGCTCGTCAAGTGATACGTGTCCAGAAACAAGGCTCCTTTGACTGGATAGCCAGAGCTAGCATAA
>NC_137912.1:22393999-22396499 GCF_963457725.1 Sprattus sprattus
TGTATTAGAAAGGGAAAAACACCAACAACAACAACAACAAGAGAGCGTTCATTCAGACAAAGTTTTCAGATTCTCCTATAAAGTCTTATTTGGTATAACTTATAAACATTCACAAGCAAGATGTTTTCTTGAGAAAAGAAATAAAGTCTAATTCATAGCTTACTAGCCAGTATTACACACAGACATATTCACACACAAATTCATATGTGCACACACTCATGAACACACACACACACACAGAGGAAGTGACATTGGACAGTCGGGAAGGCTGAGTGAATGTCCAGAGAACAATTCAGAGAACGATGAGTGCAGCGAACAAGGGAATTATGAAAAGAAGAAAGAGGAAAGAGGGATTGCGAGAGAGATAGAGAATTGGTGAACAATAGTAAAGGGGCGGACTGACAGACTGTGAGGGAATGGGAGGAGAGAAAATAGGAAATTGAGCGACAGAGAGAGAATGGAAGGGATGAAAATCAGGATGGGAGGGAATGACAAAGGAATGTGTGTGTGTGTGTGTGTGTGTGTGTGTGTGTGTGTGTGTCTGTGTGTGTGTGTGTGTGTGTGTGTGTGTGTGTGTGTGTGTGTCTGTGTGTGTGTGTGTGTGTGTGTGTGTTACAGAGAGAGAGAGACCCTAGGGAAAAAGAGATGGAGAGGAATGAGAGAGGGTGAGGGAGGGATGTGGAAAGAGAGGTGATGAGAGATATAAATAGGTACTCATATCCGCCAGTGTCAGGTAAACACCAACAGTCTAGCTAACCAGAATTTACCTTCAGTTGGTTTTGTTAAGTGAGCAATTTGTGTGTGTGTGTGTGTGTTCCAATATTTGTGTCTGTTTGTTTTGTTAGAAGGTTGGATGATTATTTCTGATACACACCTAACTGGTGTGTGGCTATCTGTGTCTCGCAAATGTGTTTTCCTTCAGGTTGGCGACAAACCACCGTCTGCATTTTAAAGGCTGTTGAATGACAATAATCCCTCTCCCTCTCTTTTCCTCTCTTCCTCCCTCTTCCTCTCTCCCTCTTTCTTACTGACAGACACACACAGATGCCATCCACATGACAACAAAGTGTTTCAGAAAGATCCACGTCTACACCGCCCTGCTCAAAGTCGATAACGTTTAGCATCACTTAATATCAAACGTATATAACTTCCTCCTTGTGGAAATATACCAAATTGGCTCCCAACCATCTGAAAATCAAAAATAGATTTTCTGTTCAATGTCACTGAGGGCGTGGTGAAGGCTTTGGAAGGCGGAGCTCAGACTGAACGGAGAAAGTTAGGACTGTGACGTCATTGTTTTCAAAAAGCCCCATTTTCACCTGTCCACACGGCGATGCAAGGGCTGTGTTTTCAAAAGTCTCCACTCTGGAACCCTTTTTCAAAAGGATGCGTTTTCAGGACCAGTCAACTTTGCTGTCACTGAGACACAAGGCCAAAACCCAACAAAACCTCTGAACTCACACACACACACACACACACACACACACACACACACACAAACACTGTCGTGTAGACACAAGGCCAAGACACAACAAAACCTCTGAACACACACACACACACACACACACACACACACACACAAACACTGTTGTGTAGACACAAGGCCAAAACACAACAAAGCCTCTGAACACACACACACACACACACACACACACACAAACACTGTCGTGTAGACACAAGGCCAAAACACAACAAAACCTCTGAACACACACAAACACACACACACACACACACACACAAACACACTCACACACACACACTCACACACACACACACACACACACACACACACACTGTCGCGTAGACACAAGGCCAAAACCAAATAAAACTTCTCAGCTTCTCTCACCCAAGGCTTTGACTTTTATGGTGTCACCTATTGATGTAATTGGTTGGATATGTTGGATGCTTTAATTCATTTTAGTTTAAAGGGTGCAGTAATATAAAACTTTAAATACTGGTCCAATAAACTTCTCTCTCTCTCTCATTCACACGCATTATGATTTATCTTTTTCTCTCTCTCTTTATCTCTCTTTCACTCAACTTTCAGTTCTTCTTTCTCTATCAGTCTGTTGCCCGTGTAAACTTGCGTAAGTGAAACCATTTGTCCCTGAGAGATATAATGGCATACACACACACACACACACACACACACACACACACACACACACACACACAAACACACACACACAAAGACACACACATACACACACACACACACACACACACACACATACATACACAGTATCAACACAGATTAATTGACAACAGAGCACACGATGAACCATTTGTCAACAGGTCACTCTGACCTCCGGTGTTTCAATCTGTGTGTGTGTGTGTTTGTCCATCCATGTGTATGTATGCAAATAAGTATGATTGTCCTTGTGTATAGACATCTGTGTGTGTGTGTGAGTGTGTGTCGAATGATGTATAATGAGATGTAGTATCTATCAATCGGCCTCTGTGTGTGTACGTGTGTTTCTGTAAGGTGTGTGTGTGTCTG
>NC_137912.1:22401499-22403999 GCF_963457725.1 Sprattus sprattus
CCTCGCAAATAACCCAGCAAAGTGTTGTTCTTATTCTTATGCGTCAGTGTCTCTCTCTCTCTCTTTTTCTCTCTCTCTGTGTGTGTGTGTGTCTCAGTGTGTTTGTGTGTGTGTGTATGTGTGTGTGTGTGTGTGTGTGTGTGTGACTCCAGTGACAGGAGGAATCTTCACTCTCACAATGTAACAGCAGAAATGACAACAACAGCCGAGAATGGTAATGAGTGGCAGACTGTGGATGGTAGAATCAGCAGTGGGATTTCTCACAGGGATGTGTGAGTGTGTGCGAGGGTTTGTGCTTGCTTATCTGCGTGTGTGTGTGTGTGTGTGTGTGTGTGTGTGTGTGTGTGTGTGTGTGTGTGTGTGTTTGTTTTTTCATTCTGTGATGGTGTTGAAACTGTGGCAAAGTGAACCAAACAAGTTTGCTCTCTTTACGTCATTAGAACGCATGCACACGCACACGTGTGTGTTTGGTGGCTTTTGGTGTTTATACAAATGTGTGTTTGTCTGTGTTTCACAGTCTATGTGACATCATTTGGTGAAGCCAGTTATGTCACACACACCCACACACACACACACACACACACACACACACACACACACACACACACACACACACTCAGAGGAACATGAGATTTGGTGGATTTTAGTGTGACCTTTCACCCTATCGGGTCTGTATGGTTTCACATTTTATTGTTCTGTCAGCCTGTGGTCTTCCTGGTCTACATTAAACAGAATTCCCCTGATTTTCACACACTCACACAGACACACACAAAGAGAGAGAGGGAGAGAGACAAACACACAAAAACACACACCATTACCCTCAGCAATGCCAGTACACACAGTTCATGTTAAGTTTGGATCTCTCGTTAGCAAGCAGTTCCAGATATGTTGAGCTCATAAATCAAAAACACTCAGAAAGTGGGCAAGCAGACACACACTCACAAACATGCATGTATACACACACACACACACACACACACACACACACACACACACACACACACACACACACACACACACACACACACACACACACACACACACACACTCACACACACACACTGAGGGTGGTGACAGAGAAGCAAGTGTATACACAAAAAGATATAGAGTAGGATTCAACCACAATGGCAAACAGATGACAATATTTATGACTCTGTGTGTTTGCCAAGTGTGTGTGTGCCTGCTCCTATCATGTAGATAGAAACAGAATCCCACACACACACACACACATATATACCCCCCCCCCCCCCACACACACACACACACACACGCACAAACACACACATGCATGCACGCACACACAAACATACACATACACACACACACAAACACACACATGCATGCACGCACACACAAACATACACATACACACAAACACACACACACACACACACACACACACACACACACACACACACACACACACACACACACACACCTAAGGGTGGTGAGAGAGAAGCAAGTGTGTATCTCACCCAGTGCTGTGGGGTTGTGTGCTGGTTTCAGCTGAATGTCGCTGTCACATGATCCTTATTTGATTGACCTGAAAACTGCAGCTTGACTCTGGAGTCTTGAGATTCTCTGCCAATTAGCCATCTGCAACAGCCATATTTCACCCCCAGAGAGAGGGAGGGGGGGAGGGCAGAGAGAGAGGGGAGAGGGGGGGCAGAGAGGGAGAGGAAGGGGGGGTGGAGAGAGGGAGGGGAGAATTCCCTGTCACACCCTCTCTTTCCCTCACACACACACACACACACACACAAGCACCACCCAGCCAACCCTCACACAAACACATAGACACACATGGACACAGACACACGCATAGAGAGCATGAGATCAGTATGGGGGAGAGAGGGAGATACAAAAAGATAAATGAGAGTTGGGTGAGAAAGAGAAAGAGAGAGAGAGGATATAGAGTGATATAGAAAGTCATAGAGAAAGAGGGGACAGAGGATAAGAGAGTCTGCAGGGATCCCCAGTACTTATCATGGAAGAAGAATGTGTGTCAAGTTTGAAGTGGCAGGGTAATAGGCCTGTGAGTGTATGTATTTGTGTGTGTTTAAGCGGGAGAGAGTGAGTGTGTGTGTGTAGTGTTTGAGCATGATAGCTTGTGAGTGTGTGTGGGTTGTCTGTCTGTATGTGTGTTTGAGCATGCTAGTTTGTGTGTGTGTTCCTTTGGCCTCTTTCTGAACCCCGCAGGCCTGTCTCTGCCTGAGAAGGAATTTCCACTCATGTTCTCCTCTCCTCTCTCTCCTCTCTCACATTTTTCTCTCTTTTTTCAGTTTTTCCATTCTCTCATCCCCTTTCTGATTGCCCTCCACCTCTCTCTACCTCTATCATTTTTTTCCTTTTGCTCTCCCTCTATTTTCACACTTTTGTCCACCCATCTCTAACTTCTCTCCCTCTCTCTCTCTTGTCTCTTATTCCACCTATCCCTACCATCAACCTCACACATCTCTTCTTCACTGTCATAGTGAAGTTCTCTTTCTCTCTCTACCTCGCT
>NC_137912.1:22408999-22413999 GCF_963457725.1 Sprattus sprattus
CCCACAGGCCGAGAGACGAAAGAGCATCTGTGCAGAGTAACATGTACAGACTAATCTCTCCGTAGACCTCACTGGTGGGAATGTTTGCTCAGACCACAGCTTTCATTTCATACCCTTGCCTTTGGTCATTCATGTCCCTGTAGAGTGTATGAGTGGACCACAGGTGAGACTGAACCCCTTCTCTCTACCGAAGACAACACTATGGCAACCACAGGTGAGACTGAACCCCTTCTCTCTACCGAGGACAACACTATGGCAACCACAGGTGAGACTGAACCCCTTCTCTCTACCGAAGACAACACTATGGCAACCACAGGTGAGACTGAACCCCTCCTCTCTATCGAAGACAACACTATGGCAACCACAGGTGAGAATGACCCCATCCAGGGGCGGCGCAGACGAACGGGCAAACCAGGCAGTTGCCCAGGGCCTCGGCCACCAGGGGGGCCTCGTAGTATTTCCGATTTTTTTTTGCTAATTAAAATAAATCACATGCAAAATGCAAAAATAATGACAATTCATTATAAGCATGAAAAACGATTATTTTATTTTCAGTATCAGCCTAAAATGTATCTTAATTCCATCATGGAACAAATTATTCCAGGTCACGTGACTTTTCTGTCAAGAACAATTTTTCGTGTGGTGGTGACTGGTGACGTGTGTGGTTGCAAAGTTAAGCGTGAAACGATTTTAAGTGGCAGTGAGAAAAGAAAGATGAAAGGGCAGGATGAGAAGTTCAGGGAGAAATGATCTAAGGTAACACACAATTTCCAATCAAGGAATTCGTCCGTGGAAGTGGAAGAAATATCTGATAATGTGTCGAGTTCATCTGATAATGTTCCAAGTTTAGCGATGCTAGCAGCAGCAGACAAACAGCTTTTAGAAGCACTAACTAGCTCTGCCTGCTTTGCTTCTACGAACGGTGAGCCATCATGTACCACAGCTGCCCATATCCGAGACACTGACACACCCGCAATGACGACACGCATGATACTGCCATGGTCATGAACACAGCTCAAGCACAGCTGGCTGATAACGACAGCAGTGATGTCAACAATGTGAGTAACATCAATGGTGGTGATACAGTGATTAGTAAAGACCCATTATTATGGCGTGACAAATTAACAGATAGATAGAGAGAGAATTGAAATGGTTAAAAACAGGATCTGTACAAATTTGGAAGTTTCAGTTGAAAACATTCAGATTATAAAGCATTAATCAAATGTAACAAGTAACATTGTTTTGATAAAGTAATAAAAAAGTTACACTACTAAAACACTGCACTCAAAACCTCATAATTCAAATAATTTACAACTGTTTAATTTTTAGTCATATACTCACAATAAATGTCAGTTCCACATAACATTAAAACGGGGGGGGCTCAACATTGTTCTTTGCCCAGGGTCTCCAATTTGTTAAAACCGCCCCTGACCCCATCTCTCAGTGGCTGGCTGTTCACGGTCAGTGATGTGGAAGTGGTTTGGCTGTGCACGGTCAGTGATGTGGCAGTGGTTTGGCTGTTCACGGTCAGTGATGTGGTAGTGGTTTGGCTGTTCACGGTCAGTGATGTGGAAGTGGTTTGGCTGTTCACGGTCAGTGATGTGGCAGTGGTTTGGCTGTGCAGGGTCAGTGACGTGGAAGTGGTTTGGCTGTGCAGGGTCAGTGATGTGGCAGTGGTTTGGCTGTGCAGGGTCATTGATGTGGCAGTGGTTTGGCTGTGCACGGTCAGTGATGTGGAAGTGGTTTGGCTGTGCATGTCAGTGATGTGGCAGTGGTTTGGCTGTGCAGGGTCAGATAGTTCTCACAGCAAAGTAATCTGTTAACTTTGTCAGCACTTCTGGAGGGAATACGACAGATTTATAATCAATAATCTAATCTAATCAAAACAGTACTCTTATCGACCACTTTAAGAGGAAGCATATGAAGGAACATACCGAGAGTGTTTCAACCGGGCTTGACTGCAACCACCACACTCATCTGTATCACAAGGTGGCATTTAAGACAATGTGGTATTTAAGCCTGACGAACCAAGCCTCCGGTTGCTGTCAAAATGTGGGTTTGGCCAAAAAGCTCAAGATTGGTGTCCTAGCCTACTTTGTTGAAGTTCTTGTAATCCGCTGTGTGCATCCTCGTGTGTTTGTGTGTGGGTGTGCATGCAAATACAGGTGTTGGTGTGCCCTAGCTGTCGCGAATACGGGGAAGGAGTGTGCCATTCCTGTGCGGTCGCACCACGACCGTCACAAAGACACTGATGCAAACTCATGTTAGTTTATCTATTGAAACAGTCTGAATGTTTATTTGTCTTAGAATGCTCAAGTCGGAGAGTGTCAGAATTTGAAAAGGGCACTTTTGTGTTGTTTATATTTTACTACGTCTTTTTAGTTTAGTTTAGTCTACGACTGTGGAGTATTTCTGTGAATCTGTGTTATCTAATGGTTATGTTAGCTTTTGACTGCTGTTCACAACTTTGTTAAGTATTTAAAATTAAGTTTGACTCTTAATTTAACACTTTCAGTAATAACCATTTTGAAAAGATATTGGGCCTCCTTCTCGACAGCAGTTGAGAAGACTTTGAGAAGGACTTTCTTCTGATCTCCACTTCGGTGGATTTAGGAAAACATTTGCCATTCTCCATAGTTTTCTCATCTGGGATTTCTTCTGAACTTCAGAAGACTTTCAGAACGCGAAATAGCAGTCGTAACTCTGCCGGAATCTTCTCAAATGCGACGTGGCCATCTTGTGGTTATTTGAGGAATCGCATTTTAAAAAACTGGGTTAATGGCTGAATTTGTGAGAAACCGTTGGTGATTGCATTAACGTCAACTCTACAGAAATCCTCGGATTAAAATAATTATAATAATAATAAATACGAGAATATTTGTATCATTAACAATTACGTTTCACATTTATAGTCATGATTCTACGAGGCATCGTGATGTCATTAAATAAATAAAAGGACTACACCAGAATGCTAATCCAGACTATTCTCATTTGTAGATCCACGTTGGCGGAATGAACTGCCTCGTTTTTCTATTTCTTATGTAAAGTAGTATTTATTGTTACACTAGGTCTCTATTGCTCGTAGCTTGACTGTTCTCTCCCTTGTACGTCGCTTTGGACAAAGGCGTCTGCTAAATGACTGAATGTGAATGTAAATGCACATGAACACTGCACATGTAAGTGAATAAATAAAATACACACTAAACCCAATCGCGTGTAGCCATAGTGGAATAGAATGGACACATCCTGCAGTACCTCCATGTCTGCACTGGTTAAATCTGCGTTTTATTGCTCGCTTTCCGCTTAGACATGACTCGCCTTACGACGGGCTTTCGTGTGGATTCGGGAGATTCCGACAGCAAACGTTTCTACGGTTGCGTGCCCTAATAAGGAGCTGCCGGGGCGTGTATGTATGCAAATCCACTTTCACGAGAACGCGCATCAATTTAAGAAACTAATCAGGAGGAACACAGCTGAGAAGACTTCGGCTGTTTATGAACGCATTTTCAAGCGTGCGGGAATGCAGTAAAACGTTTCCCTTACGTTGTTTTTACGAAGTCACGTAAGTAACATTTCAGAAGAAGTTCAGAAAATGAACGAGAATGAGGCCCATTGTGTTTAAAATTGCGCTGATAAAAAAATAAATAAGTCCATAGGCTGGATATTCTCCACAGAGGATTTCCAAATTGGGAAGGAAGATAGCAATCATGATTGTGTGTGAAAAAGATTATGATTTTTGGCCATCCACCCCAAGTGAGCATTGAGCTCTTTAGTAGAGAAACGAGCTGAATGAAGGCTGGTGTGACTAGAAATCACTTGTCCAGGACAGGGATGGGTGATGTTCCCAGCATATGCTACATCTCGTCGGACACGCAAGGGGGCTGCATCTTGTCACACACACAAGGATGCTGCTTGTTTACAGATTACTACTACATGGAGGAAAAAAAACGCATACACAAACACACACAAATACACACACGCACACACACACACACACACACATACGCACGCACACACACACACATACACATATACACACACAAAAACACAAATACACACGCACACGCACATTCGCACACACACAAACATACACATATCCTCAGGCACACAGACACAGACTCACTCGTTTTTTTCTCTCTCTCTCTCTCAGATGCACTGATTGTGTAATGTTAGCGTATTGATTTTGGTGTCTTGTCCTCCTCGCTCCCAGTGTCTCGGCTGAAGGCTTGATTAGGGCTACTTTCATACATGCACTGCCTGACCACAAACTCTACCTCCTTCTCCCACTACTCCCAGCCCCCCCCCCCCCCCCCCGTATATAACACACACACCACACACACACACATATATAATATATATATACTCAAACACACACACACGCGCACACACATACACACACATACGTTAATACTCAAAACACACACACACACACACGTACACACACACACACACACACAAACAGATATACAGTGGGGAAAATAAGTATTTGAACCCCTGGCGATTTCACAAGTTTGGCCACTTGCAAAGAAATGTGTGATCTGTAATTGTAATGGTAGGTGTATATTAACAGTGAGAAACAGAATATCAACAAAAAAATCCAGAAAAATGCATTTTATAACATTTATGACTTTATTTGCATTTGATGCAAAAAAAATGTATTTGAACCCCTAGCAAAACTGACTGAGAAAAATGACTTAGTACTTGGTGGAATAACCCTTGTTGGCAAGCACAGACGTCAGACGTTTCTTGTAGTTGGTCACCAGGTTTACAAACATCTCAGGAGGGATTTTGGTCCACTCCTCTTTGCAGATCCTCTCCAAATCTTTAAGGTTGCGTTTTCAATGGGAGGGAATGAGGTTCAAGCCCAATATTCCACGTTACATGGCCCCATCCATAGTCCCCTTGATGCGGCAGAGTCGTCCTGTACCCTTGGCAGAGAAACAGCCCCAAAGCATAATGTTTCCACCTCCATGCTTGATGGTGGGTATGATGTACTCTTG